>NC_053165.1:88865205-89209372 GCF_016835505.1 Polypterus senegalus
GACTAATTAGTGGCTCATAGTTAGTCAAGTTTAAGTAAGTGTACTCTGTGATCGACTGGCATTGCATCCAGAATTTATTGTGATCTTGCAGCAGATGCTGTTAGGACAAGCTCAAGACCTCCACTACCTCAGATTGGATAAAGTGGGTTCATGAAGTGTGTATGTGTATGTAATATATAAATATATATATAATATACCAGTTTTTTTTTTTTTTTACCTGGAATTCAAGTTAGTACATGTGAAAAATGGGCTAGCAGCAGTTTTGAAAGGGAGCTCCTTGTGGTGCACAGCCAAACATGGAAGCTGTGTGAGTGTCTTACAGGGACCGAATTTAATGATACACTGGGGTTGGGGACTGAAGAGAGAGTTGCACTATACAGTATATAACTCTTTTCCAACGAGGATCTAGCTGCAGACCTCTGGTAAAGGTGACCATCCGTCCCCGTTTTCCGGGGACAGTCTCCTTTTTCCGACAACTGTCCCCACTCAGAAACATGTCCCTGTTTTGTCCCCGGTTTCAGCTGGCTCACTTTTTTGAATGTATCTCATCACAACGATAATTTGAACTCGGCGCGCATTGTACTCTGTAGAGTTTAGAGTCCCTGCTCGTGATCTGTAGATTCTACGCTCCTCTAACCCCCCCCCATTTCCCCAGATAGGCCTAAAAAATTCTGGTCCCCTTACCTCTGGAGCTCTGTGATTCAAAATCTCCACTAAACAGCCAGTCCAATTTAACATTTTGTCTATGATTTACACAAAAGAAACTCTGAGAAAAGTCTCTGGCTGCAGCCTGCAGCACTACGTCAGAGTCACTACCTTTAGAGTCCGTCCTGTTACATGACTTGACCACTGCAAGACCCACCAGCTTGATACTTGTCATTATTCATGAGTTAAATAGCACAGTATACAGTACTGAAAAAGTTTTAAAAAACTACATTTTTAAATGGTACAGTAACATTATTTCTTTAAGTTCTCTACATAAATGGTACTCCATTCTTCAGACATATATATTCATGTAAATGTGTTGGATTCACCAGGAAGACAGAGAGAGTTGGATTGTTTTTGGAAGTGTGACAAAGCAGGCAGGCTTGCCATTGTGTGGTGAAGCATGAAGGTTGCTTGCTTTGGCAAGGATTTGTTAATGGTACTGCCAAAAGTTTTAGTGCCAATTCAAAACCACCTCCCACAACCCTAATCTTGGCCATTGTGCAAGTAATCCCACCTTTTTAACTTTGATGGGTGAAAAATGATTATTTTCATTTCATTGCATATTTCATGTTGCATATGGTATCACTGAAATTATTCTGACTGCTCATGGCTGCAGCAGTTAAAGTTTAAGTAAGATAGAATCGTAAGATTGACTGTGATGACTAGCTAAGGTCATAAATGGGAGAACGGGAATTGAGTAAACAAAAGTCAGAATGAGACACAATCCTACAACAAGAAATGTAGTGAGAGAATCAATAACCAGAATATTTCATGTTTCCTAAGCCAAAATGCAAGACTGATTATAAGTCAAAGTCTGAGAACAGAAAAGAATTCATAACCAGATGTATCTTAATAATAATAATAATGCAACGGTTTCAGTTTGTTTTGATTTATCCACAAACTTGGACAGTCAGGATGCGTTTGGTATTGGCCTTTATCCCTGTGGTAAAGACATTGCTTATGTGCGCTCCTGATCATCCTACCTTATAACAGCTGGTGACCCTGCCTTGCAAACAGCAAATAATGATGATGCATATAATAAAATTTTAAATGGCATTAAAAATAGTAAATCAAAAAATGATTAGAAATTTAATTCCTAGACCTCTTAAACCCTCAAAATGAGATTACCATTATGTTCTGAGGCCAAGGAAAAGGCTGAAAACATAAATCAAAGTCCAGATCATGACAGGCATAAATAAATGAAGAAATAAATAAGTACATCAAATGTGAGCATAAATAAATAATTGCGTTTTGCTGCCCATTTCACAATGCATTTTTTTTTTTTTTTGCATGCTTATTTACTTGTTTAGTTTATTCCTCCGTACAATGCTGGACAACAGCAAACAATATCAAAAATGTCTTCAAAAAAATCCTTGCGTTTCTTGTGTTACATAATCCACATGTCAAGTCATCCAGTTTATATGCTCAGAATCAACCAAACGCATGCATTTTTTGCTAAAATATTGGTAAATACTTCATTAAAATCAAAGTAGTGCACAAAAAGAGGAATAGTGTTTGGATGAGATTGAGTATTTGCCCTGACAATCCACCTCAGCCATTGGTGAAGCGTCCTCTCTTCAATGTCTATACACTGTCTTGTGAGAGACATTAAAAAGGAAATGAAAATAACAAGGAGAATTGAAAGTCAAACAAAAAAAAACAGACCAAACGTCAAAACCAAGAGAGAAGGAGATTTTTCATCAATGTAAGAACTTGGAAAAAAAATGGAGTCAAAAACAATAGTGGGGATTTGAAAAACCAGGAAATACTAAGATTAGATAAACTTTATTAGTCAGAAGGCAAAATTTTAGATGCATACAGCAGCAGAAACATAAAAAATAGATCTCCTTAAACAAATATGACAATTAATAAAATAAATAACTGTGTATTGTGCAAAACTGCAAAATTTTACTTAAGCAATTTATTTTGTGATGTTGAGAGGAAGCATTAAATTGTCTGATCGCAGTGGGCAGAAATGATCCCTAGAGGCTTTTTTTAGGTAACAGTGGAGGAATAAGCCTTTGGCTAAAACTGCTCCAAGAAAGTGCCTCCTGGAGGGGTTGAAGGGAATTTTTCTAATTTTGTCACCATCCTCTTTTTCACAAGAATACAGGATCACTTCCTCCATTGTCATGACAGCCAACTGCCATCACAAAAGAGCCTGGAAAATCTACCAAGCAGGGTCCTTCAAGCTTGGCCATTGCTTGTAGTGCCTGTATATAGCTTCCTTCAAGCTACAATCTACAAGTTTCCTGTGCAATGTCGAGTCAACAGGATCATGGACACAAGGTGGGAAATAGTCATGGACAGGGCACCAGTTCATCAGAGGCCCTACAAACGCAGGAACAATTTTGAGTCCCCAGTTAACACAAGCTGCATGTCTTTGGGGATATAGGAGTTAAAAATGGGTTACAAGAAGGAAACCTCTTGCAGATGTAACAAGAATATGAAGACTCCACAGGGACAAACAGGTGCAGAATGCCAGGCCGGTAAAGCACTGACACTAAACTTCTACTGTGCCATTGTGATATTAATAGGATAGCCTAGCCAGTATTTAGAGTTTGACAAGGGAAAGGAAGGCAGACTAAATTAATGAAGGTGACCAGGAGAACAAATACAAAAGCACTAGAAAAAGTTCAATACCAAGAATCGGACCTATCTTTCGTCAAACCTAAATGCTAATCCAGTAATCAAAGTTGAAGCTGGTAAAAAAATTAGTGTCTGAAATGCTAAATAAGACAATGAAAGACATGCAGAGACTTCTTTTGAAGTATTTTGAAACTCTGACAATCGGGAAGTGCAAAATGTCCGCTCCATGCACCTCCAAGGGTTGCTGAATAGAAACAGTATAATAGTTCATGCTCAAAATGACGACGACCAGAAAAACAGATTACATCTGTAGCAGAGAAACAAATTTTATTCTTGTGTGTTTTACTGTTTCTTTGTGAACTTTTTTTCTGACTGCTCCCTTTAACTAAGATATCTATACCATTTGAACCTAGCATAGTTACCAAGGAAACCATGAAATAATAACAATTTAATACTTTTTATTTTGTCCTTAATGAGAATTTATATATGTCATTCCTCTTTAGATACAAATGTTTGCTGAAGACTCTTAATCCGTTTAACTTTTTATGACCTCCAAATGTTATCATTGTTTTGTGTAAATTCCTGTGCAGCTCAAACCTCAATCAATCTGTGTATGGAGTTTTGAGACTCAAGAAATTTGAATTAGGGGTTTAATTTTGTCTAGAACTTAATTTGAGAAAGTGCACTATTTGCCGTTCCGTCAGAACACCATTTTGTTTCCCATTTTGGTAGTGCTATATGTTAGGTATCTGTACTGTGCCCATGGAGAACTTTCCCAGAATTCCCCAGGTGTATGCTAGCTTTTGATGTCCATTTTGCAACTATACAAAAATCACCCCCAGGCATTTCTACCCTGTAGGTTATCTAAGCTTGATGGATCAACTTGTTTCGCTGCAATAAAAGATCATCATTTAGTTCTATTGGCATTTTGGATTCCTGCTATTGTTGTTTTTGTCTCAGAAATTTTCCATTTCAATTTAGCTTTGACAAAAGATCTCCTCGACTCATAGTTTTGACCTTTTGACATGTTCTTTGACTTATGATTCCCCTGATTATTTTCATGTTCTTTTTACTGTCTCTTGCAGGTCAGTATATACTTATTTCAGGACATTTGGAATCTTATTAAGATTTAGGTGTATTAAAAGATTATACCATCTACTTTGTACTGATTAGCAAACATACTGTAATGTCTCTTGACTCTGTTATGCAAATGAACCTAGCTTACTCAAAGATCATTGGTTTGTTATATTCTCCAGTACTGTCAAAAAGACCGCCGCTGTTCATATGGTAGGGCTCCCTCAAGCTTGTTGTAATAAAGGATGTCCAGAAGATGATGGAGCCATTTTATAACGGTGATCTTGACTATTCTGTTTGAAAAAGACTTAATTTATCTGACACATCCAAAAGAGAGATGAAAAAATATCAAACTGACCCCAAAAATGTATCATCTATATATAATTCATAAACAGATTTCCAAATGATAAGCAATTAATTTAAAATAAACACAAATCATAACGGTAAGCTATTATAAATTAATTAAAGTACACTATCTTAGATTGTAGCAGTCATTAACCAAGAATACCAAACCGACATGTGTACAGAATTCCCAAAGTCACCACAGATATATATATATATATATTTTTTTTTTTTAGTTTTTATTAGCTCTTATTATAATTGCATGAACAAACTGACTGGAGTAGCCTACAGCAAGGTTTTGAGGCAGCTAAAATTATCAACAGGCATGTGGGTTCATGTTCACCACTGTGTTTTGCTTCTGATTTAATTGCTTACACACTTAACAAACCTATCTAGCACTGCACTCAACTGAAATGGACCCACTCGCTGATACTGGGCAATTATGGCTGTGGTTGATGATGATGATGATGATGAAGAATGCCCTAAATGCCGATAATTTTATGTAAGGCCTTGTCCTGTACAAAATGAGAAACCTTTTAAAGTTGCTTTTAGCTTATATGGAAATTTAATCTAATGAAGTGGAGTAGTGGTTAGCACTGCTGACTCATTTCCAGGAGACTCCATGTGAATACCAACCTAATCACTTCCTAAATTTGTCTGCATGGATATTAATCTGGGTACCCTGTTTCTCCCCATGAAATCCCAACTTGTGTGTGTTGTATACCAGTCTCTTTTTTTAAATTGGTCTCAGTCAGACGTATTAATCATTTCTCTGGAGACAGCCATGAGTGGGTAGGAACAATTAGAAGGTATGCTCAGTTTGAAGTTTATAAGAGTATAGTCCTGGTCAAAAGTTTTGAGAATGACACAAGTATCGTCTTTCGCAAAGTTTGCTGCTTCAGTGATTTTAAATCTTTTTGTTTCTGTGGTATACTGAAATATAATTTACAAGCATTTCATAAGTTTCAAAGGCTTTTATTGACAATTAAGTTTATGCAAGGAGTCAATATTTGCAGTGTTGGCCCTTTCTTTCTCCAGACCTCTGCTGGCATGCTGTCGATCAACTTCTGGGCCAAATCCTGACTGATTCTTGCATAATCAATGCTTGGAGTTTGTCAGAATTTGAGAGTTTTTGTTTGTCCACCCACCTGTTGAGGATTGACCACAAGTTCTCAATGGGATTAAGGACTGGGGAGTGTCCTTGCTATGGACACCAGATTTCAATGTTTTCTTCCCCAAGCCACTTAGTTATCACTTTTGCCTTAAATCACGGTGCTCCATCATGCTGGAAAAGGCATTGTTTATCACCAAACTGTTCTTGGATACTTAGAAGTTGCTCTCAGAGGATGTTTTAGTCCCATCTTTTATTTATGGCATTGTTCTTAGGCAAAATTGTGAGTGAGCGCTGCACTGCCTTGGCGGAGAAGGAACCCCACATATGAATGGTCTCAGGATGCTTTACTGTTGGTATGACACAAGACTGATGGCCGCGCTCACCATTTCTTTTTGCCGGATGCCCCAAACAATCAGAAAGGGGATTCATTAGAGAAAATGACCTTACCCCAGCAGTGTAATCCCTGTACCTTTTGCAGAATTTTAGTCTGTCCTTGATATTTTTCTTGGAAAGAAGTGACTTCTTTGCTGCCCTTCTTGTCCCCTGGCCATCCTACAAAAGTCTTCACCACATTGTGCGTGCAGATGCACACAAACCTACCTGCTGCCATTCCTGATCAAGCTCTACACTGCTGGTGCCCTGACCTTGCAGTTGAATCAACTTTAGGAGACGGTCCTGGCACTTTGCTGGACTTTCTTGGGTGCTCTGAAGTCCTCTTCACAAAAATTGTACCTCTCTATTCTAACTCAATCAGCATGACAGAGTGATCTCCGGCCTTGTCCTCGTTGACACTCTCACCCATGTTAATGAGAAGATTACTGAAATGATGTCAGCAGGGCTAAAATGTAGTGGATATGGGATTTTTGGGATTAAGTTCATTATCCTGGTAAAGAGGGACTTCGCAGTCAATTGCAATTCATCTGATGACCCTTCATAACATTCTGGAGTATATGCAAATTGCCATCATAAAAACTGAGACAGCAAACTTTGTGAAAATTAATATTTGTGTCCTTCTCCAAAACTTTTGGCCACGACTGCACCCTTACATTGGCCTAATGAGTGGCAGCAAGTGTGACCTGTAATAAACCAGCACCCCCCCACACAATTCTTTACTACCTTGAAGTTTAGATGTTGGCAGAATATTGTTAGTAGAAGTAGTACTGTCACTTTATGCATGTAAATAGTATATGTTTGTTGTGAAATGAATGAGATTTATATTACTTATAAAATTCTATGTTACTACCTGTTGGTCCTTCCACAACTGGAGGCATTCTGGGAAAATGTCTTGTGTGTAAATCTGTTAATACATCTGTTACGGCTCTTTGGATGTTTTCAGCCAGTCTCGTTAATTTAAACATATATCTGCTAATTGTATTATAAATATTCATTTATACTGTCAGGAATGATGATGAGTATGATGATAAAAATGATGATGATGGTGACAGTGGTGGTGTTGGTGATTATGATGATAAAATAATACTTTACATCAGGCAAGCTGTTTTGTGATCTCTAAGTAAAATGGAGTTCCGTGTTTTAATACATTCATACATAATACATTTTAATACATTCTTGCTTATAATGCTGCAGAAGAAAATGGTGACTTATGTTGGTCAGACAGGTAAAAAGTTCACTATACTCTTCACACAGAGTAATACTGATACTAATATTCTATTACTGCCTATTCAGAGATCTTTTGAAATTCTTACCTGTATGTATGACCAACAACAGACTCTAGATCAGTGGTTCTCAAAGTGTGATCCACAGAATATGGCATACACCACCTCTTCATCTTTCTTAAGATTGCCTTCCCTGCTGATTTTTGCCACATATAACAATTCTAAAATAACCAACAAGCAGCACTCTGTTTTCTTTCTTACAGATGGTAACATCTTTTGCTTCATCTCCACTCCTGGTTGCTTGTAATAATTATTCCGTCTCTTTTGACACTCTGCTATTTCTCTCCCATCCAATCAAACTCCAACACCATGTGCTTTTTTTTTTTTTTTTGAATAACATTTTATTGAATTTATTAAAAGCAAATAACATTACGTACAAGCAAGTCAAATTTTACAACACGAGGTTCAAATCCACAGTAAAATCCAATTAGAGAGATGATGCACAGCCTTGAGCACCAAGTGATGCCAATATGGATGGTGTATGCCACATGAACTTGTGAGAAGACTGCATGGGCGGGAGGGCTAAGCCCACCTAATAAGGAGAACACCCAGTAAGTCGGGGCTTTCTTGCTGATTTCGAGTAGCACTGCAAGATGTGCTTGAGGGGCAGTACAGGTTCCTGTTTGAGTTGGGTGGTTTTGTTGTTTTTATTCTGTGGCCACTACAGAGGGAGCAGTACAGGCCTTCTAATTACTAAGGTGTTTCCAAAAAATACCTTTTGAACTAACCGGCTAATAGTGAGTTACAATTATTACAGTATTTTCACATTACATTCATGAAATGGGAAGAATGATTGTAATATGAAGTGTATGCAAAAATTCACTGTTAGCCTGAAGTTGTCTGCTGTAACTTTGACTTTGAGAAAGTAGTACTTGGATAAAACACTTTAAGAACCAGTGCTCTAGATCTGTTAAGTGATTGGAGGGACACAGGCACCCCCTGTAAACTTCTAAGGGACCTGCAAGATGACTGAAAGTAATTCAAACACCACAGCAAAATACTTAAATCACTAGAAGCCATCCCACAGCCAATGTGTCAATTTTGGATTTAATAATAATTGAAATTTTAAAATGTGGGCTTCAACGTAATTGCTTAAGGTCTAAAAATTTAACTGGCACACATGGACAGCGACATCTTTTTCTTAACAAAGTGCAAAAAGGACATTTAAGAGTTTTCATTTAAAAATTTACCATTGTTGTTTCTTGTCCTAGTGTGTGGATATAAACACAGGAAACTTCAGTTTCTGTATTACATCTCGCCTGAAGAAGGGGCCTGAGTTGCCTCGAAAGCTTGCATATTGTAATCTTTTTAGTTAGCCAATAAAAGCTGTCATTTTGCTTGGCTTTTCTCTACATTCATAATGGCTAACACGGTACAACAACCTAGTACATCAGTTGTAATAGAAATTTGTCATTTTTCAACCTCTGAGGGCTAGATCCCTACTAAAGGTTCAAAAATTAAAAATAACATCACATTCATGGTGTAAAGACATTCAAAATAGTCTAAAATGATCCCCCACATGCTTATATTTGAAGTTTATCATTTTAACCATCTGGGAGTGGTGCTTAGAGGGCTAGAGCCACCAGTGAAGAATAAACTATCAAACCGTAGTTGTAGGTATCGTAGTTGTGATCAGTAACCTTGAAATAGCATAAAATGACACTCCACGCGCTTATATTAAAGCGCCACTTTCTGGAAGGTTGCAGCTTCAAATCCCATTACTGCCAAAACGGGATCCTACTCCGTTGGGCTTCAGAGCGAGGCCCTCCCGGGTGTTTTACAATGTCTGTCTCTGCACTCTGACCTCCATGCAAAAAAGACAATTTCCTCTCGGGGATAAACAAAGTATTTCAAATTAACTTACTGAACCTCTTTTTTTTTTTTTTTTTCCTTCTTCAAAGATTTGTGAAAATGAGTCATTTTGACCCCTCGTATCCCATTGGGGTGTACCCTTGGAGTCAGTTGATGTGACATGCACAACTTTAAGTCCTTTTTGATTAATTTTACTGGGGACACGTATTGATGTACTCTTTATCATAACGGTGTCATTCATTACCTGCACAACATATGATACAAAAGGTAGGGTCTTAGGGGGACGATAAGAGGTTGAAAACCCAAAAACGCTCGTCTTGTATAACTAGACATCAAGTCTACTCGAAGGATATCTTGTATATCGGGGGGTTTCTAGTACCGGTGAGGCGGGAGGCACCGGACAAAAAAATAAAACTGAAGTGATATTAAAGCGTTCATATATGAACACACTAAAAAAAAAAAAAACAGGAACAACGTCCCGCAGGCGGTGTCCCGGGTCCCTTAGCGGTTTGCTGTGCTGAATAAAGCACAACGGCGGTCCCCGTTTATTCAGTCTCATGGTACCTCAGATGTCCGATGGTCCCCAGTTCCATCCCCACATTTGCAGTGTTCGTACCGGGAAAAGCCACAAGTTCTGAGCAAACGACAAGTGCAAGTCTAAAAAAGTGAACCATTAATGAAGAGCTGAGGTCAAGTTAGCTTCACGTTGATGGCCATGAGATCACTTAGTCGGACTTGAATGAAGCCCGCGTCAAGCCCCAAGCATTGAGTTAAGCGCACTGCCTCTGTGTACCCGGTCTTCCGGAGCAGTATTATAAAGCAGATTCTTGATTTCTTTTACAAATTATCCACTTTTTGGGAATTGGACTGAACGGTTAAGGCCATACCTTGAGCTGGGGCCCATTGCCCGTTGGGGTTTCCTGGCAAGTACTCATCGCCTCCTTGAGCTCCGTCCCGCTGCGGGGCTGTCCATTGATGTGCACCCTTCGTGTAGCCTAACTTGGAGTCATTGCTTTCGCGGTGTTCACTTCAGCACACGTTTAAATAGTCTGGTTTCTGATAAAGCTGTGTATGAGTGTGTGCAGTTATTTTGAATTGATTTGCACCGGTGTCTTTTTAACACGTCTCTTCCTTCACACGACTTTGCTAAACTGTCGTTTATTCTGAATTCAGACTGTGACACCTCCGGCCAGTCTCGCTGAGAATGAGAGCCCAAATCTCCGCACAGCACAAAAAAAAAATAGAAAACCAGAAGGGAACTTTTCCGGCATTAAACCACTCCCCACGGAGCAGTATAAATTAAATCTGGGTTATAAAGCCAAGAGCGAGATCAGTCGACGGCCGCACCTTTAACGTGATGAAAAGCAATAAAACTGAAGCACCTTTTCGCTTGTGCCACGAAAACTCGCGCTGCGCGCCTTTGAGCCGGCAGATCGCTGACAGCTTCTGGCGCGAAGAGGTGCAGTGGCGGTCTCGTGGACACGCGCCTCAGCGAGCTCACGTGGGCCACTTGGGCGCCTTCGGCAGCGGCAGCAGCGCCCGGCATCGGGGATCGCCAGTCATCAACGAGGGACTCTAATGAAGAAGAGGATCCAAGCTGGCAGGCCACGGGGTCGTATATTATGCCTGTAACGTTATACTGTTGGCTTATCAGCGTAAGTGTTGTCTTACATGTGTACGATACTGGCATGCGTTTGTACAATAATGGTTGAATACATTGCGGTGGGCTGGCGCCCTGCCCGGGGTTTGTTCCTTGCCTTGCGCCTTGTGTTGGCTGGGATTGGCTCCAGCAGACCCCCGTGACCTCGTAGTTAGGATATAGCGGGTTGGATAATGGATGGATGGCTGAATACATACGGTGGATTAAGAAAATATTCAGACCCCATCACTCTCTGTGCGCTTTGTGTTGTCCCAACGTCTATTGAGTTACTTTTAAAAAAAAAAAAAACCCTCTCTCAAAGCAGAGTTGGAGCAGACTGTGTTACTGCATCCTCCGAAGTCCTACTTGGACAATATTCCAATGAGAATGGCTTGAAAACAGTAATTAACAAATGAAATGAACCGGAGCATTATTACCCTTAGAAATGGTGGCCTTTCATATTAAAGAAATTGAAAAAAAAAAATCAGTGTGTCAGTTAAGCAGGGCCATCTTAACGGCATCATTTGCTCCAAGGAACAGTAGTGCACTGGGTCCTTGTTTTGGTAGTGTGACAATGACGCTATACCTGCACACAACCTGACACAGACAGGCGAATGAGGCACACTGATAAAACAAATGTTTTTATTTCATTTCTTCGCCGGTGGGCAATGCCTTCCCCATTCCCCACAGGCACAATACAATCCCACAAGCTCAGTACCACACAATTCTTCTTTCTCTTTTCTCCACCACTCCTCTCTGGCAGGCTTTGGCTCCTGGAGTGGTGGCTGCTGGCTCCTTTTATAGCCCACCCAGAGGTTGTCCAGGTGTTTGATGACCTATTTCCGGCAGCACTTCCTGGTGTGGTGGAAGAACTGCCCACACGGGCTCAGGAACAACTGCAGTACCCCCGGATCCCAACAGAGTTGTAGAGAACTCCATCTCCCATGGAGCTCTGTGGGAATCCGCAGCACCACTGCCACCCATGAGGACTGTCATCTAGCATCTCGGGGAGGTACTGTTCTGTCCATGCTTGTTCCCCCAGACCATTCAAAGAAAAGGTGTTCCTGCTGAGCAAGGGCCCCGGCCATCTACCACACTAGTAAAAAAGAAACATACATAAGCATCCGAAACATCGTGGGCTCCCAGCCAGTGCCCATATGTTAAGAAGACCCCGTGTCGAGTGATGTCCTACACAATCCAAAGGCAATTGGAAGATCTCCGCTAGGAGGAGATCTGTCAAAGCCAAAGTCACAAGCCAATCAGAAGACCGGTTTCTGGGGGTCACCAGCTGGTGTGATCACAGATGCCACACAGCACAGCAGCTTTAAGCCCAGCTTAACAGTGCAGGTCGAAAAAAGCAAAGTGTCAGTTTGTAGTGTGAAGAAGAGACTTTTAGTGCCACTCACCCTGTCAAAACTGCAACACAGGGAGCCATTCCTTAAAAGGGCAAAATAGGCCATTGAAATACTGGCTGTGGACTACTAGAGACTGGAAGAAAGTCTTATGGACCAATGAATCCAACTTTGAAATCTTTGGTTCATCATGCAGGGTTTTTGTACCCCATCGAGTTGGTGAAAGGACTGTTCCTCAGTGTGTGACACCAACTATCAAGCATGGAGGTGGAAGTGTGATGGTCTGGGGCTCTTTTGCTGGAGGCTTGCTCAGATTGACTGACTGAAATTCTGAATCAAAAGGGTTATCACAGTTTGACTGTTATATCAGCAAAAGGCAGCTGCTCTGTAGACTGTAACCTTTTAGTTGTTCCCTGAAGTAGGCCCATTTGTAATATTCTGAAATTTCCTTTTTTCAGTTTTTGCAAACCTAAACTTTACATTTAAACCTCTGCCAGTTCACTGCTTGCCTTTTCACCATTTCAGGGAACTCGTTGCAGTTCACCTGATTATATCTGAAGAAAAATGGAGGCGTTTTAAAACGCTTGACCAGTAGTGTACATTTTTAACCATCAGTCAACATTCAATAACCAATAATGACAAAGCAAAAATTTGTTTTCAGAAAGATTTGCAAATTTATTCAAACATAAACTTTCATTTAAGTATCGAGACCCTTCAATCAGTACTTTCCCAAAAAGAATCCAGGCTGCTTCATCAAAGTCTCTACAAGCTTAAGCTCTGTGATACTGGATGGGAAGTGTCTGTAAATGAACAAAATGTGAATTTCCCTGTTGAACTGACAAAGTTTATCTAATCTAATGTAATTTAAACTGCCATCTTTGGGTCTCTCCACACATGGTCTGTGGGGTTAAGTCTGGTCTTTGGTTGGACCACTCAACTGCAGCGTTTTTTTGGCTGTACTCTTCGGGTCATTGTTGTGCTGAAATGTGAAGTCTGAGATGGAATACACTCTGGGGCAGTCGCCTCCCTCCACTCCTCATACCTCTCTGTTTGGCTACATTCATCCTTCCCTCAATTCTCACCACTCTCCCCATCCCTGAAAGCACACCCAAAGCATTATACTGTTTGCCACCATGCTTCAGTGTAGGGATGGTGGTAGGCAAGTGATGAGCTGTGCCAGGTCTTCGCCACACTTAGTGCTTGAGATTCTACCCAGTTTCATTTTTATCGCAGTAGTGTAGGGAATCTCTTTTTATTTCCCCTCATGCTCTTGGAGGCCTTTACATTCTTTTACTCAAATGTTGCCTCTGTCTAGCCACTCTACTATAAACACCTGTTTAATGGAGTGCTGCTGAGATGATCACCCTTTGAACAGGTTCATCCCATCTCAGCAGAGGACTACTGAAGCTCCATTAGAATGACCAAAGCTTCATGAATGGCTAAGTCTAGGAGGAGTTGCGGTAGTTCCAAACTTCTTCCATTTCACAATAATCGAGGCCTCTGTGCTCCTGGGAATGCTGGAAGGTTCCATCCTGTTTCCCTGTTTGATGCCTCACAACAATTTTATCAAAATTGTCTACAGATAGTTCTGTCTTGGTTTTTATCCTGACATGCATTGTGAAATGTAGGACCTTCTATGCAAGAATCAAGTTCTAGAAATCTCTACAGGAGAATTAAAGCAATAAAATTTATTTCTATAGCACATTTTTATACAATGAATGTAGTACAAAGTGCTTTACCAGAAGTCAAAAGAGATGAGGGTGCAAACCCCAGAGTGAATGTTGTGCCAGGGAAGGTGGGCCACAGGAGCAAATCCTTAACAGCAGCCCTAAGGCACCAAGAGATTGTGTTTCTTAAATGGTGGGTAGCGAAATCCTTTATATGTTCTACAACTCTGTGATAGCCACTGTGGTGTGCTAGGCTCCTACTATCACTTGGGAGAGTCCTGCCAAATCAACACACTAGATTAAGAAAATAGGCTCAGTTATGGGACACACCCTTGACCCACTAAAGGTAATATTGGAGCAGAGAGTAAGGACAAAGGTGAGTGCCATTATGAACAGTGCTGCACATCCTCTCTGTGACACACCAGCATCGAGGAAGTTCAGCAGAAGTGTGTCAGGAAACGTGGCTGGGACTCCTTTATACCTGTGGCAGTACACCTTTGTAATGCCTCACTGTAGCCACGCTCTTATTAGCCACATCAGAAGTTGGGGAAAAAAATTCGGACACACAGAGATCCCATTTTAATCAGTTCACAGTAGCAATAGAGGAGGTGCCTGTCTAAGCAGTCTGTATATTTTTCACGTGTCATTTGACCTGTACATTATCAACTAAAGAATAAGCATTCTCGGTTCTTATCAGTCCTGTGCAAATGGTACCTACTGAACCTGTTATCAGGTATGGTGGCTTTATCAGCGATTTTGTGACTGATAACTGTACTCCATACGTATTAAGAGCACTGAATGGCTTGATGTGCACATGCTGTACTACTTCACATCAATGAGATGCCACTTTGTGGTATACTGTAATTCGTATGGCATATGCATTACAGTCAAATGTGTACATTGTAGTAAGTCTGTTTACAATTTTGATGTAACTGGCTATTCAGTGACTCCATCATATGGGAACATAATACTCATTAAAGCGTATAGAAAGAAAGGTACCAATAGATTGGGTGGGTAATTCTGAGAGGGAGAATGGTCATGATTAAAAACCGGTGTTGCTTGATAGTGGGGACTGCAGGGTTGGTTTTCACACAACATACTATTTACATGTATATGAAAAATAGCCCATTACAACACTACCAGTGAAAGTCTTGGGGAGTGCGTATGCGTCCATGACACATTGGCTCTGTTGATACCAGTAGAGCAGTACTATTCAAATGACATGCAATATCTGCACATTGTTGCCAACTCATTACATCCCTTCATGGTAATGGTGTATAAACTGGAGGAGATGCTGCATCTCTAAAAGTAAAGAAATGGTTCAAAGTGCATGGCAGAGAATTCATGGTAATGAGATTAGCTGCCCAATCACCAGTCTTCCATCCACTGAGTGTGCGTGAGATGGGATGGAAAGCTCTTGGTGATGCAGCTGTGTTTAATTGCCCTAATTGGGTGATTTCTCAGTGGTGTTGGTGTAAAAGGAGAGTCAGTTAGTGTGAGTGCCCCCTCTTGTCTCAGAGTGGTACTGCGTACCTTAAGCCGAGCCAGGACAGTGATTCCCAGGCACACATGTATGACTATATAATATAAAAGAAGAGCAAGATGTTGGCCAAAATCCACTTTTCATAAAACAAACAATGGAAATGTAATTATAGGTCTAAAAACCACAAAATACACAAACAGACACATACAAGATTTTTATTACGAATATAATATATTGCTGTGTGGTGGGTGTGTATATATACAGTATGTAAAAATATGTACTTAGTTAATTAAAATGAACTATCAAAGCCCACCTTATCTATCTGCTTGGCATGACTGTTTTACATAGCAACAATGAACATTTTGTATTTTTTTTCTTCTTTTCAATCAGACAAGCTCTCTTCTTCATCATTTGTATGCCACTAAGGTAGGTGTAGCTTTGTTTTACACCTCTTGTTTCATGTCACAGTTCATTGGCTGATAAAGCATACAAATGTTTAGTAACTGAGGGAAAGGTTGCATGTCAAACATCTAGAAGGAAATAAGGCTACTTTATAAATTTTATGATGCTGCCATTCATTATATAATAATTAAACTCCAGCTCTGCTGTATACACCAGTGCATTTTGTTCACAGTGAAGGTGGCATATAGGGGCACCCTGTCACAATGTATATTTCAGAGTCTAATGTATAGATGTTTAGTGTAAATGTAAAGCACAGGGTACAATTGATTTGTATAAATAAAGTTTTATGTATTTTAATACAGTCTTGTCTATCATGACATGGTATATGGTGATTGGACCTGCAAGTAAGAATTTCCCTGCACTCTATGCAAGTGACAATAATACTGCTAACTACAAATAATACTGCTGTGCACACTAGTAAAAGGGTGACATTATTACTGAGGCACTCTGTTTTTTATTTCATACTAGCTGTTTAAGCCTGTGCTGTTAAAAGTCTGGGCTCCTAGAAACTATTGAAATCGTCAGGAAAAAAAATTGAAATGCAGAGTCGGTGGTTTCATTTTGCGGACGTGCTCACCCCTTTTGTCTATCAACAGGTAAGCGAGTGTCTCTCTCCTTGGAGGTTTCGTTTTGCTGATGTGCTCGCCTCACTTGTGTATTAGCGGTTAAGCGAGTTTCCATCCAACTCGTTAACTTGGGGCCGTCTTGCCAGCTCTTTGACCTTCATGCTGTAGCCTCACGTCCAAGCTGGACAGACAGGCATACTTCCACACATAGACATTTTTATATATAAGCTAGTGTCTTTAAGGGAGACCATTACTCCAGGTATTTTTTAAAGCAGCATAAGATAACAAGAATGCAATACAATAGAACCTGGATAAATGATAAGAAAACAAAAAACAGTTCAGAAATTCTGCACAATCCTGTTTTTGCTCTTAAGGCATACATTTGCTGTTAATATTTTTTTGAGCTCCAGAAAATAAACACAATTCCTCAAGACCCAATTGAGTATACAGCAGAGCTGGAGTTTATCATAAAATGCATGGCAGCATCACATATATACCACACACATGTTCTATTGCCTTCTAAAGCTTACTGTAGAAGTTAGTGGACTTTTTCTTCACCCAACTGGTTCGATAGTTTCAGTTAATGCAGCTGCCACATACCTCCAGGATAAGGGGTACAAATCTTGGCCTGGCCACACTCTATGTGGAGTTTTATGTTCTCCCAGGCCTGTGGCATTTCCCTCCTGGCACTCTGAGGCTTGACTACTAACACACACAGAAGGCATGTCACTGGCATGTGATGGCATTTTTTTTTTTTTAAATATTCCAGGACAAACCTCAAAAGAACACACTTGAAATGCTTGCTAAATGCACAAACCTCTGTTCTTTTACAGTTCTATCTGAATGACTAGATATGTGCAGCTTAATCATGGGACCTTATGCTCAAGGCACCTTTTTCAGATGGACAGTTATTTTCTGTCAAACATCTAATCACGTTTAGATGAGAGTTAATAAGAGTTTCAATGTGTAACATGTGAACTTCAAAGACTGGAATGAAACGGCAATTCAGGGACATATGGAGATATTTTTCAAAGCTGCACATCCCATTTGTAGTAAAGAAATCAAACTATTTCAAAACTATCAACATGTTTTTGGTTTTAATATCCCTAGACTCACTTTATTCTCCTTTTCTATATCTTTTTGGTATGCCTTGAGATGCCTCACACACGTCCTTGATAAATAGCCTCCTCATTTCTAGTGGCTTCTAACAATAATTTGTATAAAAGTAACTGTAAGCTGTTTTGAGTGTCTGTTTGTTTCAGCCATTTTTGTGTGATTGGTGGAACATTTTCTAGATTTTACCAGAAAGCAAAAGCTGAAATTCTGCACTCTTGTCTCACATTCACCTTATAATCTCTACCCCATATGTCTTCAGTGTGTAGTAAAAACAAGTGAATTAACCTAGCCATTCCAATATTTTTGGAGGGGACTGTGTGTTGTTTATTCTTGTCAAATACTCGTGGCATAAGCTTTGGCTATCAGTTGCCCTGAAAATGAATTAAGCAAATGGTAAAAACAAATAAAGACAAATGAGACAACAATGCAAAATATTACATCACAAATAATTAGACCAAAAATAAATCTAACAAGACAAGTTTTCTCATGTATGACACAGAAAAAAGAAAGCACACCAAGGATTGTTATTAAACAGGATGGCATCATTTATTTTTAAAATTGCAACCAAATAAAAATATTTTATATTTTTGAAACCAGTCCCTAATAGCAAAAACATTGGCATGCACTAAAAAATGTTGTGATTGGTGGCTTGTGCAGTACTACTACAAGTTTTTCACTCGTCTTTTTCCTGATAAGCAGTTTTGCTACTGGACTGGACTTTTCATACCACGTACTAAAATGGCACATGAACTCAATGTTCAAGCAAGGAAACGTTACATTCTGCATGGCCAATCCAACAAACAAGTCATGTTTCTCCTAGACTATAAACAATCTCAGTCTGAATCAAACTTAAATAGGAAGATGTGTTGTAAAGTAACAGCTTTCAATACTGATTTAGTAATTGCACTTGTAATTTTAAGACTTAAAGCAGTTTAACCTACTGGCATCAGGAGGGAAAATTAACACTTGAATTGGTTCATTGTCTTGCAGGTTTAATTGTTTTTGTCATTTTTTTCTATTTAAAATGGATGAGAAAAGGCAAAGTTTGTTTAAGTTATTTGTAGGCTTATAACTTGCCATTTTATTTAATAGGCTTCAAATTTATTAAATGCGGTAGGTAGATAGTACTGCCACATCTAGATATTGGCCTATAGTCAAACTTGTCAGCCAACTCAAACATGGGATTGTCTTTTGCTTTTTATAAATTAAGTGATTTGATCACCAATAATAAATATGCTCACAAAAAAAAGGGAGAAACAAACAAGCAAAGTCATTTACCTGGCTGGGTAAGCGGAATGCTATAGTCAAACTAAAACAGTATACAGTGTAAGGGTCTGATTTATGCTTTATGGTGTATGTTTTTATTGAAGGGTGTGATGAGTGAATGGAGGAGATCACGGGTGGGAGCAGCAGGATGGAGGTTTCTCATTATGATTGATGAGTTTATTATTTATAATGACATGAAAAGCTTGGGATTTTGAGACAGCATTGAGGTACTTGAGCTATGGTACAAGTATCTCACAGGGATACACCACAGCTATCTGTCATGGTTGTTGTATTAGGCATTTACAACTGATACAGTACTTCATCTGCTCAGGGAATTATTTATCATTGACAACCTTCACAACATCTCTTAAGTAAAAGTACACATCAATTTTCTAATACAAGCCCAGCCTACCCTGTTGATCCTGTAGTCACCTAGATGTTCACCAGAAGAAGCAGCCTGAAAGCTGAGGAAGGGCTTTAGCTGCTGCTGTTTTCCCTTTAAAACAAGTTTGCTCAATCCAAGATTCTGGAAGAAGCAGGACTTACGATTTGATGGGCAGGATTTGTTGCTTTCTTTCTCTGACATCTTTAGATAACATGCACTCTAAGCACATAGCTGCCTTTTTGAAGTTGTAAGAAGGTAAGAGCTTGTTAAATATGACATGGGGCATTTCAGAGGTTTTATCAATCAGAAAAAAAAGCTTATATAAAATGAAGGATAAAAAAGTTTTAAGTCCAAGGTTAAAAAAAAAAAAAAAACAGTAAATGATACAGATACCTAATACAGGTAAAAATATAATATAGACCTTAGAAATGCAGTTAAAGACATGATGTAATTTGCACCTAGAAAATGACACTGGGGCCTGTTTGTAAATTTCTTGAAAAGAGACAAAACAGTATGCCCAAAGGGAATACACGTTACAATTTGCTACCTTCATTTCTTCTAACTGAACACAAAAGGCAGATAAATAGCGTTAAAAGGTCCCATTTCAACACCCAGGAGGGACACTGAAGTGTATATTTCTGAGATAATAACCAGAAATGTTGATCAGAAAAAAAAAAATGAAATCAGCTTGACCAGAACTTTCCAAGCAGCCAGCCAGACGGCCACAATCACAGTGGACCAAGGAGTGAAATCATGCGAGGAGCTTTCAGAATGAGAAAGAATATTACATTTTCACATCACAGCTCATGCAGCAATTTTTGGCAAAATAGAAATCATGTCTGGTAATTTTTTTCAACAGCTGTAAAAGTAGAATGAAGCCTCCTCATTTTGTCTGGGTCAGTTGAAGTATGACTGCAGGGTACCTCGGCGACGGACATCACATGTCCAGCAGTGAAATCCTCCTCCCAAAGAGTTTGCATGCCGAATATTTACTTTAATGGTTTTTATCCCTAATTAAAAACAAAACAAACAAACAAAAAAAAAAAAAACTTAAAACCTGAAGCTCAATCTAAAAATCACCTTTTCATTTACAGTTCACCAGATATGCTGCCTTGTATACAATATATTGTCAGTTTTCACTACTTCAGCCAGATTCTCCAGGAGCATATAAATCCTCCCAATGCCATTTGGCTTCTTTCCACCCTTAAAAGAATATTCCACCCAGAAATTATATTTTGTATATGATACTTACCTCATGTGTTTTGTGGTGATAACCAATAAAAAATATTACATCATGTTTTTATGGAGCATGAAGATAAAAATGTTTATAATATGATACAGGCCAATGGTGACCAATGCAGTAAATGGCAAACAATATGAAAACATCCATGGAGAGAAAAAACAAAATTCACATGTTGCATAATCCATGTCAGTTATCAGGTTGCTCACAACATGCAAAATATATGCATGTGGCTAAAATATTGTTAAAAACTTCCAGAAAAATCAAAGCACATTATAAACCGTGAAGACACGTCACATGAGACTGACTTTTTGAACTGAAGAGTTTCATGACTTGTTTATTATGTGTGTGGATTTTTCTAGAAGTGTTTTTTTTTTTAAATGGTATTTTGGCAAAAAATGCATGTGTTTTGCATGTTATGCGCAAATGGCTGGATAGATGACATGCGATTATGCAACATGATGACTCCAACCGCACCCCCATAGATGTTTTTCATATAATTTGCTGTTGTACAGCATTGTTCACCATTGGCTTACATTATATTAAAATTTTATTTATTTTAATTCTCCATGAAAATGTGATTTCAATTTTTCTTGGTCATAATTATAAAATATATCGGGTAAGTAAAATATAAAAAAATATTTTTGAGTGGAGTATTTCATTAACCTCTTGATTCACTGCCAGGAGAACACAAGGGGAGGTGAGGAAGTGACGGGATCAGCGTTTTGCCAGACAGAAGACCCATGGATGAGTCTGGCTGGACAAACGGAACTGGAAGGGACTCTAAACCCAGCTCTTAGACATTCTACTGTATTTATATAAAGCTACTAAAACAGAAAGGATGCATACTAAGTTAAGGAAAGTGGATTTTGGAAAGAATTGGAAAAAACGATGCGATTTAAGAAGTGTTATGTTCTTAAAGAGAAACGCTGGCAACATGCTTAGTACCGCTGAAACATCACCAGGGATGCAGGCTTAACTCTTGGTATGGTTACTGTCTGCGTGATTTAAAGAGAATGTGCAGTTCAACAAACACATTGTCTTCTTGCATTTGGCGTAATGTCCATTAAGGGGCTAGACGAGATTGCACCATCTGCAGGAGTATTGATGAGCTCTGGCAGACCCTCAATTTTCTCCAAAGTCACTGACTTGCTAAAGGTACTGTTTTAATAAATAGTCTAATTTGGTATAAACTAAACCTTGAAAAGGGGTTCTGGTTAGCAGGTGGAGTGACATCACCGAGCTACTCTCAAAAGTGGCTAACATGAATCCACTGTAAGGCATACTCGCACACTGATACAGTCACCATGATCACGTGTGTTAATCAGTGACATTATGGCAGCTATTTTCTTTCCAGAAGCACAGTAAGATTATTAACTCTTTTGACATCTATTAGAATTGCCAAAGTCCACCTAAACTGTCAACTTTTTTTTTATTAACATATTTCAGAATTACCAAAGCCCACCTATTGATGTTTTCTGCTATCTATTTTTAAACCATTGTCTCTATTTATATATTTCTGGAATCTCTGGCATATTAACTTTCTGCATATTTTGTGTTTGTTTCTTTACTGTTTCATTTGAACACATTAGAGCTTAATAAATTCAGACAGATGCTGGTCATCTGTATAGTGAAAATATCTCTTGTGAGCTTCACATATGGCCTTGGTAATTAGCTTCATTTTTCAGGTTAGCGATGTGGACTGTCATTACTTTTCACTACTATGTACTGTTCTCTATTTTGTATGGACAACAGAAGTAAATCCACAAAGAGGGCACCCTAAAAATAATTAAAGCAGTACAAGGGAGGGAATTTAATAAACAAAAAGGGCAAAAGCTCACCTAGCTGTTCAAACACTTTCTGAATGCTGGTTTCATTGGCATCTACCATAACACGTTTGTCATCCAACATCAAGACATTCATTGACAGCCACTTAGAAGACATCCACAGTGGGTGATCTGTGTGCGAAGGATAAAGAAAAGAGGTAAAGTTAATCACAAATTTTAATTTAGTTTTTGCATTACGGTATATTGTGCCACCTGTCATGAATAACTCCCTAACATCCCTTTATTCAGGTGCTGTATTTATAGAGATGCTTGTTCACAGTAACATTAAGAAGCACTTCCAGGTTTTGTGAAAAGTGCACAGGTGGAAGACAACACAATAAGGCAGCAGTAAAATCTGAACAGATTAAAATCCCCGGTACTGAGTTTTGAAACATGGGGTGTCATCACAGGATGGTGCTCTAAATATTTACATAACCAGAGGCATCTGCCAACCTTGAATTTAATTTCTTGTTTAATTAAATGTCCTGGTTGTATGTAACTTCAGAAACACAGTGTTTTATAACTTTAAAAGATGTGCATTGTTGTTAAATCACAGTACTTGCTCATTTTTTCATTATTCTCCTCCCCTTTAATAACAAAGTCTTTTACCAAAAATATGCCGCCATTTAAATCTATATACTGTATTTATGGTGCATTTTTCAAAGCCCACTTTATCCTGAGCAGGGACATGGGGAAGCTGGAGCCTACACACACATACACACAATACAGTCATATGAAAAAGTTTGGGAACCCCTCTCAGCCTGCCTAATAATTTACTCTCCTTTCAACAAAAAAGATAACAGTGGTATGTCTCATTTCATTTCCTGGGAACATCGGAGTACTGGGGTGTTTTCCAAACAAATATTTTTAGTGAAGCAGTATTTAGTTGTATGAAATTACAACAAATGTGAAAAACTGGCTATGCAAAAATGTGGGTCCCCTTGTCATTTTGATGATTTGAATGCCTGTCATTGCTCAATGCTGATTACTTGCAACACCAACTTGGTTGGATGAGCTCGTTAAGCCTTGAACTTCATAGACAGGAGTGTCCAATCATGAGTGGTAAAAGGTATTTAAGGTGGTCAATAGCAAGTTGTGCTTCCCTTTGACTCTCGTCTGAAGAGTGACAGACAGCATGGGATCCTCAAAGCAACTCTCAAAAGATCTAAAAACAAAGATTGTTCAGTCTCCTGGTTTAGGGGAAGGCTACAAAAAGCCATCTCAGAGGTTTAAACTGTCAGTTTCAACTGTAAGGAATGGAATCAGGAAATGGAAGGCCACAGGCACAGTTGCTGTTAAATCCAGCAGGTCTGGCAGGCCAAGAAAAATACATGAGTGGCATATGAGCAGGATTGTGAGAATGGTTACAGACAACCCACAGATCACCTGCAGAGACCTTTAAGAACATCTCGCTGCAGATGGTGTATCTGTACATCATTCTACAATTCAGCACAATTTGCACAAAGAACATCTGTATGGCAGGGTGATGAGAAAGAAGCCCTTTCTGCACTCACACCACAAACAGAGTCACTTGTTGTATGCAAATGCTCATTTAGACAAGTCAGATTCATTTTGGAACAAAGTGCTTTGGACTGAGGAGACAAAAATTGAGTTATTTGGTCAGAACAAAAAGCGCTTTGCATGGCGGAAGAACAACACCGCATTCCAAGAGAAACACCTGCTACCTCCTGTCAAATTTGGTGGAGGTTCCATCATGCTGTGGGGCTGTGTGGCCAGTTCAGGGACTGGGGCCCTTATTAACGTCGAGGGTCGGATGAATTCAACCAAATATCAAAAAATTCTTCAGGATAATGTTCAAGCATCAGTCACAAAGTTGAAGTTACGCAGGGTTTGGATATTCCAACAAGACAATGACCTAAAACACAGCTGGAAATCCACAAAGGCATTCGTGCAGAGGGAGAAGTACAATGTTCTGGAATGGCCGTCACAGTCCCCTGACTTGAATATCATCAAAAATCTATGGGATGATTTGTAGCGGGCTGTCCATGCTCGGCAGCCATCAATTTCAACTGAACTGGAGAGATTTTGTATGAAGAATGGTCAACAATACCTCCATCCTGAATCCAGACACTCGTCAAAGGCTATAAGAGGTGTCTACAGGCTGTTAGATTTGCAAAAGGAGGCTCAACTAAGTATTGATGTTGTATCTCTGTTGGGGAGCCCACATTTATGCACCTGTCTAATTTTGTGATGCAAATTGCATATTTTCTGTTAATCCAATAAACTTAATGTCACTACTGAAATCCTACTGTTTCCATAAGGCATGTCCGATATTAAAAGGAAGTTGCTACTTTGAAAGCTCAGCCAATGATAAACAAAAATCCCAAGAATTAAGAGGGGTTCCCAAACTTTTTCATATGACTGTACATACATGTATAAACATTTATACATACAGTATACACACAGTGGACCCTACCTGGATCACGACGCTTTCAGTGTAAGCTGCAGCTCCCACACCCCTGAATTGTCTTAAATAGGTAAAAGAACATTGATATATTTCTCTAAAACACTTTTTTAAAATTGTAATTCATGAACAGCACACTGGAAGTAAGCAAGTAGCTGTTTCTTTATTTATACAATCATGACTCCAACAGCAGGTACTGTGCAGTAATTTTGCCCCCCCTCCCACACCATTCACTTATTTACAGTCATGTGTCTTCTTACTTGGTATTGTAATGTAATGTTGAGTGCTTTTTAAAATGACCTGTATGTAAAATGTCCAAGTTTATTGAAATGTTTTTTTTACAAAAGTATAATCAAGCACTTTGTGGATTTTTCTGGTTCTAGACTGAGAAAGAACAAATGTGTTTAATGAAGTTAGTACAGTATTACTTAAACATTTTTAAATAAGAACCCATTTTAGGCATCCTATAACAACTCCTTCACACCCTGATGGGATCTGAGCACAAGGATATGAGCTTCTAGGCTAGCTGGCCAAGTTTCCTCATCATAAGAAATTAGTTCAGGGAATTTCCAACCCCAACTCCTCACTCTCACCTGTTTATCCACCCTACTGTGGCTGTAGATGAGAGTTTCTGTTTTCCAGAACCTACAAAGCTAAGTGGGACTAATGAATCAAAGGGAAAAAATATTAAAATTTCATGTTTTTCTGTGGTGCACAATACTTCTAATATTTTTTCCTAAAAGGGGAGATTTCTCAGTGAAAATGTGGATTGGGAAATAGACAGCATTTCAACAAAATTAATTGTGTAAGGGTTTGTACCAAGAAACAAATATCATTAAGAAAATGAATTGCTTACACTTGAAATCACCAAATTCCAATTACATATTGTGACTGGAGAATATTGAAAGAGATTAGGTCGTTAGGTCTTTAAATTCAGCCTAAACAGACTGAGATAGATAGACGAAAGACACAATATATAGACAATAAAGTCATTACTTCAAATATTGGATAAGAAAGACAGTAGGTATGTTATAGAAAGATGGATTACCAATAAACAATTACCAGGAAAAAACTGCTATTTTTATGTACTGTTTTAACAAAAACGGTATAAACCGGGTCACATCGTAAACCAGTTAGGAGAGATTTATTTCTTTTAGATGGCCTTTTATCCAGTATTGTAAATAGTGTTTTGAATGGACATTATTTAATAAAAGAAGGGTTCTTTAGGCTGCTTTTGTTCCTAGACATTCAAGGCCATCATAGTTTGACTTTGATGTGCCCCATTGTAATAGTTGCATGGTATGGTAATGCCCAAAAAATATAAATTTTTAATAATGCACAGTAAAGAAGTTATTTTTAATAGTATATGCTAGCACATGGCCTGTTTACTGAACAGCAAACTACACAGACTTACTTAGTCTACCAGTACTTCATATTTATAAATGCCACCATAATTCTGCTGTGCATTTAATTCTGCCTGTGAGAACTGATGCAGCTGAATAAACAACATTAATAGATCCAGTTATTTTGAACATTTTGACAAGTTTTGCACATTTGTAGAACATGGCACAGAAAATCACAAAAGTTACTGCAGCATATAATACAAATAACAACTCACCATCTGGAATCAGAGGTATTGGAGGACGGATCACAGTCCAGCCAGCTTTCTTGAACATCTCAATCTGAAAACAAGACATGCAGCAATTTATTATTTTATGTGAAGATGCCTCAAGAAGCAGCAGAGAACATCAAAATGAATAGGTTTTAAAAGTTTTGTAGTTTTAAATATTTTTTGAAGATCAACTTTACATACAGGTGGACTAAGAATTGATTTGATTTTCTGAAAGCGCTTAGTCAAATACAACATGTCTGACAATGTGTGGGTGACACATTAAATCAAAATCTGTTTTTGCAGTCTTGATATGTAAGGCAATAACCATGCCAAGCTGGCATAAACTACATTCACTGGTGCACAAACTCACGCATACCAGACTTATTTAGAGCTATCAGTTATCCTTATTAGCACATCTTTGAGATATTGGGGGAAATGCCTCTTGAAAGCCCACTAAGACATACAGAAAATTTGATCAAACACAGGTTCTTGGTGTTGAAGAGCAGCAACCCTTACCAATTCAACACTGTTTGGTTCAACAGAAAGAAATGAATATATAGTACTGAGTGGCCAAAACAGACTGCCAAAATGTCATAATTTACTGTTGCTAAAAAAGTAGCAAAACTTTTATAACTTTCTTTAGAAAATGTCAAATTTGAATGACACACTTTAATGGGCATTAATGTGTTTAATTTGTAGCTCTACAAGCGTGTTGAAAGGACACCAAGAAACTATTGGACTGGGAAAGACCAAGCATAATTAAATCACTGAGAGACCCACCATACACTGGTAACTGAAAACTACACTACGAACTACATTGGGTAAATGTGGGCCATCAAAGGCAGTGAGAAACGTTTTTGTCTATAAGGTACTCCTGAAGGGAAACTAATGAGGCACCAAAATCGGAGAGAAAACTTCAGGTGACAAGCATAAAGCTGATGTTGCTCCTCTAAGTCAGCAGAGGGCAGCAGAGGACCAATATTTTGGAAAGATTTCACTCTGCTTCTAATTGTTGAGAGTCGGTGGCTAGAAAGAAGCAACTGTCCTTTAAAATATATGCACGAGGTCATCTGCGCACTGGTCCAAGCACTGACACTCTTGGGAGTCTGCAAGTGATTCACAGTGCCCCTGTGAGAAAGCTGGAACTGGCTTAAAAAGGTTGTTCCCTGCTGCATACCAGTTCAGTCTAGAAATAGGCATGCAATTGGTGGGCAAAGGCTTACTGGCAAAGAGGGCAAATATGAAGCACCTGACATAGAAGATAGGAGACATACAGTGTGGTGTTTAAAGGTAAAGAAAAGACTGCACAGTCAGTTAAAGAGCGATCTGGTATTAGACAGACAGAACAAAGATGGAAGGCTTTATTTTGAATTAAATTATTAAATTACAAACGCCTATCTCTTCCCTTCCCATACCATATATTATAAAGTTCATCTGATTTTTAGAAGATGCAGAATCTCTTACCTGATGACACGGGCGATCTGGGTTGGAAAGTACCAGTCCAGGCCCGATAATGTTAAAAGTGGCATCAATGTGCATTGGATTAGGGTCTTTGAAAGAAATGATATGAATTCTGTAATCTGGGGCAAGGTGCCTACGCATCCATTCGATGCCCATGTAGTTTGTAACCTGTATAAAAACAAAAATGTATACTGTCAGGCTTTCATAAATCTGGGACTTTGCTGCATATCCTAACATCCATCTCCTGCATTCAACATGGGTTTTGAGCAGGATCTCCCACTGGACCTTCTGGGTACCTTTTGAACGGAGTGAACAAACTGGCACGTGACCCTGTAATTGTGTAAAGCTCACTTGGCCACAAACCTTTTACCTAACTGTGCTACACAACATACTAACCAGTCCAAGATTTGGGTTCCCAAGGATAAAGAGCAACAAAATTGAAACTCTCTTATTTCCAAGGCTATAAGCATTTGAAATTCTGTTAATTGTAGGGATGCTGCTGCATTCTGATTTATTGTGTACTATTAAAGGTAATTATTCTTCCTTGTACAAATCTTGACTGTGTGTGCATATACAATAAAACTGGTTGTTACTTTTTGTGTCTTGGCTTATTTGTTTGTAACTGTGTAATATTTTATGTTTAATACTTTCCTAATGAAAACAAATTTCCTTGGGATTAACAATCTACCCAATTTTGCCTAAAATAAAGGCAATTTGCTTTGATCTATCTTATAATGACGCTCCCAAGTAAAATACTAAGGCACCATTTGAAGTTTGTCACAATAGTAAATTCAAAGGTGGCTGGTGGCAAATCCACTACATATTGACATGGAATACTTGTAATCCATTTGACTTTTATTTAGAAAATTAGGCACTGCATGGCTAATTAATAAAATGAGCTCCTTCCCAAAACATCTTGGCGGTGATCTCATCAGACCTGCCTCTACGGCAAAGAATCTTGGTGTCATTTTTGATTCCTCTCTCTCTTATTCCGCCCACATAAATCACATTAAGAAATTTTCTTACTTTCACCTCTGTAACATATCCCGTGTTCACACTTTCCACTCCTTTTCTAATGCTGAGAAACTTGTCCCTGCTTTTATCACATCCCACATCAATTATTGTAAATCGCTGCTGGCAGGTGCCCCTTCTAATCTTATATCACAGCTCCAGCTTATTCAAAACTCGGCTGCAAGAGTCCTTACTCGAACCAGCAGCAGCGAGCACATCACACCCATCCTGCTCTGCCTTCACTGGCTCCCTATGTCTTACAGAATCAAATATAAAATTCCACTAATAACCTACAAAGCCTTAAATAACCTCGCACCAAACTACATCAGTGACCTTCTCCATCACTGTGTGCCTGACCGCCCCAATAAGGTCCTCTGATTCTGGTAATCTTGTTGTGCCCCACACTAATCTACACTCCATGGGTGACAGCAGGGCCTTCAGCTGTTTAGCGCCCAGACTCTGGAATGACCTACCGAAATTAATCAGGTCAGCCGACTCCATGAATTCTGTTAAAAAACAACTCAAAACTCATCTGTTCAGGAAGGCTTTTAGTTCTGCTTGACTTTATTACCCTTCTCTCAGTTTACCTTCATGTCAAGATGCTCATGTAACCTGTGTGTGTGTGCAGACCATCAATTGTGTTGTCTGTTAGGCTTTTCTCTGAATTTACTGTCTTAATCTTCTTTATTTATTTGGTTTGTACAATGCTATATACTGTATACCCAGCCATTCTTTCTTATATTCTGTAAGTGCCTTCAGCATGGGAAAGGCGCTATAAATATAAAATGTACTGTATTATTATTATTAATTTAATGGAAGATCAGAAAAACATAAACTGCTTGTACAGGAAGACAGACAGATGCACGTCTAAGAAGTATAGCAATGAGTATCTTATAAGCAGCGCCATTAATTTATTCATTGTGTTATTTGTTGTTTAAGTCAGGAGTGCAACAACAATTGTACACTAAGCTAAGGTTCATGTGGTCTTCCCAAGTTGACGCCAACAGAATCTAAACATTTTTTAATTGCAGAGGTATCACCCGCTGCACTCAGGTACCAATCCAGTAGGTGTGGTGGGTGCAGCAGTGCTCTATCGGCGCATGCGCCCAACCTCCTCCTCCTCAGTTTATGCAATATAATTGTCCCTATTTTGTATTTTCTTCAATAAAAGTTTTTTGTCATATGTATTTTGGAATCATTTGGTTTTGTACTGGGTGGCACAAATAAATGACTGTGATTTCACAGACTAGGAGAAGACAGGCTGCGACTATCCCTACTTATTACAATAATATATTAGAATTCTACTTTCAAGGCACTCTGACCTAGAATGAAACGGATGACAGAATCCAAAACACTGTCTATGAAAGTTGTGCTTTTACTTATAACAGAAAGGGTGAAATTAACAAAAATAACTCTTCTTTGTAGAATAGTCAGTTCTGACTGTGTAGGCATTTTTCATGGCTACCAGGGTGAGATGATTCCCTAGAAAACAGGTAGTGCAACTAAGATTTAAGGGACAAAAAGACAGAGAGTTAAAGCATGTGAGGGAGTTTGAACGTGTGAATAGCTATGGCCTGCAATAGCCCTACACAGGACTGGCCACCCGCTCTGACTCCTGAGGCACTGGATTTGGAAAATAATAAATTAAAAAAACAAAAACTACAAAGTGGCAGCCATCCTACTCGAAGATATTGACATGCTTAGGCTAAATCAGCTCTCTCTCTTTTAACATTGACCATTGTTGTTTTAATTTTAATTAAATCATTGCTTTATATTTATAGTTTGAACTTGAAGACCCTTTGGGTTTTGACCAACTTTACCACATTTATGTTATTTTTCACTCTCGTCCACACAACCGTATCACTGCTAAAGATGAGAAATGATACAGTCCTTAAATGCCACACGTCAGACACTAATTCTTCCCCAATGATTAACTTTGGTACGAGACAGGACAACTCTGGTAACATCACCAGGGCTATCTCTCCATCTCAGGCATACAAACTGTATGAACAGAATCCTTTCTTCTCTCCCAGTAATATTAATGGGATACAGTGCGACACTCCCTGTGTGTATGCTGGGTGCCATGTAAAGGCAACAGAAAGCGGGAAAATCATATTAGCCCAGCTGCCCTCAGGGGTGCCTAACCTTGTCTTTAGAGACAAACTGGGGACAGGTAGAGAAGATAAGAGATTGGAACATCATCTTCACAATTACAGGATTCATTTTCCCAGTGTAAGAACATATGAGATCACATTGTCCTTTTAAAAGAGTGGGTAGCTTGAAAGCCAACAGGATTACCAGTTAAGGACAACTTGAGGCTCAGGGGTTGCCCTGGAGTGCAGGAGCTACCAGATGATGCTCTAGCCTGGTATCCTTGTAAGAAAAAACAGTTGTGCAGCCCCAAATGCCAATCTGTGAATTCAGGGCTTTGCTGGAAATGACTCCAGAATGAAGTTTAAAATCACTTCATGCTAGAAGACACTGGGGAGCCTGAAGTTGGCAGAACAGTGTGAAGTTAAAGTTAACAGGCTTGGAGGAAAAGGCCAGTGTTGAGAGAGGTAGGAGGGTAGATAAGGAATGTTTTACAGTAGTTTTAAAAGGTAGTTAACTGAGCAAGCCAACTTAATAGTTAGGCGTTCAACAACATTTGAAGCAGCCTTAAATTGGGAGGAGGGTCTTTGTTTTCTTTAATTCACAATGTATTTTACACACCTTTTCTATATACTGTACCTCCCTTCTACATTTTATCAAATAACTGACCAATTTGGACACATCTGGTATTACCCTTCCTCTTGTCACAAGATAGGACTTTAAGTCCATCAGTAAAATAACAGCCCAGTAAATGTACCTCACTTGCTCTGCTATATAAAGACTTGCCTGGCTCCTTTGTACAAAAATGTCTCTCCCGGCCCGAATAAAATCAGCAGCATCAAAGCATGGCTCAAACTCAGTGGTGACAAACTTCCCCTGTGCAGCCAACTTATGTCTGTCTTCCACTGTACGGATGGGATATTCCTGAAAGATTAAAGCAAATTGTTAAGTTCATAAAGATTGGTTTCTGTTTTGTGAATTGTGTTTACAATCTGACAAAGTAAGAGACAAGAAGAAGGAAACACACAGAAACCGAAAACACTATTACAATACAAAGCAGAAGAACAAAATGTCTGCCTACAACAAAAACAAAGTGAAGGAGCCTCAAGATACTCATGAATTATTTAAATGGTTACAGAAATACTTAATGGCCATCATAAGGTGAATATTACATTTTTTTATTGAGCTAATAGCTTTATTCATATCCATTTACAGAGTACACATAAACTGTTTGAGATACAGTAGCTTATATGAGCAACATGCCAGTGTGCTTTGCAAATACTGAACTGGTTTGAGTGGACACTGTATTAGGTAGCGTCATATAACACTAAGTGTGCTCAGAAAAGCCTAAATTCTAATGGGACTGGTCTCCACCAGGATTCCAAGTGTTGAAGAGGAAGGCTGGCTCACATAATCTTCAATGTGTTACACAGACAAGCTAGAAGGATTATATCTCTGGAGGAAATGAAAGAGGTTACATAGGATCAGGTTTGTCCATCTCAGCAAATTAGGGCCATGACCCTCACCAGGATAAGCAGAGTGAAAGTAAAGTAAAGTAGTTGTTTATAGATCACTACTCCAGCTTGTTCAACATCATTCTACTGATGCTTATTTAAAATTCAGACCTAGTGGCTGTGGAAGATGTTGAATTTACTATCATGTCCAGGTCTTTCTTACACTTATCGTCAAGTTCTGGTGAAGGGGGGCTACCAGAGACAATTGTACCACCATATTGACAAGGGGGCTGGGAAAAGTCCAGTGTGACACCTTTAGGGCGAATAAAGATCAACACTGAGAAAAGAAAGCAATTGGGCGTCTGTAGGACAAGTACATCCTTCCAAGGTATCCCCAGGAAAGTCATTCTAGGCCTATAGAACCATATTAAACTGCTCAAAAAAATGAAAGGAACACTTTGAAAACACATCAGATCTCAATGGGGAGAAAAAAGTCCTGCTGGCTATCTCTACAGATATGGACTGATATGGTGATGTGTGAGGAATGAAAGGATGGCACATTGTGTGATGGAAATGAGAATGATCAACCTACAGAGGGCTGAATTCAAAGACACCCTGAAAATTAAATTGTGAAAAAATGATGTGGCAGGCAGGCTCGTCCATTTGGCTGAAATTTCATTGCAGCAACTCCAAATCATACTCAGTAGTAAATATGCCGCCCCCTCCACATGCTTGTATGCATGTCTGACAACGTCCTACTGAGACGACGGATGGTGTCCTGGGGGATCTTCTCCCAGATCTGGACCAGGGCATCACTGAGCTCCTGGACAGTCTGAGGTGTAACCTGGCGGCATCGGATGGACCGAAACATAAAGTCCCACCCAGAGTTGTTCTGTTGGATTGAGGTCATGCGAGTGAGCATGGGGGCCAGTCAACGGTATCAATTCCTTCATCCTCAAATACATGCCTGCATACTCTCACCACATGAGGCCAGGCATTGTCGTGCACCAGGACCCACCGCACCAGCACAATGGCTCCAAGAATTTCATCCCAATACCTAATGGCAGTCAAGGTGTCGTCTAGCCTGTAGAGGTCTGTGTGTCCCTCCATGGATATGCCTCCCCAGATATACCATCACTGACCCACCACCAAACCAGTCATGCTGAACAATGTTACAGGCAGCATAATGTTCTCCACGGCTTCTCCAGACCCTTTCACATCTGTCATGTGTGCTCAGGGTGAACCTGCTCTCATCTGTGAAAAGCACAGGGTGCCAGTGTTGGACCTGCCTATTTTGGCATTCAATGGCAAATGCCAATTGAGTTCCAGTGCTGGGCAGTGAGCACAGGGCCCACTAGAGGACATCAGGCCCTCAGGCCACCCTCATGAAGTCTGTTTCTGATTGTTTGGTCAGAGACATCCACGCCAGTGGCCTGCCTGCCTGCTGGAGGTCATTTTGCAGGCTCTGCTAGTGCTCATCCTGTTCCTCCTTGCCCAAAGGAGCAGATATCAGTCAGTCCTGCTGATGGGTTAAGGACCTTCTACGAGGGGCCCTGTCTAGCTCTCCTAAAGTAACTGCCTGTCTCCTGGAATCTCCTCCATGCCCTTCATACTGTGCTGGGACACACAGCAAACCATCTGGCAATGGCACGTATTGATGTGCCTGCCATCCTGGAGAAGTTGGACTACCTGTGCCACCTCTGTAGGGTCCAGGTATCGCCTCATGCTACCAGTAGCGACACTGACTGTAGCAAAATTCAAAACTATTGTGACAAAACAGATGAGGAGGGAAAAAATGTCAGTGGCCTCCCTCCACCTGTTAAACCATTCATTCCTGTTTGGGGGTCATCTCATTGCTGCCCCTCTAGTGCACCAAAGCAGCTGAAACTGATGAACAAGCCCCTCTGCTACTTAACTGACCAAATCAATAGCCCACAAGTTTCACTGACTTGATGCTATACTCTCATTAAAAAGTGTGCCTTTAAATGTTTTTAACAGTATATTTAAGGAGAGAATGAGACCAGAGAATGCTGAGAGGGTTCACGACCTCATGTTCACTAGACAGAAATAATGCCACTAAAGGGATTTCAAGCCTGGAGTCTTTTTTCCCCAAAAGGTGGTATAACTCTTGATCACTACAGTCAGGAGGAAAGTTGGGGTAATGGTGTGCTGGTATGAAGAAGAGACCAGTGTAGTGCCAAGAGAAAGAGAGGGGGGAGTGACAGAAATAGTAGAATGAATGTGTACTTGGTGGTATTTTCGCGGTGGACAAGAGGACAAGCAACCAAATTCAGCAATCAAATTTTAAATGTGTACTTGCAAAGAGGTATCAGGGTTTTGTTTCTGCTCCGTTTTACTTCGTATTCTCCCTGTGTTCAGACCCTCTGTGTTATTTACATTTAAGGAACACACCATTTTGAAACTTTTGATCCACTTGACACTATTCCAGGTGTGAAGAGTCACTAACAGAATGTCCCTTCCTAGTACACCTTATCTATAAGTGTTCAGATCTGTAAATCTCACCTGGTCATAAAGGTCATCTGCCATAGTTGGCTTTGGGGCAGTTGTCCATTTGGCCCCATATTTGAAATACTCCTTAATCAGAGGTCGGTAAGCTCTATATTCAAAGAAGCGAGCTCTCCAAGCCATTGGCGCCTCAATAATTTCATTGCCAACTACAAGTAGAATATCTCGAGGCATGGCTGCATACATTCCTTAAAAAAAATATTTAAAAAAAATCATGGAAAATATTAAAAATACATCCTTGCAAAATCAGTTATTAAATTGATTTGTGTGGCTCATGAAGAAAATGACATCATCAAGAAGACAATTGGACCACAATGCAGTCCAGTACTACTTATCTACAGGTACACCAGGGATCTAAACCTGCCAGAAACACATTCAGAAGAAAAAGTCCTTGCCAAATGGGTCATGCAGCCAGTCCTTTGACGAATATGTAACAGCAGGCTATGAAAGCAGCAGTTTAGCTTAGAGACTACAGTGACAATGATAGCTAGCCAACAGCTGCGCTTACACTGAAATTCAAAAATTTGGATCTGCCCTCATGGAACAGTGAACAGCTGTCAACATACCAGATTACAGTGCAATTTCCAGCTCAATACCATTTGAGAGAAGCTATGGAGCTCAAGAACAGAAGCTTAATTGTGAGATGTTACTGATGCAGAGATCAATTATCGTAATGTTCTTAATTTAGAATGAATCCAGGTGTTGCTTGTGAACATACAGAAGGAAAAGAAAGACAATTAACGTTAATACAAAGGGCTTTAACCACTCCTCATTTTAAAAATTGGTGTATATGTATAATAGTGCATGTGACTTAAGGTCCTACATAAAGCAAAGACTGATTACTTTGAACCATTTTCCAAATAAAAATGTAAAAGTGACTGACTTCTAAAGCACTTCATGACAAGGCTCACTAATGAGGATGTTAGACTTAAATCCTCCCATCACATCCTTAATGTGGTGGTGTCCCTTCTTACTGGTTTCCTATTAATCCATTCTTACACTTGCTTAATGCAATTCAGAGTCACACAAAGAAATGTATACAACACTTTATCCCTTAGGATACTCCACAGTCCTAAATCTTATCTAATCTGCCAAAGAAAACTGGCCTGTAGTGTGCTGTCAACACTCTTCAATCTGCACCGACAGCATAAGAAATATTTACTTGGCTGTTTTTGATTAACCAAAGTGATATTCTCTGAAACTGCACTTTTTTTGGAAAAAGGAAATCCATATCATTGTCTGAAAATTATAACGTGAAGATGCCACAAACAAAATTAAAAATCAAGAGAATGCACAACTGAACAGTTTTCATAAATTAATTACATTTAGAAGCCCTTAATATCACATTTCAACTATACTTGCTTAACTTGGTGCTGACCAGTTATAGTGTTAGTATTAATATTACTACTACTAATAATTATTCTTTACATTTAGAGCATTTTTCTCACTACTAGTACTCATAGCAGTAGTATACTCACATGTATACTATTATATACTAATACAGTGTAGTAATATTGATACATACCATAGCGATATGATTTTGATCCTTTTCTGTTTATTATGTTGGGTTATGATTGAGGTATGATGTTAATCTGTTTCCAGCCCTACAAGCAGGTCCTCCAACTTACAGGGAAAACTTGGGCATTGGTGGTAGGACTGGTACTCCAGCCACTGTAAAAATAAAACCTCACACTGTTCCAGTGTGGGGATGAGGGGTCACCCGCTGCACTCTGGTCCCAATCCAGGTGGTGTGGTGGGTGCAGCAGTGCTCTATCAGCGCATGCTCCCAACCTCCTCCTCCTCAGTTTATGCAATATAATTGCCCCTATTTTGTGTTTTCTTCCATAAAAGTTTTTTGTCATATGTATTTTGGCATCATTTGGTCTTTTACTGGGTGGCACAAATAAGTGACTGTGATTTCACAGACTAGGACTACTTATTACAATAATATATTAGAATTCTACTTTCAAGGCACTCTGACCTGGAATGAAATGGATGACAGCGCAATTTTCATAGACAGTGTTTTGGATTCTTTTACTGACAACAGAAAGGGTGAAATTAATAAAAATAACTCTTCTTTGTAGAATTGTCAGTTCTGGCTGTGTAGGCATTTTTCATGGCTACCAGGCTGAGATGATTCCCTAGAAAACAGGTAGTGCAACTAAGATTTAAGGGACAAAAAGACAGAGAGTTAGAGCATGTGAGGGAGTTTGAACGTGTGAATAACTATGGCCCCACACAGGACTGGCCACCCGCTCTGACTCCCTGAGGCACTGGATTTGGAAAATAATAAATTAAGAAAACAGAAAATACAAAGTGGCGGCCATCCTACTCAAAGATATTGACGTTCTTAGGTCATATTTGACAGGAATGATTCTGTATACAGACTTTAATACAAAACCAAAACTTTTTTGTTACATACCTGTAGACATGAAATCTGGAGTTTTGTATTCAAGTGACCAGTCAATAGGCTCTGGCCTTCTAACCGTAACACCTTCTAAGCGAAGAATATTGCACATTTCCTCAATTTCAGATACTGCCTTCTTCACATGCTCTTCTGGGAATCTCTCTCCACCATGCTTTTGATAAAAAGGCCAATACTTCTCATAGGTGTTAGCCTGGAAAAAAAATAAATCAGATTTAAAATAATATCAAGTCAAGTGGTTTATGTGAGTACATAAGTTAATGTGTTATCTAGAGCAAATTAAAAGTCACTTTACCCTTATGATTGTCATCTTGCGGACCACTTGACTTATACTAGAGTAGCACTGGTAGTCTGTGGACTACACTATGAGAACCACTGCAATGGAGGATTGTTGGAATGAGGTAAAATGGGAAATTCATAGTTTGAAAATGTGGCAGAAACCTTTCAGGAATTGTGTGAGATAAAGTCAGCAAGAACCAAAATTCCCAATAAATCTTTCCAGCACCTTGTTAAATTCTGCCTGAAAAATTTCAGGTTGTGCTGCATTTAAAAAGGGTTCCTGTCTCCTAGACAGGTGTCCCTAAAAAGTGGCTGAATTGAATTGAATGTATAATACACATATGCACTAACAGAACCAACAGAACACAGTAACCCAAAGACTATTATGGTGTGCCTTACACACTAAATAGTGATGGCAGTGCTAATTGTAAATTAATATTCCTTTGAACAAAGATAATGAGCTCTTTGAAAGGTGTTGTAGAAGACGGAGACTGACTTAATAATTTTAAGATACATTCTGTTAATATATTATATTAATAAATTACATTCTATAATCAACTAATCAATAAAAGTGTCTTTTCATGTCAAAATAAAATTCAAAAACATTTGAATTTCCTGAATCATACATATTCTGCCAGACAGCAATACTTTGCAAAAAGCAGCAACAAATTATTAAAATTAAAATATCTGTAACAGCTTGTATTTGTTGTTTTAGTTCTGAAACAATGAGGTGTATTTTCACATGATGTAGCTAAGCTAATTCACAGTAGAATTCTGTGTTTATCACTTGTCTGGATGAAACTTCAAAAGATAATTATGTTTATAAATTATTCTTTACAATCATTAAGGACTGTAGAAGGTTTCCAAGTGTTGATTGATTGAATTGCATAACTTTTATCCAACTTCTCAATTCCCTCCTACATCTCAGAGATGTGGCACAAAAACAATTGACGGATGACCAATTAATTTATTATCAGAAAACCCTCTGGTAGTTCACAGCTTCTAACATGTCAATTACCCTAACCAAGACAAAGAAAATACTTATATATATATATCTGATTACTTCTGTGCGCACTCTTGGCATTCTCTCGATGAGCTTCAACAGGTAGTCACCTGAAATGGTTTTCACTTCACAGGTGTGCCTTCTCAGGGTTATTTAGTGGAATTTCTTGCTTTATCAATGGGGTTGGGACCAGCAGTTGTGTTGTGCAGAAGTCAGGTTAGTTGGACGATTATTTATTTTTCAACAGGACAATGACCCCAAACACACCTCCAGGCTGTGTAAGGGCTATCTGACCAAGAAGGAGAGTGATGGAGTGCTGTAAATGGTCATGAAAATAAAGAAAACACATTGAATAAGGAGGTGTGTCCAAACTTTTGGCCTGTACTGTATATCTATATCTATATATAAATACTTTTTAAAAACCACGCTTATATTAAGTTAAAAAGTGTACTAAAAAGTAAACCTTTGCTAAGATTTTATTGATTGATGAAAAGCGCTCATGCTTTTATTTTATGAGTGATGTATGACAGACTTATTTTTTTACTTTTTAGTACACTTTCTAACTTAATATAAGAGTGGTTTTTAAAAAAGTATTTTTTATATATACTGTATTATTTTCAACTTTTTAGTCTTGGGTTTGTTTTAGTATAATTTTGTAATCAATATTTTAACACTTCTTTTAATATTTCTATCCGTTACTAGCATCATCTATTGGTGAAATCTTGAACTATTCCTCATATGAAAATTTCATTTCTTAATATGGATTAATTGATCAGTTAGTGAAACGGATTATTGATTCATGTATTATCATAGGAAGAGAGTAAGTGTGCAAGATTTCAAGTCATTTGGAGAATAGCAAGTGGGTTAAATATCGATTACAAAATTTGCACCTGACAACAAACAGGTGAAGTTAAAAGAAGCGTAGTGGTAATAATGAAATAAAAAGTATAGGTAGCATTCGCCATACAGTATTAGGATTCTATTTTAAAAGTTGCCAGCTAAGATACCTTAGCCTCGTGTTTTGTACGGATGTCCTCCAACATTCCAGAGACCCACTGCCAAGTTGATAGTGATCTCCAAACAACTTAATGGGCCTGGACTGACATTTGCCCTGAAATATAATAGCATCTCATTGAGGAATGGTTGCAGCCTCATATCCAAAACTGGCTATTTATAATACTCAGGTTAAGAATAATGGATCTGTTTTGCAATGACAGGATAATAAACACTATACAACTTACATTGAGACTTACTGCTTTCCAAGTTTATTGGAGGAAACATTGGCTGACTGAAAGGAAATGCTTTTTGAACAATGGCATTAACTAAAGCATGCATGGATGGACAAATAAATCCATCCATCCATTATCCAACCCACTATATCCTAACACAGGGTCACAGGGGTCCGCTGGAGCCAATCCCAGCCAACACAGGGCGCAAGGCAGGAACAAACCCCGGGCAGGGCGCCAGCCCACTGCAGGACACACATACACACCAAGCACACACTAGGAAAAATTTAGGATCTCCAATGAACCTAACCTGCATGTCTTTGGACTGTGGGAGGAAACCCACACGGCAAATACTGTAAATCAACATTTTTAAATGTTATTCTTCAATTACAGTGGTGTGAAAAACTATTTGCCCCCTTCCTGATTTCTTATTCTTTTGCATGTTTGTCACACAAAATGTTTCTGATCATCAAACACATTTAACCATTAGTCAAATATAACACAAGTAAACACAAAATGCAGTTTTTAAATGATGGTTTTTATTATTTAGGGAGAAAAAAATCCAAACCTACATGGCCCTGTGTGAAAAAGTAATTGCCCCTTGTTAAAAATAACCTAACTGTGGTGTATCACACCTGAGTTCAATTTCCGTAGCCACCCCCAGGCCTGATTACTGCCACACCTGTTTCAATCAAGAAATCACTTAAATAGGAGCTGCCTGACACAGAGAAGTAGACCAAAAGCACCTCAAAAGCTAGACATCATGCCAAGATCCAAAGAAATTCAGGAACAAATGAGAACAGAAGTAATTGAGATCTATCAGTCTGGTAAAGGTTATAAAGCCATTTCTAAAGCTTTGGGACTCCAGCGAACCACAGTGAGAGCCATTATCCACAAATGGCAAAAACATGGAACAGTGGTGAACCTTCCCAGGAGTGGCCGGCCGACCAAAATTACCCCAAGAGCGCAGAGACGACTCATCCGAGAGGTCACAAAGACCCCAGGACAACGTCTAAAGAACTGCAGGCCTCACTTGCCTCCATTAAGGTCAGTGTTCACGACTCCACCATAAGAAAGAGACTGGGCAAAATGGCCTGCATGGCAGATTTCCAAGACGCAAACCACTGTTAAGCAAAAGAACATTAGGGCTCGTCTCAATTTTGCTAAGAAACATCTCAATGATTGCCAAGACTTTTGGGAAAATACCTTGTGGACTGATGAGACAAAAGTTGAATTTTTGGAAGGCAAATGTCCTGTTACATCTGGCGTAAAAGGAACACAGCATTTCAGAAAAAGAACATCATACCAACAGTAAAATATGGTGGTGGTAGTGTGATGGTCTGGGGTTGTTTTGCTGCTTCAGGACCTGGAAGGCTTGCTGTGATAGATGGAACCATGAATTCTACTGTCTACCAAAAATCCTGAAGGAGAATGTCCAGCCATCTGTTCGTCAACTCAAGCTGAAGCGATCTTGGGTGCTGCAACAGGACAATGACCCAAAACACACCAGCAAATCCACCTCTGAATGGCTGAAGAAAACAAAATGAAGACTTTGGAGTGGCCTAGTCAAAGTCCTGACCTGAATCCAATTGAGATGCTATGGCATGACCTTAAAAAGGCGGTTCATGCTAGAAAACCCTCAAATAAAGCTGAATTACAACAATTCTGCAAAGATGAGTGGGCCAAAATTCCTCCAGAGCGCTGTAAGAGACTCATTGCAAGTTATCGCAAACGCTTGATTGCAGTTATTGCTGCTAAGGGTGGCCCAACCAGTTATTAGGTTCAGCGGGCAATTACTTTTTCACACAGGGCCATGTAGGTTTGGATTTTTTCTCCCTAAATAATAAAACCATCATTTAAAACTGCATTTTGTGTTTACTTGTGTTATATTTGACTAATGGTTAAATGTGTTTGATGATCAGAAACATTTTGTGTGACAAACATGCAAAAGAATAAGAAATCAGGAAGGGGGCAAATAGTATTTCACACCACTGTATGCACCATGTGGTGGTGCTGTGCTTGCTGCTGCTGTTTTACAATCCAAAGAACCTGGCATAATCATGGCTTATGTGGTGTTTGAACATTGTCTCGTTGAGTTTTTCAATTTTCTCTAACATCCTAAATACATGTATGTTAGGTAAAATATCATAATTAAACCAATAAAGTATGAATATGCTCTTTGAAGTGATGGCCCACGATCCAGAGTTCACAACTGCCACGTGCCAAATACTGTCTGGATACCCACATGTAATAAAGAAAATGGTTTCAAGGAAATAGATGCTTTTATACTCTGTTGCAGTCATTGCAGCTAAAGTTGACAAACAAAAATTGTGACGGGGTAAATAAATACACTTTCACAAAAGGCAAGTTGGTGCTGAATAAATTTGTTCATTCAAATAAATGACACAAGTGAAAAATGTGTTATTTGTTCACTCAGGTGCTTTTTTATCCAATAGATTGAAAACCTGAAAGCATTTAGGGTCACAACTCTGCAAAAACAGATTAACGAGGAAAGGAGTAAATAGGCCTACTTTTTTCATATCACTGTAATAGCAAATGACAAATAAGAGATTCAGTAAATGGACCCCTGCTGGTTTGTGGTACCTGGCATCTGCCTGTTGTTACAGCTGTTCAGTAACTCTAGTGACACCAATGTGGTTATAGAGGTGTACACATCAGAGCTGCCTGCAGTAACACAAACCTTAGTGCTGTTCACATGTTAATACTTGGCAGAACTCTATTTTTATAATACTTAGAAGTACTGCAACACTACAGTTGGGATGACTTTGGTTACAGCAAGTTCTATTTACTGTATATCATAAATTCAGCTCCATGCTCAAATGCTAACATCACAGTTCATGATCTAAAAAATATTACTTGGCTTTCTTTCCTTTGCAAACTATTTCTGGATATGACCAACAGACAGGGCTTTGGTTAAATAGGTAGAAGGGGGAACGCATCCGAGATACTAAAAGCTGGAGAGGCTGATGCACCTTTTGGTTGCTTTTAAAAAGTTGCTAGGCACCGATTTTCTGTCTGCATCAAGTTGAATGGTCACCCTTGTCTCATGCTTCACGTTTTTGTAATGCTTTGTCCGGAACCTCAGGCATCAGCCTATACTAGTGTTGTTAATACACTTACAATTAAAAAGAAAAAAAAATGTTTTTCCGTATTTACTCTTTTCTAAAGCACTACACGTTATAGTAACATAACATTATCAAACCTGCTTAATCTAACTGAGGGTTAACCTGTGACCTTTTGCTTTACAGTCCAAAGTCCTAAACTCTGACACTACATCTTTGCCAGTAGGCCTTAAAGCATTTAGAACTCTGTTCAATTTTAACACATTGCCACTTCCTTTAGACTTTAAGGAACCAAATGGATTTGTTTGCACCACAGATAACCCTTGACCTGTTTGTCTTCAACATGTTTTTTGGCCTTTGTCCGCTATCCTTCCATCTCGTCAGGCTATTTTCTTAGTCTAGATACCTTTAAATTTATAAATATTATTCTTAGTTGGATTAGCAGCCCAAAATTCCAAACCAAGAACAGTCTCGGTGGAGTTTCAACATGTCCCTTTGTCTGCATGGGCTTTCCTCTGTGCAGACTAGTATTCCTCCAATATCCCACTTGTGTGAATGTTACATTAATTACAACTCCAAACAGACCCAGTATGAGTGAGTGTGGGTGCGAGTATGTATATCCTGTTGGTTATTGCCTTGAATCCCATGCCGCTGGGATAGGCCCCTATGAACCCAGGCTGAATAAAACAGGAGTAACTGCTTTGCAAATGCCTTTGTGGTAGAACTCACTATTAAAGGTAACATTGATGTAAATTAGTGTGTAATAGTATTTAATTTAATTCAATTTCTGCTATTTTTATATGTTGCCCTTCACGGTATGTTGCCAGTTAGTCTTAGCCATTTCCTGATTTTTCCTGGGGTGTTTGCTATTTTCAAGCATTGGCTCTGACGAAACACTAGGCTGATGTCACTCTGTTTGTCTCATTTTAAAAAACGTCATTTCATTAACTTGAGCCAATTTTGATGGAACTAGATTTTGACACATAGCTCTAATTTGGCCCTGCCATTCCAAAAGTGGTGTGGCTAACCATCCCATTTAATGTACTTCAGGCCAAAATATCACATATTCTGCCCCTACTGCTGCCTCAAAATGTGACCCTCAATTGTCACTTAAACTACCTGGACTTAGATTTAAAGATAAAATGCTTCTTCTGTAGACTGTGATGCTCTCTTAATTATTTTTGTAGGCCGTATGAAGTAACGGTTAAGGCTCCGGATTTCAAACACTGAAACTGTGGGTTCAGATACTGCTACTTACACTGTGTGACCATGAGCAAGTCACTTCACTTGCCTGTGCTTCAATTGAAAAAAAGTGAAATGTAACCGATTGTATCCCAAATGCTGCAAGTCTTCTTCGATAAAGGTGTCACCCAAATAATAAGTAATAATAATTTACAGAGAATTTCAAGTGGCCTACCTTAACCTCCACTGTAAATGGGGGAACACGGGCATTCTCTGCTCTTCCAACGATAACTTCTTCTAATGGGTCCCATTCATTGTAAGAGCAGACAGGGCAATCAGCAGGCACAGGGTCAGCAGTCTTGGGTACACTATCCTCCTCCACGATATTTGGTTGGATTGTTGCTGCAGAGGTCTGGGTGCTTTGGAAGGCTCTTTGCACCCATTTTCCAATGCTTCTGCCAAGCTGACAGAATTAAAAAAAAAAATAATAATAATTTTGTGTTAAATTCTGTTCCACTCATTGTATGAATAGACAAGCAGACAATTTAAAAATTATTTTGTACAAAATGTTATAAACCTGAGAGGCACGGTGGCACAGTGGGTAGCACTGCCGCCTCGCAGTAAGAAGACCCGGATTCGCTTCCCAGGTCCTCTCTGCGTGGAGTTTGCATGTTCTCCCCGTGTCTGCATGGGTTTCCTCCCACAGTCCAAAGACATGCAGGTTAGGTGCATTGGTGATCCTAAATTGTCCCTAGTGTGTGCTTGGTGTGTGGGTGTGTGTGTGTGTGTGTGTCTGTGAGTGCCCTGCGGGGGCTAGCACCCTGCCCGGGGTTTGTTTCCTGTGTTGCACCCTGTGTTAGCTGGGATTGGCTCCAGCAGACCCCCGTTACCCTGTAGTTAGGATATAGTGGGTTGGATAATGGATGGATGGATGTTATAAACCCACATATTAAGTATTAATTGTTGATTTTATTTTTATTTTGAATTTCATCAGCAACCAGAAAACAAAATTCAGCCATCCATTAAATAATTAAGCTTCATTAAATTTAGGGTCACAGGAGGGTGCTGCCGATTATTACTCATAAGGCTGGAAGCAACCATGTATGGAGTGCACACTTCCCCTTTTAGATATAGGCATGATGAGCAAACTCTAGGACAGCAGCTCTAACCAGTGTGTTGCTAAACTGCTTAAACGTCTGGAGCTGTAAACTGTACAAAGTATAATGTATTTAATGCCTGTAATAGTAACAAGAGCCTTTTCTGACATGCAGAGAGGCATGATGGGATGTCTGTAGTTGTCCTGATTATGTTTCACGCTTATGAATGGGTTGTTCACAGCAGAGTTCAAATGGATCAACTGCTACAAGCAGCTGTTTGCTAAAATGAGTTGTGACTGATCACACAGCTGTACATGATGCCAAGATTCTACCACAGCCACATTCTGCAAGTGTTGCTTATTTTAACTGAGTTAGCCAGTAAATTAATAGTGGCTGAATATCACAGATAAATTAAACATTTGAATTTTACACTTTTGTAGAAAACAAATTTTGCTTTCTTTTAATTAGAAAGATATATTCATTAAAACAATTAGCTTTTTTTCTTATAAGCTTTTATAGTTGCAATAATAAAGAAATCAGCAGATGCATTAAGTTACCTATCAGTATGGGGGTGGCAGCTGGCCTTAGGTGTTGCACTATAAATCATGAAGCTGTCCATTCAAGTATTAAATCAAATCATCAAATCAAAATTTATTTATAGAGCACAATTTTAAAACACCATAAGTGTAAACCAATGGTGCTGTACAATAAAATAGAAACAAATAATAAATGAGTAAACAAAGGACAAAAATTACATAAATACTAAAACAAATAAGTTAAAGCAATATCTTTGAAATGTATAAAATATTTAAAATAGAAAGGTTATTTAAAAAAAGTATAATATAGAATTAAGAACAATAAAATATACACCAATCCACTTCCAAACCCACTTAGAGATGCTGATGCCTGTAGACTGATCGTCTGTCCACTGGAGCTCATACTCACTTATACATACACACTCAGTTAACCAAATATGCCCTTTTTGTGATTTGGAAGAAAACCAGAGTATTTGTGAGACCAGGTTAGGATACTGAATCCTACCTTATACTGTGTGCAAGTTAGGAATCAATCAGGGGAGAGCTGCAAGGTCATTGAAAGGCACAATTATTCCCACATCCACAGTCACTCATGTAGGGCCATTTTAGAATCACCAGATAACCCCATTTGCACAACCTTTGGATGTCGCAGGAAAACCCACAAAGACACAGGAAGAACATGTGGCTTCACACAAACTATTAGTGAGCTAGAATTTGAACCAGATGCTGCACTACCACAATAAAGTACAGACAAATTAACCAAATCCAGTTCAGGTTAGCAATGAAAATACACCCATCAAATCCTGAACTGGATTAAGAGAGATGAATAGATGAACTCCCCAACAAAATGACAAGAAAAATGTAACTGTTGTGATCATTTTCAAAACAAACTTAAGAAACTAACATTTTCATCATAGAACACATTATAAAATTTCCAAACGGCACTTAAGAAAAGTGATTTTCTTAATTACCCATTTAGTAGTTTCTCATATTCTTATATTCCAATATAAGAAAACGTGGCTGCTTAAGCATATTCCAACAGCTTGTCTGCCATATTCACGCATACACCCACACTTGCATTCCGACGTACGAGCTGCCAAATCACCCAATCTCCATACCTTGGGATGTGGGAGAAAATTCAGAGTGCCATTATTTTTAAGTCAGCTGTACTATCCGGAAAAAATGCTTCCCTAATATTTACTTTACGCATCCTTATACCAAAAATGCTCGACTTAATTTTGAAAAATCTAACCTTAATTCATATTTCTCCCAACAGAAAATTGAAAGAAACGAACCCATGCCGAGTAAGCAACATTGTTACTGATTAAAAAGATCAATCTCGGCATTAAAACATAATTCATGCTAATCGCAATGAAGCAGGCCAAATCGGACTCGCATGCCGATAACGGTGTTGGAGTTACATTCGTTAAAGGCGCAGTTTAACTTCTCAAAGGAAATTTCTTCATATCAATGTAACGTTGCATAGCTGATTTCACAAGTTATGCTCACAAACCTAAGAATGATGTAGTTTAACTCGAAACCATTTATGCGCAGAAAAGCTTTTGACGCTATTGGTTTTAAAGCATTAGGATTTGTTCAAAGTTTGAATTGTATCTTCAAACATCTTGGTTATAATTGTGCCCACTATTTTAATTATATTGTATATGATAGGTAATTATCACCAAGAATGAAATTATTATATATAATGGATTAAAACATACCTCATAAAATACAAGCTGATCTTTATTTTAACATTTTCAAACCCGAATAATAAATTAAACCATTTTATAGATCTTGTTTATGATCACTTTAAGGAGTTTGAATCGAATTAATTGGTGAACACGACACTTGTTCACATTTGTAACACAGGAGAGAGTGCATAAATAATGGTGTTTCACAAGACCCAGTTGCTGTCATTCGTAATGTCTGAACCTCATCCGATAACCGAGGTTTAAACACTGAAAGATGGATTTTTAAAGAGATAAATCACAAAGGTCAGGGGATTCTTAAAGCGCATTGAAATGAAAGTGGGAAAGCATAATGTAGTTTGCTGTGAAAAAAATAATTTAAAAAACAGTACATGTATTTAAGTAGTAATATAGAAGTATTTAACTTGCATCAAACTCACAAATATAATGTAAAGGTCACTTGTATTGTCCTTAAACTTTCTTGTTTTCTCCACAATTGTTCCTGTTCGGGGTTCTATTCTGCTTTTTCCCCAAAAGAGATATATTTCATAAAAAATATTTCTATACACACATACATACGGGGTGGGCAAAAGTAGGTTTACAGCTGTTCTTATGGAAAACACATGCAGTTTATGATTATTACAAAATCTTTATTAACTCAAAAGAATGTCACAGTGAAATTAGGTACAATCTCCTATGTGCTGAAATTGCCGGCTTCGCGAACTCACAACTGTAAACCTATTTTTACCCATCCCCATATAACACACACACGTTCGCTGAAAATTACGCACTTATATCAAAGTACATTATTTCTCCAGGATAGCAATGTACAAATTTAAATTTGGCTTAAAGTTGAAGATTGTCCTGGGGTTCTCCTATTTAAAAAAAAAAAAAGTGTACCAATGGATGTATATATATTTTTTTTGTTACCAACCATGGCTCCGATAAAATGAGCAGCCTCAGCTCCGCGGCTACCTCCTCTCAAGCAGCGCACTCTCAGCATCGTCCTCGACGTGGATGTTTGCAGGAATGTTGTCACACTATCAAGCTCTCACAGTGGGAGCCTCTGCGAAGAAAGAAGTTTGAAAACCGAATTTGAGTTAGCGCTGCTCTTTATAGGCCTACCCGCCCTTTAGTCATTGGCTGCTATAAACAGTTTGGGCTACGTGACGTTCTTAAAAGCGGCTAGGAAGGAGATCACACTTGGCTATCGACAGCACATTCTTGAACTGAAGTCACACCCTGGTGCAGATAATAGTAAAGGGGGCAGCTTTGCTTTCATGGAAAACACCTGTCTGAGCCAAACAATTTCTTATACGTACAGTAAGTAGTGTAATACGTGCTACTATGAAACCAGGAGAGGTGGGGGGAGACCTAACTAATAAAGGACATTGTATGTGAAAAGTGCATTCTGTATGCATGCAGTAATGAGAAATCCTAACATCAAATGCACATCTGACTACCGAGTGTATGCACTGTAGCATATTGTATTTGTACAGACGAGAAGTATACATACACACTATAAACACACACTTTCATTTGCACATTACTTGAACACCTCCTTTATAATTGTACTATTCTGCAACTGTTTATAATGTATGTTGTTTAACTTATGTTATCGATATTATTTGTATGAGAAGTTGTGTTCTGTTATAAACACCTCCAGAGCTACCAAGTTAAATTTTTGCCCATTAAGTAATCATCAAATAAAAGTGATTTTGATACAACAGCCACCAAATGCTTTGAAATTCCAATATAAAAACTTAATGGGCAACACCAACTACAGCCACTGGGCCTTTAATGAATACATTAACATGTAATTTACACATCTAATTGTTGCTACATGTATTGTATATTTGCATTTATACAGTATATTAGAAGGTGGTGTAATGCATGGTGCATTGTGTGGTAGTCTAATTGCAATGTTACTGGGATTGAATCACGTTTTTCATGACCTACAGAGGAACTGAATGTTTGAGACAGACTATAGTAGTATCACATACTGTGGAAGCAGGAGCTTTACCACATACAGTTATTAAAAAGCAAGTTTGTCCTTATTTGCCATTAGAATGGATCGAGTTAGTCAAGACACAGACTGAAAATAGTATTCAAAGTGGCACACAAGCATGTTCTCGGATACTGATTTTGTAACGTAAATGGTGTTTCAAAAAGATTCAGAGGCAGAGGAAGATTTGTTTGGGGATGCGTGGTGATGGCAGCAACAGGAAGCAAATTCATGGCAGCTGTTTTTCTTTTCTTTTTTTAAATATACATAAGCCTTCTCTTCATTAATTATGTATGTAACAACTTGCAAACAATTTCTGTATATAATTAGTCAGATAAAGAATTCTGTCAAAAGTGAAACTTCACTACAAAAATCATATAGTACATGCAGTTCCACAAAACTACCCTTATTTATTTTAAACAGCATACAAAATTTCATATCGGTTTGCTACAGGACTGAACGTTTCTCCCCAAGAACAGACAACAGGCACAATAGTTACCTCATAGATGTTTTTATTGGATTAAAAACATGGCTGCATTGCAATGTAAGAGCATTCCTCCCTGCATTTCTTCCCACATCCCAAGACATGCAGATTAGGTGATTCAGTGACTCTAAATCTGACCCCAAATGAGTGAGTGAGTGAGGAGTGAGTGAGTGAGTGTGAGAATATGGGAGTGGGGGTTTAAGTGGATACTGCAGTTGACAGCATCCCTGTCTAGAGCTGGTTTCTGGGTTGCATCCAATGCTACTGGGACAGGCTACCATCTCCACAACCCTTATGCTGAAACTTAATAAGGTCAGAAACTGGATGGATTGATTAAAAGATAAAACAAACTCTCTTGTTAACAAAGTTACAGATGCACAAACATTTTAATGTTGCAGATAATCTGCTGTGTGTTCAGACTGGGATATGCATAGCATTCTTTGTAAAACAAAAAATCTGAAATGTGTTTCTTACTAGTTCTCTGTTTGGAGGGTCAAGCATCTGACAAGTCACCCCAACTTTAGTGCCCCATTTTGAACACCGACTTGTGACTGGCCATTGTCCATATTCTCTTAACAAATGATCTAAAAATCAATTCTCTGCTGTCACTCTTCAGTTTTAGCAATTCTTACCTTCAATAATTTTAGTCATTTTTAAAACTACGGCTGCTCGCTTTGCTCGCCCACCCCCGTGTTTGGTTTACCGGATATACAATTTAAAGGGATTGTTATTTTCATGGGAATTGTTACATATGCATCATTATTTTTAATTTTACTTTAAAAACTTTTGTATAAACAACACGTATAAACATTTCTGGCGTGGTTACATCTCTCTCACAGGACGTATAACACTGCTCACGTTGTGAAGGGGGGCGGCTGAACACATGCTAAGGAGATGCTGCTGGATCATCTTTTGTCTTTCTGCTGCTGGCGAGCTGCCTGTTCTGCTTGTCACATGTTGTTGTTTTAAGAGCTGGGAGCAAGTTAAAGTGTCTCTCGCGGGACTCCAGATTGTCTTCTGAGAAGATCACGTCTCGTCTCCCTAGTCTGCCTCCCTAAGATTTTTTTTTATAATAGAGAGACATTGCCAATTATAAGTTTTGGGTGCTGTGCCAACACAGCATTTGAAAAATCTTACTCAATCCTGTCTCACTAAATTAAACTGAACTTACAGCTATATTGCTGGAACCACTCAAGAACTTTCCATTTGTGGACCCTTATCCTAGAGACAGTCATTCACAGATTGGGGAAATTGCTGGTATCACAAACCTAACCTTTAAAAGTGCCCAGCTATTCAGTAGCATTCAAAAGTTGCAATTCTACTGGTATCAACTGACCTAATGCATATGAAAAAAATGTTGCTCCATTATACCACTACAAATAGTTTTCACTATTAACAGTCAAAAGAATTAATCCATGGATATATCTTACTCATATTAGGAGGAATCAGGATTCACCTGTCCAGAAAAGGTTCTTCAAATTCTTCAATGCTAGTGATTGCATTTTTTAGACTACTACATTTGCACCGAGCTTCCATTTCCCGAAAGAAGTGGAACTCAATTGTCACCTACCATGCCTAACTGGAGATAAATTACAATGAACTGTGCATTCTGATATTTTGCTTAGGTAGCCACTGCTGAAGATGGCTGAATGACTGTAGCTGGTCCATTTTTCAGCACGAGTAAGGCTAGCCTCCTTCTGTCCTTCTCTTCAAGGGTCTATTTCTGACCAAGTGATTGCCATTGGATAGAATTTGTTTGGCTGGTATCCAGTACTTGATAGACAGGAAGTGATTCTGTTATGTGCTAAAACTGAAGCAGCATGTTGGTGTGTCTGACCCCCACTGCAATATAAGCCATTTAAATCTTTTAATCTTGCTTATTCTCTCCTTGAATTGTGCACTAGATAAAACAACCAAAACTGCTGGGCCTCAATGTAAAAAAGTGTCTGCTCCAATCCCTGTGAGAAATGGCAGACAGTTAGGAATGATGAAAAGAACCACATGCCTCAGATGTGTCTGCTCCAATTGTACCTGCCTACTTTAAATGACATTGTCTCCATGTATGGAGCAATGACTGACTAAGCAATTGTTTGGGAACAAGGCACAGTACAAACCTATACAGGGCAGTAGCCCAGTGCAGGGCTCGCACAAATACCAACACTCATATGGGGCATACTTGGAGAAGACGACTAAAATTACTTGCACTCCTTGGGATGTGGAAGGAAAACCACAGTGCTTGGAGCAAAACCCACTCAAGACATGTCGAAAACAGGTAAATTCCACACAGATAATGACTAGAAATGGAATTATAACCCAAGTCAGAGGAATCATGAGGTAACAGCAACAACCAGCTTGGTATATAAAAACCAAGCTCAATAAAACAGAAAAATATTATTTATAGATACTATTACATACTATACATATATTTAGTTTCTAAAACAATATATAATAGTAATGACCATATGTGGTGTTATATACACACATTTATAAAGTGAAGTAATGTCCTAAATTTTAAGAAAAAGTTACTTTGCAATGTGTTTTCAGTTCGTCCTCAGTAGAAGTGCTGACCAGCTGCTTTTGTTTAGTTTAACAAAACCATTTGGTCTGCATTTCTAGCATGTCAAAGAAAGCACTTCTTGTCTATCAACAGTTGGTTAAAAATCTTTCCTCAAGGGAATAATACAGCACTTCATCCCATTTGTGTGTCAGATTGCAGCTCTTTTAATGTGTTTTAACAACAAAATAAAGCCGCTTCAATTATTGTCATTTTCAAAAATCTTATTAAGTACAGATTTTAACATCTTAGGTCATACTTTTCTATCTGAAAGCATCAGTCCATAGAAACTGTAGCATGCATTACAGTCTCGAGAAGATGGTTTACTGAAGAGTACAGGGATTAAGAAAACAACAGTGAGAGGTTGAGGTTTTAGTTAGAAGGCCCCAAAGCTGCAAAATCACCTACCTGCTTACATAAAAGATACCCCTTTTAAATCCTGGCTGAAGATTTTCTACTTTAGTCTAACACACTCTGATTAGAACTGTTATTACTTGTTCATATTGTATTTCTGTTTGTGAGTCATTTGCATAAAATCTTAAGTCTTAACAATAATTACAAACTGTTTCTTCTGTTTCTGTTTCTTTTCTGGCACCACTTTGTGCCTCTGCATTTCTGCCAAGTTGCTTGATTAACTGACATTTCTAAATTGGCCCTGTAGGAGCGAGTGTGCTCTGCAAACATCCAAAGATGGTTTTGGCCTTATGTCCAGTGCTGCCTTGATATTGGCTCCCTATAACCCTTTACTGAAAAATGAAGGTTGAGAAAAAGAATAGATGAATATTTACTATGCCTCAAATTCTTTAAACGTTCTGTCAAGTTTAATTACATATGTGTATCTGCACAGTTTATTTATAATAAAAAAAATTGAATTTACATTTTTAGGATAAACTCATTATGTAACCCTCCTTTCATGCTTACCAGTTAGAGCACACAGTAATTCAGCAGCACTGTGGCTGTCAATCTGAAGAGTGAAAAAAATGCTGAATAGTATTTATACTCCTTGTTGCTCTCTGTGTTTTGCCTACTGGTTTGAAGAGGAAAGCCAAGTGTCATTTCCATTTGTTTATTACTTTAACATATGGTAGAGTCATGTGTACCCAAATGTCCTTTAAAAATACAGCCCCACAAGGGATATCATACACTGAAAACCATGAGTATTTCTGTAAAGACTTGTGCAGCAATGAACACTCAATGCAGAAAATAGAAAGTTGCTGATGGAATAAAAGTTGCCTAATGCAACAATACTCAAAAGTTCAATCCATTATTAGCTGATGGCTAGATATTGTATGTCAGCATATTATATGTTGGCTAAAAATGAAAACTTGGTTTGATTTATTCCAAAAGTATAGTAATTAGGAAAATGAAGTGAAGCACCTCACATAAAAAGTTTATATTCTCCTTTTTTTTTTTTTAATGTTTATTGAAGGTTCCTGTGAAAAATGGGGGGCGGGCTGGAAGGTTTCTATAGCAAACATATTTGTCACAAATTGTTTATACTGTCTTGTGGGGAATTTATTTTTCAATATAACGTGTGTTATCTCAGTAACTGGGAGTTAAAGTACTAGCTATTGGTGGCTGTTATACTCGGATCTGACAGTATGTTCAGAAAATTGGTCCTGGTTTAATTAGACAGGGATACCTTTTATTTTCTGCTTGAAATCCTTATTCATTCAGCCTTTGGTATTACTCGCTGTATTTCTTATCTGTTCAATAAAAGAAAGAAGAAACATTTGTTGCAAAAGCCACATTATGGGTTTCTATAGGCGAGCAGTGGATAAGGTTGTGAGGTTGTGAGCTCAAATTCCAAAATTGACACTGTGTGACCCAGAACAAAATAAAAAAAAAAAACAAAAGAAACGTATTCAATTATATCTTGAATGTTGTAAGTCGCTTTGGGTAAAAGCATCTGCCAAATAAATACATGTAAATGTATTAACTAGCTAAGAGGACTGAGGAATGAGTGCAGAACCAGCATAATGCATTGATACAGGTTAGAGATGTACAAGTTCATAATGGCGTGATCTCTACAAGATCATTTAAACTAAGATCTAAATGATGAAAGAAAGGACAGGCTACAATTATTAAATTTTTTGGATGGGAAGGGAAGACTATGCAATATCACTCAAAGTAGTATTAATGCCAGCAAACACATGAAGAATTGTAATAGACTGTATGAGAGAGATTGGAGATGTGTGAACTGTTATTCAATACTGTATATCAACTCTTAAAAATGATAATCTGTCTCTACTATGGTTAAATCAGGGGCCTCCAGCTCTGGTCCTGGTGCAGTAATTTTTGCTTCCAATTAATTCATTTGCCTGAATTTTAATTGACTTGTTATTTCTTAATTAGCAGCCAAACAATGAGATACAAGATGAGCCAACACATGACCAGCTAACCTGTGTCCATCATACAATATGACAAAATAATGAAAGGTGAATGTCTCAGTAATGTTGATCTGCTCAGGTCCATAAAATATTTTGACAGTACTCTTGGAAAAAAGAAACCTAAAAATTTTGGATTTGTCTGCTTTTGCAGGACTTATTTTAATATTGCTGGAAGGGTTAGTAATATTAGATACGGCTCTGGAAAAATGGAAAATTACTGGGAAAGGATGGTTGTTGGCCATTTTGATTAAGTCTATACTCAACTTTAAGATGAGGGAGTTGTTACAGCAGGTTTATTCTCAATAGTGGAAAACCAATTCAAGCCTGCAAATTTCTCAAAGACATTTACAGGGCTTATTCAATCAACCTTAATTAAATTGCGAAAGACACTGAAATTATTAATTCCATTGTGAACAATCTAAAAATAAGTCGTTCTGAATGCTGGCGTCTTCAACCAGGGAACTTTGGATCAAACAGCATATTTGTTTTGCGGACACAGAAAGCTGGACTTTCTATATTCAAATGTTAATGCCTTTAAATGTAAACCTGCAATATACATGGAGTGGTCCTACCATCTTACTTTCACCTACAAGACTGTTATTGACAGCAGCAGCTCTTCATCATCCAAGCCAGAAGTTACTATTTGTGTTTGGGGGGGTTGTACAAGTATATATGGTTTTTCCTTCGCTTGTGCTTCTGTAAAGATTTGTACTTGAATTTATTCCCTCTGAAGTCTTAATGCTATGCATGCACTTTATTGCCTGTAAAGCAGCTTTTATATATATATATATATATATATATATATATATATATATATATATATATGTAACAACCCGGCAGCAAGCGCTGGCGGAGTGATCATGGGTAATTTATGTAAATAGTTTGTGGGAATTTATGGGTAATTTATAAAAAGCTTATTGTATGTCGAAATTTACGTATTGTCATTTGTGTTGTAAATAATGGTGTGTTTGTATTTAATTGGTTGGGTGGGTTTGGGTCATCGCCGTCCAGGGGTTATTTATTTTGTAAAAAGTACCAATTTATTGAAATGTGTCTTCGTGCGTGACCTTGGCAATGGCCGAGCAATAATGTTGAGCTTTTGTTTCTGACTATCTTCTGTAATAAAAAGATACAACAGGGTCCCACTTCTGACACCAATGTAGCGACCCGTGGAGGAGTCTTTTAAGATTTCGAGCCGAACTCTGCCGTGCACCTCTCCGGCTGTCGGCTAGCGGCTTGCCAGCGTCATGCACGCAACTGCACCCAGCTCTTTAAGAAAGAGAACACTCGTGCCCCATACACCGCACGACTCCGAGTGTCTCAGTAGTTTGCTTAGATAAAAATCTTAGCAATAAAACAGCTTTGTCCTGTTGTATCTTTTTATTACAGAAGATAGTCAGAAACAAAAGCTCAACATTATTGCTCGGCCATTGCCAAGGTCACGCACGAAGACACATTTCAATAAATTGGTACTTTTTACAAAATAAATAACCCTGGACGGCGATGACCCAAACCCACCCAACCAATTAAATACAAACACACCATTATTTACAACACAAATGACAATACGTAAATTTCGACATACAATAAGCTTTTTATAAATTACCCATAAATTCCCCACAAACTATTTACATAAATTACCCATGAGGCGTCCACTCCGCCAGCGCTTGCTGCCGGGTTGTTACAATATATATATATATATATATCCATCCATTATCCAACCCCACTATATCCTAACGGCAGGGCCTGCTGGAGCCAAAGCCAGCCAACACAGGGCACAAGGCAGGAAACAAACCCCGGGAACGGCACGAGCCCACTGCATACATATATATATGCGTGGAGTTTGCATGTTCTCCCCGTGTCTGTGTGGGTTTCCTCCGGTTTCCTCCCACAGTCCAAAGACATGCAGGTTAGGTGGATTGGCGATTCTAAAATTGTCCCTAGTGTGTGCTTGGTGTGTGGGTGTATGTGTCCTGCGGTGGGTTGGCGCCCTGCCCAGGATTGGTTCCTGCTTTGCGCCCTGTGTTGGCTGGGATTGGCTCCAGCAGGCCCCCTGTGACCCTGTGTTCAGATTCAACGGGTTGGAAAATAGATAGACAGATAGATAGATATACACACACATACAATAAATCAAACAATACACATAGGCTTAAACATGTCATTTACCATATATTGGTGTATAAAAAGCTACACTTAATTCAACATTATTTGGTACTTCTGAGTAAGATAACAGCTAAAACAGACTATCTTCAGCCTTTTATTGTCAGTCTGACAGACAGACAATTGGTATACTCCAGTCCTACACTGATTAAAGCAAAATGGTAAAACAAGCTCAAAAGGTGCAAATATAGTACATTCCAGAGCTGAATGGGTGAAAGTGATAATTACAAAGTAATATAAATGAAAATATATCACCTTTTGTCTTAACTGTATAAATAAACTAATTTCCAGTTAAAAAAATGCATCTACTTCTGCTCTAGCAAAATAAGAAATTATATTCGAATCAGGCTGAGTCCTCTACATGAAATTACTCAATACTTACATTCTACTCAACTTGTAAGCAATAACCTGTTATGCAGGAGATGTGGATCAAACACAATATAGATATGGTCAGACAAGAAAGGTCACAGAAAGCAAAGGAAAAATAAGACCCAAAGACAGATTAGATGCCATAATCAAATAATGTACCAAATGTTCTCAAACTCACCTTATTTATTTTGTGGTTGCAGGGGAACCTTTGGCCTTAGTGAACTGCAGGGCCAACTCATGCACCTCCCAACTATCACATGGAGCTAGTTTAGAATCACCAGCTAACTGGCAGGGCTCAGAGAAAAACCAATACAGATATGGGGAGACCTTGTATATAAAATACACACAGACAGTGTGCCTAAATTCAGGATCCAAACCAACAAAACTGAATTTCCAATGCAGTAAAGCTAATCATTATATCACTATACCACGTTAATGTCAGATAATCAGATATAAAAGATACTGATGAAACAACAAAATAAGTAATGGGAGAAAGTAGAGCTGAGTAAGAGGGGCATCCTAGATGAAGCAAGTACTGATACTATTATACCATTAGTTATGTAAAAAATGGAAATCACCTATCTTCAAAACAGGCATGGAACCCTCCAACAACTGCAGATTAAAAAAAAAAAAAAGTGAGTGAAGGCAAGGATGGAACTATAACCATGTCATAGTATCTTTAAGAACATCCTATTGAAACATCTCTTTCTGTTTCCAAGATCTGCTAAGAGTGTTCTTTTTTTAGGTATGTTTGCATTTATTTCCAAAGAACGCAGTGTGTCATGATGTCTTTCTGTCTATCTGTTCACATGAATAATAAATAACGGTGCTGCCTTGACCCACCAACATCATTTTGAGCGCCTGTTATTTGGAGGATAATATTTGTGCATTCTTAAGGCTTTTTTTGGTGTTAAAAAAATCTTTTATTTTTGTTGTAGTTTGTTTTAGTTTGGGGTTGAATATTTACTTTAGGTTTTAACGTTATTGTAAGCTTGGTTGCTCACTAGTACACTACTTAATAATGTAAACTTATACATTTGCAAAGGTTGATATTAGTGCTTATTTTAAACAAAATTACCTGGTTAGCATCCGTGCTGGGCGTCTTTTGAAAAAGCCATAATCACCATGCACTGATTTTTGATTCCCAAATCAAGTCCTGATAATATAATCATTAAATATTATGATGGGGCATCAGTCATGAGTAGGAACAAGGATGGGGTCCAGGCACTGTCGCAACAGAAGCTTGGTAGACCCATTTCATATCTGCACTGCTATAACCATCAACTGCAATTAGCAGTGGTGCATGCAGTTCAGTGGGAGCCATGTGCAAAAAACTTCTTTCACCTCACTGGGTCACTCCATTCTTTTTTTCATCATTATTTTGTAGCCCAGAATTATAATACCCACTCGCTTAAAAGGTTACTGAAAATCCAGTGAACAAGTCACTATGATGTGACAGAATACCTTGTTGAGAATCAAGAGGCGATCCTGAACACTTTGTCTGAGATTTCTGAGACAGTGGGGCTACGATAGCACAGACGCAGCGCGACTACTGGTACAGTTGAGGAAGCATCATTTTTTGAGGTTGGGAAATTCCTTGAAAAAATTCTTAGTGCCTTGATACCCTGTAAATTCCAATGTTGCAAGCCCAGTTTTCAGATGTGTGTCATGCTTGGGAGGTCATCAGTGTTTCTCTGGAAGCACTGAAAGATATCCATGGAGATGGTTCATGATTTTGAAATTTCAACGGATACCCCCACTCTGCTGCAAAAAGAAAGAACCATAACCAAACTGCTTACAGACAGCACTGTTCACTCCACTTTTGGAAGACTGACTTCGATTCTTTAAGCACACCCAACCGGTCTTTGAGGAAATGCCTTCTGAACATTCTGGAGAGAGTTACTGAAGAAATGGAAAATAAGATTTTCAACAACAACAAAAAGACAAAAAAAACTTGACCTAATAAGAACTGTCCATTGCCTTATTCCTCAGTCACATTCTTTTCTAGATTTAACACTTTTGCCATATACTGTACAGGTCTATAAGGAAGCATTTCCTAAACTTCATGCAATGTGTGTTAACTGTGTTGGTGATCGGTGTATCCTCAGCTGCATGTGACAGTTTATTGTCTACACTGTCACATGTCCTGGACCCCTTTCTGTTGCACCATGCTACACAACAGAAAAAATAATTTGGTGATTTTAGCTCATGAAAAATCAATAACAAAAGACATAGACATGAAAAAGTTTGTTAAGAGCTTTTGCCCAAAAAACAGTAGACTGATGCTTTGAAGTGACTGGTTAGATGTTACAGGAGAATCATTTGAAGCTTTCTATTTCTTCCATTTTTGCCCATGAAATAAACAATTTTTCCACCTTTGTTTGCAAAGCAAATTTGTTTATTAGTCATTTTTTATTTTTATTTTTTTACTGTTCATGCTGCATGTTCTAGTCTTATGTTCTTATCAGCTCATGAGTTTAAGATCCAAATTGACCCTTAATATGCCAGTAGATAAGTCAAAGTTTATGTGTAATTGGCAGTATCTATCCATCCACAAGCCACTACTGCACTGTTGTATAGTCAATTGTATGAAAAGGTGCCCACTCAAAATTTATTATTTGCCCCCCAATCTGAGCAGTCTAGATCCAGTTGCTCAATTACTCAAATTTACTCATTCACACTAACCTTGAGAGGTACAAGACTGACAGCAAATCCTGAGGGAAAAAAAAAATCTCTGTCACCTCACCAGCTTGTGCACACATGGAAGACATCAACATAAAATATATTTAACTCCCCTTTGTAAGAAATTATAAAGTACAATTAGTCACAAGCCCTCCACAAATAATAACTAACAATAGTACAGTACATCAAGCAATGAAATTTTTATATTACTGTAGTCAGAATCTGATGACTACAAAAGCCATTTTAGCCACAACAAGCTTTTCTTGACTCATTTTCGAAATGTATAGGTATGATACTGTAAAATCCTATTTAATAACATGTTTATGCACTCTACTAACACTTGCAATGAATTTCTATTATCAATGTTAACTCTGAATATAAGTCATTGTTATAAAAATGTTTAACATGATTGTAGTAACTCTGTGTTTGATAAAGTAAATAAACAAAAATGAAAACCACTCCAATTTTCAAATCAGGAAACTAAGCCTCTGAATGCTGTTATGTTTCAGTCAGGGAATATTCCTTGATGTAGGCTTTCTTTCTTTTTCTATTTCTTTTGTTTATCCTTAAATATTTTGCAGGTATTTATATATTTGTGTTTAGTTTAATTTCAGGTGGCGAGTACCCTAAGAGACAGGGTCAAGATCTCAGTAGCAGTTAACACCAGTCTGTAAGTATTCCTTTTCTTTGATATTCTGGCTTTGTTGACTTTTTTGTTTAGATTTTTGCCTTTGGAGAAGTGTTTTGGAACTTTTTTTGCCCTGGATTGCCATTCAGGCAACCCCTGTTCTGTCTTTTAGAGCATTTTTATTATTTTTCTCTTTTTCAATAAATATTTAATTTATAAAGAATCTTTGTTGCAATTTGTTTCATTAAGCCAGAGTTGTTCATAGTTTCTCTCAACTAAGATGCATCTAAGGATAATTTGGGACAATTAAGGCATTTAATACCAGTTACCAGTTTCTCTATTTTGGGAACTGCTTAGGCTAAAGTACTGTAGTTGTTGGGACTGCTTGTTTGGGTTGAGGCTATTTTGGACAGACCAGTAAAGATCTTGGCCTGTTTTTTTTTTTCCACTTTCTCAAGGCCTCAACCTCTTTTTGCTATTTTGCTGACTCCAAATCATGAAAAACACACCTAAATATTATGCCAGGTGTTCCATTTATAACTTGTCAGACTCTTACAATAAACCTTTTAGAGTAAACTTCTTAAAGCTTTGCTCTCCCACTACTGCATTAACCATAGTTGACTCTCTCTCTCTGTTACCAAAGAAGAAATATTTCAGTCTTCCTTGTATTGGTGGCTCCCCCAGCTTCGAGTATCATTCTATTAGTATTTAAAGTAGCACAATTAATAGTATAGAGTGCTTTAATTCAGAGTGCTTTAAAGAGAAAGTAAGATTGTAATTCTATGACAATTAAAAACCAATAAGTAAAATTAAAACTGGGACTGTAATTCTGGTGGGAAGAATATCACACTGACAGTCACGAAAAGGTGTATGGAAAGGACCTAATATCAAGAATACAGAATAATGCACTTGAACACTGAAGGAGGAATTGGAAGATAAACTGTTGAACAGGAAGCAGAAAGAAGATAACCATCCTAAATGAGATACAAGTCATTCGCTGTACACCTTCATGGTCAAGCTCACATTCACTAATAATGAGCTAGTTTGGTGTCACCAATTAACCCAATATGCAAATCTTTGGCATATGCAAGGAAACTCTACAAAAACCCACATAGAAACTGGGAAAACTAAAATTACACTTTCGCTGCGACTGAGCTGGGTATCACACCACAATAACCACTGCACTGCCCTTCACATACATCCATCTATTATCCAACCCGCTATATCCTAACTACAGGGTCACGGGGGTCTGCTGGAGCCAATCCCAGACAACACAGGGCACAAGGCAGGAAACAAACCCCGGGCAGGGCACACACACCCACACACCAAGCACACACTAGGGACAATTTATCTTTGGACTGTGGGAGGAAACCGGAGCACCTGGAGGAAACTCACGCAGACACGGGGAGAACATGCAAACTCCATACAGGGAGGACCCGGGAAGTGAACCCGGGTCTCCTAACTGCGAGGCAGCAGAGCTACTCACTGCGCCGCCCCTTCACATACAGTATATATATTTTAATGTATATGCAAATTAAGATAATTAACAAGATGTACAATGCTGTTTTCTAAAGTAAAATTAACAAAACATTTACACAAAACTCCTGAAATCTGAACTGTGCCAAAAATCCATGAAATTGTTTAAAGCCCTACAGACTTCACACCAAGTAACTGTGTTAACTCCTATCCAAAAGTGCACTCACCCTGACTAAGGTTTCCACACAACATAGGAATGTACTGTAAATGGTATTTTAATCATGCTGGGGGATGGATTAGTTGTTCTTCAGCAAATCTAATTCTGTACTTCATAATTATTCATTTGTTTCTTGATAAATTATGTAACAAGTCATCAGAGCTAAAAAAAAAAACCTTTTATTTGACCTCACTCAACACAATATATGGTGATCCGATACAGAGCTCCAATGGGTAAAGTAGGCTGGGTAGACTACCAGTGCTGTGGACTTTGATCCTGAGCATTATCACTGGTAATAAAATTATCAGACTTAGATTGCAGAACTGCAAAGGCCCACGTTTTTTTCTAACAGCAGACTAAAGTATACCAAAGTTCAAGGCTTTTTTTTCCCCAAAGAAGCTTTACAGTCAGTAGAAAAAAAAGACCAGATATAGTTCTCTAAATTTTATGCCTTTAACATAAAACATTCTGAAAGTAAAATAAAATGCATATCATAATTTTAGTATATAAACTAACTGACCACTTTATTATGCACATCTTTCTTGTTCTGGAAAAGACCCCATTTGTCTCCAAAATAGGTTGAGTTCTTTGAAACATTACTAAGTGGGTTTTTGTCCACATAAAATTGATAGCATCCCTTAATTCCTACACATTAAATGAACCTTACATTCAACATCATCGCAAAGGTGTTCTAGTGAACTGAAAAGTGTGTATCATGCAGGTCACGGTAAAAAACTAAAGTTACTGTCATATTTCTTGAAATCATCTGTGCTTAGTTACATGGTGCATTATGAATTTGCAAAAGGGTAGACAGCAGCCATAATTGGTTTTGGAATTTCAACAGTGCTTGGCTATACTGTGGCATTCACAAGATACTCAGTTGGTTCAAGAAGCTTAATGCGTTCCAAGAAAACATTCACTCCCACGGGACTGTACCAATGACACACCAGCACACACATCAAGAGGTACCAGATTCTGACTCTACCTACCTTGCAACAGAAATCTAGTTTCATCAGAACAGGCAACCTTTTTCAGTCATCAAATATTAGTAGTTTGATCTCTGTCACAGAAAAGAACAGAATCTTTCTGGGTCATATGCCACTGTAGCCTATTTGCTTCAAAAGTCACTATATTGCACATTCAGAGATGTTCTTGTGCACATCACTGTTTTAAAGACTACAGGTATGTATTTGTAGTCTTTCTATTAGCTTGAACAAGGCTGTCCCTTTTCCTCTGGCTTCACTTATTCATAAGGTGCTTCAGGCATAGAACTGTCATTCCCTAAAATTTATAGAATGTAATGTGAGAAAATGTAAGAAAGGCAGTTGTTTCCAAGATACTGGAACTACCATGTGTGACACTAACAATCATATTAAGTCACTTATATCACACATCTTGTCCCAGCAATCGCTAAACATCTTAAGCAAGCCAATATGCTAAATACAGTATACTAATTTAGCCTCACGATTGGCTTGTAAAAGGTTATTGAAAGTACCTTTCATTTTCCATATTGTTTTCAGTAACCTCATGCCTTCAGCGGCACAGAATTGTTGTGTTAGTCTAGTCAAGTGGGTTTTTTTTTTGCCCTGTGTATTTTCATGCAGAATCTTATTGAGACTAATCCACCTCATTACAACCACCAGATGGTGAGCTTCTTAAAAACAAAAACATGGTCATTCTACAATTCTTGGGCCATATATTTTATAGACAAAAAACAGAATTCTCTCATCTCTTCTTCACTAACTTTGTAACTTGTTGGACCCTTAACACGGTCAGTATGACAGTTGTAACAAAAGGTGCTATATAGGCACCTGACCCGACACAGATGGACACAGAGACACGTATAAAATGAAAAGACTTATTTTTCTTCAGCTGGAGGGCACATCTTCCCCATGTCCCCCAGCCACAACACAGTTCCAAAACACTAACACTTTCTTCTCCTGCACCACCACTCCTCCCAGGCAACCTAGTCTTCCTCCACCCGACTCTGGACGCTGAGTGGTGGTTGCTGTCCCCTTTTATTGGGCACCCGGAAGTTTTCCAGGTGCTTGATTGCCGACATCCAGCTGCTCTTCTGGGTGTGGCGAAACCAGTGCCCAGAGGGGTCCAGCAGCTCCTGCTGCAGCACCTCCTGGTGGCGTCTGCGGAACCCAACAGGGCTGCACAAAACTCCAACCCCCATTAAGCCCTGGGGGAGTCTGAGGCACCGCTGCAAACCAGGGAGGCTGCCATCTAGCGTCCAGGGGGAGATGTTGTGTTCCCCATGATTGCACCTCTGGTACATATGCTGCAGGGGCGTCCCGGCCGGGCATGGGCCCTGGCCATCCGTCACACAGTGTATTAGTAAAGAACACCATCTACAATAAGTGACACCATCACCACATTATATACAGTAGAAATATATATAGTGCACAAAACACAAATATATATATATATATATATATATATATATATATATATATATATATATATATATAACAATAAAGTAAAGAGAATTGCTATCCCACCCAGTAATATATCAAGTCAGTCATTATGATATAAACAGAAATAAAAACATAACTTAGATTGGATGGAGAAGTTTGGAAAATGCAATGTCATTCAAAACGCATGCATTAGTTTTTTTTTTTTTATTTTATGCATCAACCAGTTTTGAATAGCTGTGTTTCCACTAACACTACACTATATACTCTGCTATAAGCTATTGTGTACTTTTCCGAATATACAGAAGTCACTATATTAGAATCTTTCTTCTACAGTTATGTTTACTTATGCAAGGACATTAGGTTCAAATATAGCAACTCAGGTGCAAGGCAAACTTTAATATTGTGACTCATATGGAAAGAATACAGCAGATAGCATAAGCTGAACAAATAAACTGATGTTTTTGTACTGATAAGTGCAATGTTATGCAGTACATATAATGTAGCTATATCACACATACTGTATACACTGTAATTCCTTTACTGTTTATCTGACCTTTGCTCATGATTGCTCAAAATGCAAAATTTGTTGTGCAAATAACTACTCAAGCATCAAGTTTAAAAAAAGAAATACATTTTTCCACAATTTTAATTTAATAAAAGGACATAGGTGTATATTAAATTTCACCTGAGATCAGTGTAAAATACAGTATTAACACTGGGTTTTGGTGGGGCATGAAAAATAAATCTATGTTTACATTACTACTTTTACACAAATAGGCCAACTAGCAAGAATACACTTTTTTGTCCTATTACAGCCCATACTTTAAACTGATGATGGGTATCATTGACACAAAATGAAAAGGAACAGTGTCTTGGATTTCCTCACCATCCCATTACTAAAAAGACCCTACGAGAAAAACAATTAAGTGAAGCTGACTGTATCTAAACCCTGGTGTACTCACTGTGAGTGTTTTCTTTGTTCCAGTTACGCCAGTTTTACTCCCACATTCTGAGAAGTTCCATGTAAGGTGAATGAGCTTTTCTTAACTGGCTCAGCATCAGTGAATGTGGATGCAATAGACTAGCACCCCATCCAGGGCCATTTCCCAGTTTTGTAACTGAGGCTTCCAGGTATCCTCCAACTATTTGATTAGATTATGAGAGAGTTGAGAATGGATGGATAGTTAAACATATTCATTTCATTTACCACCTGAAACCATCCATTATTAACTGTGATTTATTAATAGCATAGTCAAATCTTTTCATTTAGTCATCAACAATAATTTTCAAATGACTAAGTAACATAAAATATAATATATGTCACCTTTATTGCTTTCAATTAATATAACATAAGCCAGACTGGATATAACATACATTATGTACTGCAACATGTCGCCCCCTGGCATTCAGAATGCATCTGAACAACATGATGAAATCTCAGTGTTTAAAATTTGTATACTGTACAATGAAGGAATAACAGAAGTATCAAGTTTGCTTATAGAGGCTGAAAGCACTTAATAACAGAAAGACAGGGGAAGATAAAGGTTTGTTAAACTTTAGGAGCAAAGTCTAAAAAGGGTATTGCAATTGGCTAAGGAGTGACGCAGTGGTGCAGCCATTAGTACTGCTGCCTCACAGATCCTGCATAAAGGGTTTGAATCATGTGACTGGACTTTGCCTGTATGGAGTCTACAAACCCCCCCTTTGTTTATATGACTTTTTCTCCAAATTCACTGAAGATGTGAAGATTAGGTTAACTGGAAATTCTACATGGCCTCAGAGTGTGTTTGAATGGACACTTTAATATACTGAAGGTTCACTGGGCCTTTCTAACAGACGTATATACCCTATCTATCAGGTGGTACAAAACATCTATTTAAACCACAATAAATTTTCCTCTCACCTTTCTCTTTGCACCCATGATCTCCTTCCCGTCAATGGTACTTAACTGAACTCACCTTTGACTCTAGGTACTGAAAAACAGAAGTCTTTAAACTCCAGGCCATGTCCAGAAGCTTTTCCAGGGTCATGAAAAATACACTTTTTTTGCATTTTTGAGTCATAAAATACTGCTTTATTTACCACAAACAGTGGAATGGTGGATAAAGTAGATGTTCAATAAAGAGAGAGTAGGGCTTTTAGTCCATTTTGTCTACAGTGAAGATGGCAGTGTTCCTTACTTTTGGTTCCTTATGTTATAGTTCATAGAGGTCTCATTTCATTGTTTCCCTCCAATGGGTACAGTCTTTCGTCTTGTTAGCTGCTCCTCTTGCCATTTCATAGGTAATCACTTGGCTGCCTGTTCATGTTAATCAATAGCCTCCCCACTTAGGTGCCACATAAATTTGGTTCTATGTTTTTCCTTGTGGGCAGCAGCTGTTTGTGTGCATATCTGTCTGAAGTCAGATAATTTGTTTCATGGCAACTTGCCTTTAACTGGGGGGGGATCAGATTTTTCCAATAGAGTCTAGCTGCAAAAGTCCTGAGTCCACTCTGTTAAAGAGCCAATCAATTTGCATACATCAGATGATGTTAAGCATCCTTTGTTTTACAAGAAAGTGATGTTACACGACATATGAATCTTTCTCAACACAAAAATTTTAGTAGCAGATTTCAATAACAGCATCGTGCTACAGAGATTCTTCTGAACAGCAGGAACAAGGAGACTGGTCAGAACTGAAGAAAGGATGAGTGCAGCCACATACAGCAAGGACCTTGAAGAAAACCTGCTCTAGACTGCATGCAGCATTAAACTAGGGCAACAGTTTCACAGCTCGGCTAAGAGAACATTGGAGTGGTTTTAGGACAAGTCCCTGGCTGTCCTTGATTGTTCCAGCCAAAACCCAGCTCTCTATAAAGTGGACTAAATTATTTACAATTATGAAACACAAAATAAATGATTGCATATGTATTGAAACACTTTAATAATATATCACAACTACGTCATCACTGGTGCAGCCAACTGGTTTTAGAAGGCACTGAAATAGCTTAGTGAAGGTCACCGTTCAGTCGGTATCCAAAAGTGCACAGGTGATAGAGAAGTATACACAGAACAAACTGTATTGCTGCTAAAGGTGCATCTACTAAATACAGACATAAACGGAGTGAATACTTATACGATTTTTGTGTTTTATATTTGTAATTAAGTTAGACCACTTTGCAAAGATCTGTTTTCACTTTGATATTAAGGAGTCTTTTTCTGATAATCAATGTCAAAAAGCCAAACTACATAAAACAAATGTACAAACACATATTTGGCAGACACTTTTAACACATCAAAGTGTGAGAAAATTTGAAAACTGCATCATAGAGAAATTGGGCCAACTGAGAGTTTGGTACTGTCACTTTTTTGTTGCAGCATCCTTTGTGGTGGCAGAGGTGCTGATGACTCAGAAAGCCCTCTGACTGAGGCTGTCATCTTTCCCTGGCTTGGTTGGCCCAACTAAAGGATATCAGAGTCAACTATTGCACTCAAAAATGATAACAATATAGCGTGAATACTCAGCTCAAATGATGCTAACACACTCCTTTTGTTATCTCAATCTATCTTGGAATCCCTACCTTGAGGTCTTTTAAGAGCATGCCAACCTATGCTCCTAGGTATGCTAAATCCAGCAAAAGCCTCCTATTAAAAGATCTGCAGTCCCGTCTCAGCTCATCTGATCACAGACCTACAACAAAAACATTACAATGTCTAAGTGATAGACTATAATAGCTACATAGCTTTAAGAAGAGGACTACTTGCACTCTGTATTCTGTTTTGTATTTACCATGTTTTTCACAAGCATTGCATTCCCAACTTACCTGGAAGGGGGTCTCTCTTTGAATTGCTCTTCCCATGATTTCTTCCTGCAAGGATTTATTGGGAATTCTTTCTTGTCTTCTTAGAGAATCAAGGATGGAGGTGGGGAAATGTCAATTAAACAGGGCCTGTTAAAGCATATTGAGACATTGTTTGTGTGATTTTGGGCTATATATTAAAAAAAAAACTGATGTTGTTGTATTACTTGCACAATAATTCAATGTTGTAAAATAAGGTTCAAATCCCACTACTGACACTGAGTGACCATAAGGAAGTGTATTCACTTGCTTGAAAAAAAAAAAAAAGCAAAAATATGAAAAAATGTAACCCGGTCGTATCTCAGATATTGCACATTGCCTTGGATATAGGTGTCAACAAAAGCTTTCGGCGATAGTGCACAATAGTTGCTAAGGCCTTAAATTTCAAAACAAGAGCATTGCAAGCTTTTGGGGTCCTCCTTGGAATCTCCATGCCTGTCTAGTGCGGTGTTGGGAGGGGGGGTGATGAGGTTGAGGATCATTCTTGGAGTTACTGTGATGTTAATTAACATCTGTGCCATGCAATGCCATTGGAAAAAAAAATAGGTAAATGGGAGAAACCAGAGCTAGCACATAGAACAGTGGTGAGCACCATCATTTCTGGAGGGCCATAGTGTCTTTACGTTTTTGCTCCAAACCAATTTTAACACAAATTTGTTTTTATGGAACAAGCAGTTCTTCCTCTAGCTTGTTCCCATTACTCCTGTGTGTATTGATCATCAGTCAGTCATTGTCTAATCTGCTTAATCCTGATTAGGGTCACAGGGGTCTGCTGGAGCCTATTCCAGCTAGCATATGGCACAAGGCAGGAGCAAGCCGCTGCACCTACCTGTACACCATTTGGTAACGTAACCAATTGTATTTGGGACCTTGCAAGTCGCTTTGAATAAAGAAGTCAGCCAAGTAATAGTTATTGTGCCAGATAATCCTTATGTGCACTCACCTATCCCCAAATGATGACTAGTATTGGAACAGCAGGTAGTGGAGGGCAGACAGAGTCTTTTGCCTTGTAATTTTGTGTGAGGTTTTAATTTTTTTTTCTCTTCTTTATGAAGCAATTGACATGGTAATTTTTTCCCTTTATTTTAGCTTGTTAACAGCAGCTTTACTGTTTTCCTTTTTATACTATAGTTCATTAATTTTCTAAATGGCTTTGTCCTGAACGTTGGGGTGCTGGAGTCAATTCCAGGCAGCACTGGGTGCAAGGCAGGAATAAAACCCAAGACAGGGCGCCAGTTCTTTTTACTGCTGGTGATGTTATATTTCAACCTTGTAGGTGAACCCAAGGATTGGCTCCAGCAGACCCCCGTGACCCTGTTTTCGGATTCAGCGGGTTGGAAAATGGATGGATGGATGGTGAACCCAATGTAAGATTGTACTGGGGAAAATCGGTCGTTTGTTAAAAATAAAGGCATAAACCATACGTATACTGTGTTTATTTTTGATAGCCCTGGTATGCAGTATACTTACTAGTATATTATTTGATTGGTGCTTTTTGTTTTGTTTTTTTTTTGTTCTTGTACAATTGCTAGGGCGGCACGGTGGCGCAGTGGTAGCGTACTGCCTCGCAGTTAAGAGACCCGGGTTCGCTTCCTGGGTCCTCCCTGCGTGGAGTTTGCATGTTCTCCCCGTGTCTGCGTTGGTTTCCTCCCACTGTCCAAAGACATTTAGGTTAGGTGGATTGGCGATCCTAAATTGTCCCTAGTGTGTGCTTGGTGTGTGTGTCCTGCGGTGGGTTGGCGCCCTGCCCGGGATTGGTTCGTGCCTTACGCCCTTTGTTGGCTGGGATTGGCTCCAGCAGACCCCTGTGTTCGGATTCAGCCGGTTGGAAATGTACAACTGCTTGTTCCCATCCCCATTGCAATCGTCTCGATTGGGGTTATAATCGGCAATTATCTTTTATCCAAGTTGCTCCAATTATTCATTCATTCGAAAAGGGCCTGCTTTGGGCAGAATGACTAGCTAACTCTGAACCCACCCTGTCACACTTGCTTTACATTTACATTGAGCCTCTGCACAAAGTCCAAGGAATCTCACAACAAAGGCAAAGAAACTTAACAGGCTGATAGGGATAAACAAAACAATGCAGCGATACGTGAAGCTTCAGGGTGAAGTCTCCGGGCTGCTGACGTACTAAACACGCAATACCAGTCCAGAGGTAGCGCTGAGGTGATATCCACCCTCCCCGCTCCGGCCCCCAGCAGGGATACTCCTTTGATTCGCGGCGATCCTCCCTACTCGGCCTCTGGTGGGGGGTTGGCCATCCGCACAGGCTTGCCCCATAAGCAGGTACTCATTGATTGGTATTTAAGGCGAGTAATTGCAGGAATGTGCTCTTCCAGTGTACAGCACAAACTTTGTTATTAAAACGAAAAACAAAATGTACGCGCTGTTGGCGACCCTCGTTGCAAGCGTGGCTATTGTGCCACTGCTTCTGCACTGGCTCTCTCCGTATTTTATCCAAGATTTGAGATATTTCATTACAATTGTACGCAAAAGCTTCGAACTCAAGGCGTACGCGCGCAGAGTCCCATACTATTCCGTTTTGGACCGTTTTCTGGACATGGTCAACAAGCACCCGGACAAGCCTCACATTATCTTCGAGCATAAGACTTATACTTACAGGGATATGGACAAGCAGAGTAACAAAGTCGCCAGGGTGTTGAAGGAGCACGTCGGCGTGAAGCGCGACGACGTAGTGGCCCTCTTCTTGAGCAACGAGCCCGCCTTTATCTGGTTCTGGCTGGGCTCGGCCAAACTGGGCTGTGCGGCGGCGTTTCTCAATTATAATATTCGCGCCAAATCTTTGCTGCATTGTTTTGCCTGCTGCGGAGCAAAAGTGCTTATAGTTGGCTCAGGTAAGACTTTTATTTACCGGCGGGGCTGCTAGCGATTTGGGTATGAACCAGATCTTAAATGACTGATCACAAACACATATTGTGAACATAAAGGCACCGATGCCGCAGTCTGAATTAAACTTGGCGCGTGGCCGTCACACTTTTACTTCTGATTGTATGCGGCGCAGTGGTTAGCTCTGTCCGCTGTAGCTTCGAACCCCGGCCTGATAACGATTATTTCCTTACACTTGTAAGCGTGACACTTTATGTCAGCATAGTAGGAGACATCAGGCTTGAACCCTCAGTCCTTCCCGACAATTTGACAGAGAGACTGGAAAATTTGTATCAATTTAATCACAAATTGTCTGACAGTTTGTAAGACATTTTACGATAAACCAAAACAGGAGCGTGATTGCGAGCTCCCCGTGTCTTTTTCATTTAAAGTAACAGTTCTTTTTCCTGGGGGGAATCTGTGCTGACTTTTAGGTGGTAGGCAGTCGGTGAGGGTAAGACTGAATGAACGAAGGAGAAAAAAGTAAAATAATTCAGATGGAAATAGGCGTCATAAAATCATGACACCTATTCCTATTTGATTGAAATATGCACTTCAACCCATGGAGTTCTAACGTTCTAATCTTTTGTTATTTCAACAAGTGTTTATTAAACAAAAAAAGTTGGATCTGCTTAATACAATTGTGTTAATTGCTTCTATTTAATCGACTTCAGTTGCCCCGATTTTAACAAATGTGTAGATCTAATGTACAACATTGCTAATTAGCCGATTATAAAGTTAAAAACAGAATCCCCCCCCCCTCTTTTTATAATCAGCCTCCCACCACATAGCAATACTGTAGTCTTCAATCTACAAAAGCCAATACAAAGAGGCCATTTCAATTGAAATAAGTACTACTAACAAAATTAATGTGGAGATCCAACATTCTAAGCTTTTGTCATTACAACAATAGTATATGGAAAAAAAGAAGTTGTTGGAAATGCCTAATAAAATTGTTACCTGTTTCAATTTAATTGTCTTAAGTTGCCCCAATTTAAGCCAAATGTGTACACTTTTTTTGCACTAGCCGATCATAAAGTAAAACAAATTGCAATCATTTTTAGTTTTTTTATATATATATATGTATATATATGTATATGTATATATATATATATATATATATATATGTATATATATATACTCCATCAATATAGCAACAGTCTTCAGTCCACAAAAGCCAACACAAAGAGGCCAGACATCATCTAACAACTGATTACTGTACATTAATGAGCATAATTAATGTTACATAACCTCTCATCTTCACATGGAAGATACACACATACTGTTGTGATGTACAGTGTGTAATTGGTTAGTCACATTTGTTGGTTCTACTTATTTCAATTAAATTTAATTGATCAGTTCAATTATCCCACACCATACTATTGGCAGGAACAATTAACTTGCCCCAACTTGTTGAATCCCAGACTACGTCTCTCACTAAGTGGGCAAGGAATGTTCTACAGTATCCCTAACTAATTAAATGTAAAAACATTAAATAGTTTTTACTAGCGTTCAGAACTTTTCACAATTTGGCAAGAGTTATTAATGTAATCCACATATGTATACTGGGCCTTTCTTTTTCAGTTGCTGTTTAATACTATACAAAGAACCATTTTAAAATGGACTCCCTACTCATAAAGATCTCTTGTTTATATGAGGAGTTTAATGTTGAGTTTTATGGATTGCTTTTAAAGGGCCTTTATGGTACTTATTGTTTGATTGAGTTGTATTCTGTTACAACTTTTTGTTTCTAAATAAAAGGATTAAAAAATAATTGGCAAAACAACACAAATGAGGCAGTTAAAGTCTGTTCAGTTGTATGTGCAGGGTTGCAAAGCCTTCTAAGCAGATTTTAAAGAGGCTTTTGACTGTAAAGCTGTAAATCTTGTCTGAAACATGAAATGGAATGCTTAAGATACAGGCAGGACTCCATTGTACTAACCTGATTATCTGGTTTAGGTTCATAGGATGCCAGAGCCAGTCATCAAGACAGTAAGCAGCACTAGAAAGGGTGCTACCACTCAGACTAAAGAACTCCTTCATAATGGACCAATTAAAAGTACCAGCGTAACAAAAGACTGCAATGTTTTGGGAAGGTAAATTGTCAAAAAAAAAAATCAAGCAGGCCAACTCCAAGACTTTACTTCTGGAAATAGATTAGATAGATACTTTATTAATCCCAAGGGGAAATTCACATAATCGAGCAGCAGCATACTGATACAAAAAACAATATTAAATTAAAGAGTAATAAAAATGCAGGTAAAAACAGACAATAACTTTGAATAATGTTAGCGTTTACCCCCCCGGGTGGAACTGAAGAGTCACATAGTGTGGGGGAGGAACGATCTCCTCAGTCTGTCAGTGGAGCAGGATGGTGACAGCAATCTGACAGATGGCATGAGTTACATTACAGAGTAGAATGTCAAAGATAAACAAGACTATATTAAAACACACAATTTATATTTTATCGAAAACTCAAAATCAGTTTGCTGATGTATTCCTTATTGCTGTTTTCTACAATCTTGTGGGAAGTATGAAATAACTAGTTAACAGTAAGCACTTATGGTTTTTCCTGAAACATTTAAAATAAAAATAAAATAAAAAAATCACAGTTACTTTAATTAATTAAAACCTGCAGAATAACTATTGTGTGTTTTTTGGACACCAAAGAATTGTTTTGAGGATTTACTTCAAAAATGTATCTCTACATGCCATATCTTGTGTCACACTTGTAAAAGTTTCCTCACTGTAAGCATCCTCAAAAGAGGACTTTTTTTTCAAGAATTGTATAATGAAGTTGTATCATGAACTATTTTTGACCTTGTTTCTTTTTCTTTTTTTACAGCATGACCTTCATGCTTAATATTAAACAAAATAGTCTATGTCAAGGGCTAGATCCTGTCTCGTGCCTGTTGCTGCTGGTACAGACATTGGCTCCACTTGACCATGCCCAGAAAAATGCAGTAGATATGTAAATGAACTTGACTGGTTGCACAGCATTTCTTGCAGATACCTCATCGTCCTCGTGTGACTGTTGTCATGTATTTACTGTACTTCTGTATCTTTTTCTACTATCCACCATTTTGATTGTTTTTTGATAAGTATTATGATTTAGCTGTGCTAATCCTAGATAACAATGGTGTACTGACTCTCAGGTACCATGATTTGCAATTCCAGAAAATTATAACATAATCAATCCTTCACTGTTTCACATATATTCTTTTCATTGTGACTAATGACACTAGAAGTCCAGAAGTAAATTCAATTGAATTGTTTATTGTATATATTCTCTATCCTCACCAATATAAATTTCATGCAGTTAAAAACAAAATCAAATCTATTTTCTAAATCACGTATCCATTTCGGCTTAGTGGAGCGTCGGAGTCTCATTTATAAAACTTTCCATGAAGATATGCATACGCCAAAAGAAAACAAAAAATGAGATTTATATAATCTGGTGTATGCACATGTCTATGGAGTTTGCCTTTATAAATTACAACCATCTTGTAAACGTGAATAAGCAAACATGTCATGTTCCCTGCCTGGTTGCCACCCTGAAACAACTGTGCACGGAGGATGCTAATCAACCTGATACAGTACATCTGCAGTCACGATCTGTACAACTTCATTAGCTGGTAGAGCAGCCACCCTCCTGATTGTATGAGACACTGTCACCTGCATTCGAAGAGAGGAAACCGATTATCTGCTTAGCAACTGACCGTTCAAGAGTATGCTGAGCATTGTAGTGCCTCTCCTCTGCATTCTGAGGGTCAGGGAAAGGCTAAGAGCACCAGTGTCTGAGTGGGTAGTCATTGTTACCCGACACATGTAATGACATAGTTGTTACAATGAATAGTAAGGGCCATAATTAAAACTAAAGGTTCAGCCAGTTACCTTACCAACAAGCCATCCATCATATACTGTCCATTCACATTTGCCAATGCTACTTTGCCTCAAAATAAATGAATTTTGGGTTGATTCAGGCCACCAAGACACAACATTTGTCAGTCTCATACCATCACAGATGTTGTGCAATAACGGAACGGAACTGCTTACAGTTAAAAGCTTCATTACCACTAGCTGTCCTAGCTAGGTCCAGTTATTTGGTCTGATTATTTTGGGAAAACCAGACACTGCTACAAATTGCCATCTTATGTTAACAATTTTTATATGTAGTGGAAAAACATGTTATGTTTATGCATGTACAGCCATACCAAAGAGAAACTGAAAGTGGCTCCTCATCGGTGGTTTAATGGGTTCCACCACAGTAGGCATACTGGTAAAGGAGTGAAGCTTGCCTGAAATATTCCTTACCTTTTGGTCAGTCCCCTGCAAAGTGATAACAGGTAGCCTATATAAACTGTTGGGAGATTAAAAAAAAGCATTATCCCTTTTAAAAGGGAGCTAAAATAGAGTTTTGTATATCATATTTATCATAATCCAGAGAGTATTTTAACAGAACTTGCCTAAAGCATGAACTCCTGTCAGATGTTGCTAGGGTTAAAGGTAGTCTGAGGCCTATCCTAGCAATAAAAGGCAGGAAATAGTCCCAAACTGGACACAGTATAGGCTCCACTCATGCACAATTTGGAATCAGACTCTACAGAGACAACAAGTTGGCATGGGATTCAAACCCAGGATGTTTGATCTGTGAGGCAGCAGTGCTAACCACTATATGAAAGGCTGTGTAATATTAGGTGCTTTAGAAATGGAGCTGAATGAAGTTTGCATATTCTTTGTGTGCATGTGTTGGATTTCTTCCTTGAAAATGGTTATTTTTGAAATTGACAATCAAATTAGAAGTTCTGATATTTTTATTATGAATCATCAGATTACAAATCTACAATTTAGTGAACTCCTTTTTAAAAATTCCCTTTTCAAAAGAAGTTATAAATATTAGTTAAAATCATTTTTTTGCTAGGATTAAAATATTTTCTAATTTAGTTTATTGGGTACAAAACACGAAAACATCTTAAAATTTACGAATATAATGTAACAGAAATATAAAACGTTTCATTATAAATCTAAATATTGTAATATGACTGTGTTGTACTGTTACAATTTAAGTACTCAAATCCGAAGCCTGATCATTGCCTGTGTGGCATTTGCACTTTATATTTGGCCTACATGAATGGGTTTACAATCCATATATTCAATTCATTTCAATGCAGTTTGTTTTCTTTACTATGCACAGGCACAAATTACTGTGACAAGTTCTCAGGTAAAATGCAACTGTACACATTACAAATTACATAATGAGCACTGATATATTTGATTTAACAGAAAGAAAAACAAAGTGGTTTGATACTAATTAACATAAATGGAGAGCAGTAATATCTGTCCATTTAGTAACTGTTGAACTATGGCGAACATAGAACATATTTTACTAAGGTTGCTTCTGATTTGTTTTACCCTCGCTCTTACACTCATTTCATGTCAACATACCTCTATAAATGTATTCTTTTTCTCACTCTCCTTACTAGAAGGAGTTTGTCTCCACCTCTAAAGTACTAAGTTCACGATATTGCTTGTGGAAGTAGCCATTTATATCTCATATTGTTTTTTCCCCACTAGAGTTAGCTCCATTGTCAGAGGAAGCCCCTAAAATATAAAAGACCAAGTTTTACTTTTGGTCTTTTATTTACATACCCATTGTTGATAATACTGCAGGGTTTTAAAATTTTCTGCAGTCTAAGGCTGACAGCATTCTTGTAAAAGGTTCATATAAAAGCAGCTAAAATCTGATGAACGAACATTGATGTGAATTATATTGTATTGATTATTAGTTGTGATGTTCACTATGATCTGCTTATTACAAGTGACCTGAATTTGAGAAAATTATTAGTGTGCCCAAATCTAAATTACTTTGTTTTTTAATTCTATGATCTCAATTGGCACTTCATTGGCAGCTTTTATGAACGGGTGCAAGTATCCACTGATCATCAGATTAGAAATAAAGAAGTCCTGCAGTCATCAGCTTTGTCAATAATGAATCCAGCACTGCATAATTTGGCCATAAATCATGTTCTGTAGAGAACTATTAACTATTAATAGTCCTTGTGTTTCCAATGAATAGTAATAATGAAAATATTTATATTTTAAGTGTATTTTATTTTACTTACCACAATTAAAGCTGCAAACAAAATATTTTAACCAGCTGAAAAAAAACTAACTGCACCTTAAAAAGAAGGTTATCAACTATCCATTAATTTTTAGAAATGAGCTTTAGCCTCAGATCTTTAGCAAGGACCAATATATTAAATACAAGAAGATAGTAATTTAAGTTTGAAGGACACCACCTTGTAAGAGTAAAGCACCCACACTGTATTTTGCATTCCAAAGACTGGGAATGGTGTTTGTTACAAGTATCAAATTTAAAATGTAGGTCAGAGGTCTAGCCATTCATTCTGAAGAAGGCATTTGGTTCTTAAGACTATTTTAACTGTCTTTATATGTTGTCATAGTTTCTCACTTTGTTTTCATAGATTAATACAAGGGAAAAACTCTGGCTAAGAATTGTAACAATAAATAAGTTAGTATTATTAGGGAGTTATTTGACTTCTCTTTAAGGAGGGATGCATTAGATTTATTCTCACACTAAAGGGACATTAAAATATGGAAGAGACTCACAGGTAGGTTTATTGAAGCAAATTTCTTGGTTTATTTAGCTGGATAACATATTACAACAAAATACTGTAGCTGTTAACCAAACACAAGTTAAATGGTCACCACTTGATAGCAAAACGTTATTTATTTTAAAAATCACCTTAACAAGTATATGAAAATAACTTGATAGCTTAATAACTCAGACTTTTCAATGTCAAGGTCAACCACATAGTATTCACTTTTATAAATAGATTTGTTTACTCCATCAACAAGCAAGATTTGTATAAGGAAGAAGTTATACTTTTGTGCTAAATGTTTGTGTCACCAATCAACATCTTCTGCTAAAGACTGTCGTGGCTAGTGGAATACGCATGGTAAGGAGCTTTAAAATACACCAACAGTCACAATGGCATTCACAAAGGCAAAACATTTCAAAAAATACTGGGTGTGTTAGATTTTTTTAATTTTCTGTCTCAATTTAAAATAGATACCTTCAATTCATATATCAATACTTTTAACTCATCCCGAATACCTATTCCTGTCAGCTGTTTATTAGGGCTTCCCTCTCTGTATTTCTAAGGCCTTCTATTGTGCCTCAGGACCTGCTCAGAACTCTCCTTCTGACTTACCTGGCTCCATTTGTTTGTACAAATTGTCCTAATTCATCTTCTGCTTACCTATTAAGTGTCCTACAGCTCTCCAAGCTAGAAATACATTCAAGTTTCCTCATTCGCCCTCCCAATATGCCCTTAACCATCCAAACTGCTTCTAATTTTTTGATGTTAAGATATCCCTTGAAGATCCACTTCTTTACAAAAACCTTTAGGACTTGTATAACTTTCAACTCTTTTCATATTTTGACCAGATCTTTGTTATGTGTTGTTGTTTTGTTTTCTGGAATTAACTACATTTGTTACTTTGCGCATTACCTTAAATGTGTTCCATTATGCAATTTAAATACTTTTCTTGCTGAATCTTCCACTGTGTTACTCATATCAATTTATATTTTGTCTCACCTTGGGAAAAGGAATTGTTAAGCAATAATTTTAGAAAGGCAAGACTCTTATTGACAACAACAGAGTTAATCAGCTACTGCCCTCGTTTATTGAGGACGGCTAGTTGACTCACAGATTTCTGCCCCTCACTTTCAGCAGTAATATATACGCTTAGAGGTAAGACCAACTTGTGTACGTTCAGGCACACAAAACACTCACTTATAATGAATTAAATTGGAGGCATGCATTCTACTTTGGCAGTTTTGGTGAAAAAAAATTATCTAATAGGAATGAGTGAAATGTGCCCTGATCTAATTTGTATGATATAGGCAGGATATTTGTAATAGATTAATACTGTACCTTTAATTTGACTGGTGCCAGATTCTGTATGGAGATGGCTGGAGTAGCTGCTGGTTTTTATTCCTTTTGTACTCATCATCAGAAGGTAATTCTGCCTGATACAGTGCATCCAGAAAGTATTCACAGTGCATCACTTTTTCCACATTTTGTTATGTTACAGCCTTATTCCAAAATAGATTAAATTCATTTTTTCCTCAGAATTCTACACACAACACCCCATAATGACAATGTGAAAAAAGTTAAATTTGCAAAAACCTCAAGTAATTAAAAATAAAAAAAACTGAGAAATCACATGTACATAAGTATTCACAGCCTTTGCTCAATAGTTTGTCGATGCACCTTTGGTAGCAATTACAGCCTCAAGTCTTTTTGAATATGATGCCACAAGCTTGGCACACCTATCCTTGGCCAGTTTCGCCCACTCCTCTTTGCAGCAGCTCTCAAGCTCCATCAGGTTGGATGGGAAGCATCGGTGCACAGCCATTTTAAGATCTCTCCAGAGATGTTCAATCGTATTCAAGTCTGGGCCACTCAAGGACATTCAAAGAGTTGTCCTGAAGCCACTCCTTTGATATCTTGGCTGTGTGCTTAGGGTCATTATCCTGCTGAAAGATGAACCGTCGCCCCAGTCTGAGGTCAAGAGCGCTCTGGAGCAGGTTTTCATCCAGGATGTCTCTGTACATTGGTGCAGTCATCTTTTTGTTTATCCTGACTAGTCTCCCAGTTCCTTCTGGAAGGTTCTCCTCTCTCCACAGAGGACCTCTGGAGCTCTGAGAGAGTGACCATTGGGTTCTTGGTCACCTCCCTGACTAAGTCCCTTCTCCCCTGATCGCTCAGTTTAGATGGCTGGCCAGCTCTAGGAAGAGTCCTGGTGGTTTCAAACTTCTTCTACCTATGGATAATGGAGGATACTGTGCTCATTGGGACCTTCAAAGCAACAGAAATTTTTCTGTAACCTTCCCCAGATTTGTGCCTCGAGACAATCCTGTCTCAGAGGTCTACAGACAATTCCTTTGACTTCATGCTTGGTTTGTGCTCTGACATGAACTGTCAACTGTGGGACCTTCTATAGACAAGTGTGTGCCTTTCCAAATCTGAATTTACCACAGGTGGACTCCAATGAAGCTGCAGAAACATCTCAAGGATGATCAGGGGAAACAGGTTGCACCTGAGCTCAATTTGGAGCTTCATGGCAAAGGCTGTGAATACTTTTGTACATGTGCTTTCTCAGTTTTTTTATTTTTAATAAATTTGCAAAAACCTCAAGTAAACTTTTTTCACGTTGTCATTATGGGGTGTTGTGTGTAGAATTCTGAGGAAAAAAATTAATTTAATCCATTTTGGAATAAGGCTGTAACATAACAAAATGTGGAAAAAGTGATGTGCTGTGAATACTTCCAGATGTACTGTATCTGCAACATTTTATTAATCAGATTTTTGCTTTTTATTTTCAGTACTTAGTAGTTAGTTTTAAAGCTTGCATTTCCTTAAACTTATTTATCAAATTTAACTTCAGCATTCAGATGTGTATTCCTTCTCTGCTGGTCTTAAGCATTTCTTGGGTGGTCTTTATACCAACAGAAATACATCTGCATAATATATAATTGGGACTGAGACTGCCATGTCAGAAATGTTCTTTCTTTTTAGTCATTCTGGTGTGTGTGTGTGTGTATTTATTTATGTAATGAGCTTCTGTAAAAGCCAAAATTTTCCACCGGGGACAAATAATGTTCAATCTAGTTTTAGAAGCCTTCATGTGTAATTAAAAAAAATTATATTCACAGATTTTAGAGCATTGATTATAGTCCCCTGTGTGGGGCCTTCATAACACTGAGATGCACCTTTATGAAATTCTGCACAGACAGCAAAAAAGACCAAAATTAGGACCCAGTCTCCTGTGCCATCATGTTGCTGTCAAAAAATAAATGTTTGACACAAAGAGAACATTGTTTTCTTACCAAGCTTCAGCCCTAGATTCAAGTCTATATGAATTTTATATATAATTTACCTTTCTCATAGTGTTTCTGTTGGTTTGTTTCCCTGGTACAATGTTACATATAAGCTGGCAGTTAAATTTGCAGATCTTAATTGTATCTGAATTACCCATAGCCCATAATTATGTTAATGCTTTGTAACAGAAAATAAATAAATCAAAATGAGATGACAACTTCCCATTGAAACTAGGCAGGATGAAACATGTTTATTTAGTTGCTTGAATTTAAAAAAAACAATATTCCTTTGCTTGAGAAAAAGAAAAGAGAAATTTGAGTTAAATTAGGAACTCATTTTAAATTATATAATGAAAATAAACAATAATTACTCTTATAGATGAAATGATAGAGTTAATTCTGTCCCTAAATACTTTGGCCTGCCTTGTGCAGATACATACTTTTGAAAATGCTTTTTTTTTAAAAAAAAAAAACTAATTAGAATTAGTGCTGATATGGACTGAATGGTCTGCTTTCATTTGTCAGATTTCTTGTGTTCATACAAGAGGTAAACACTTGTCATTGTCACATACAGTGCTTTGCAATCAATTGCATGCCATTTTGAAAAAAGGTTCAAAAGCCAGCAACACAAATTCTCCGTTTACATCCACAGAGCACACTATCACACATACTCATTCGTGGTAATACCAGGCTAAATGTGACACACCAATTATAGTAATATGTACATCTGTAGTATGACAATAATGCACATGAAGAAAACCCGACACAAACCGATTAGGTCAGGGATCAAACTGAGGCCTTTGCAGCTGTGAGGCCTCTTCTATAACCACCATACAGCTCTCACTGTTGGCATGTAGCTATGAAATGAACTGCCTCTTTCTCATGCACAAGAATGTAGCAGATCAGTTAAATATGCTTTGTCACATGTTCATTTTTTCTTTCAAAGTGCCTATGAGTAAAAATATACATTCTTTATTTTTGTTCAGTTGTCACAGTATATTCTATAAGCCTTGTATGCTTGCACACGTATACATCTCATGGGGATTCTGAGCCTTTTTTTACGTTTCCCGTTTAGGGCCTTGCTGGTAGCACTTTTAGCCAGGATCTATGTACTGGCATCTGTTAAGTGTAACTGATATTTTATGATCCTTCTGTCTTAAGAGGGAAGCAGCAAACTGCTCAATTGCTTAGTTGCAGAGATCACATATCATTATCCTGCCTGAAATATAAATACAGCGCAGAACTGCTACCAAAAGGGAAGTGTAACCCCTGAAATATTGTGAATAAATCTAAACAGAAAATTGTATCTTAAAACTGAAGAAGATATCACAAATGCCATATCAAATGCCACTGAAGTAGAAGAGCTGCCTTTACGTTATGTCTTAAAATGATCAGTATAAACCCTAAAACTAGTCTGGCGGCCTCACATGCATGCTGTTGCACATATACACTTTGCCCTTCAAGAGTCAGCTGTTATTTTGAGTGTTTATTAGTTATTCCAAGTTTCCGGGGTTTGTGATTTTCAAAGTGATTGCACTGTCACTGATTGTACACACTGCTTGATAATAACTTAGTCTTCTGGCCTTAAAAGTTCTATTTAAACATTTTCATTTTACCCTAATGTGTTACTCTACAGCCTTTCTTATTTTATTCTATATGTGTGATAATTCAGTACTTGCTCTTGCATTGTATATCACCATTGCTGTATATTTTGTTTTGAAATTGCATCCCCTTAGCTTTTTTTGATTTTTAAAGTTCAGTTTGACACATACTGTGTAAAAATCAGTCAGTTATACTATAAATGTATCCTGGTGCATTTCTTGCATTTGGTGACCTTTTCATCCATCCATCCATTTTCTAACCCGCCGAATCCGAATACAGGGTCACGGGGGTCTGCTGGAGCCAATCCCAGCCAACACAGGGCACAAGGCAGGAACCAATCCTGGGCAGGGTGCCAACCCACCGCAGGACACACACAAACACACCCACACACCAAGCACACACTAGGGCCAATTCAGAATCGCCAATCCACCTAACCTGCATGTCTTTGGATTGTGGGAGGAAACCGAGTGCCGGAGGAAACCCACGAGACACGGGAGAACATGCAAACTCCACGCAGGGAGGACCCGGGAAGCGAACCCGGGTCTCCTAACTGCGAGGCAGCAGCACTACCACTGCGCCACCGTGCCGCCCTGACCTTTTCATTTTACTTTTTAATTCGTAAAGTTGATAGTGTATTGTAATTACATTATATGTTATGTTATAATCCTGTTATAAACTACCTATTATAATCTTAATGAGATAAGTATTCAGACCCTTACTTCAGTACAATTCCAGCTTTGAGTCTTCTAAGGAAAGTGTCTACAGGCTTTGTAACCTGGATTAGGGCAGTGTATCCCATTCATCTTGGCATTTCCTCTCATCCTCTCAATCTCGGTTAGATTGGATGTTAAGTGTCTGTAAACTGCCATCTTCAAGTCCCTCTACAAACATTCTTTGAGGTTTAAGCCTGGATTTCTGTGTAAACTCTGGATCATGTTTTCCTCAAGGACCTTTTTATATTTGGCTGGATTTGCCATTTGCCTATACAGTACATTTACATTTAATAATACAATTATCAAGTCAAATCAATCTCCAGCACTTTAACTTCTAATCATACAAAGTCCAAAAATGCAGGACTGCTTATTGCCTTTAGACAGTGGCTCATGTACTTGTGCATTTAAGTATATCAAAATCATCTCTACAGGAAGCACATTTTGATGTCTGACTTTTTGTTTTAACAGAATTCAAATCTCCAGTTGAAGAGGTGCTGCCTGAACTCAGAGAACAGAATGTTACTGTCTGTTTCATTGATGATGGATCCATAATGCCAGGCTGTGTAAATCTGAGTGGCGAAATAAATCAAGCCTCAGATGAGCCTATACCTCAATCACAGAGAAATGACATTACATCTAAGAGCATTGCTGCATTTATCTATACCTCAGGGACCACAGGTGAGGAGACTTCTCTGTCCTTTAGAAACAAAGAGACCATTTTTAATGCAGTCCCATAGCAAACAGGCTGGAATCACCAAAGTGATACTTCAGTCTTATTTTGTAGCATGGTAATTACACAAAGTCTGTTAGAAAGCTGAAAGCTGTAAATATGGAATTTGACACATACAGTGCATCCGGAAAGTATTCACAGCACATCACTTTTTCCACATTTTGTTATTTTAATCCATTTTGGAATAAGGGTGTAACATTATTTTTTTCCTCAGAATTCTATACACAACACCAATGTGAAAAAAAGTTTATTTGAGGTTTTTGCAAATTTATTAAAAATAAAAAAACTGAAAAAATCACATGTACTTAAGTATTCACAGCCTTTGCTCAATACTTTGTCGGTGCACCTTTGGCAGCAATTACAGCCTCAAGTCTTTTTGAATATGATGCCACAAGCTTGGCACACCTATCCTTGGACAGTTTCGCCCATTCCTCTTTGTAGCACCTCTCAAGCTCCATCAGGTTGGATGGGAAGTGTTGGTGCTCAGCCATTTTAAGATCTCTCCAGAGATGTTCAATCGGATTCAAGTCTGGGCTCTGGCTGGGCCACTCAAGGACATTCACAGAGTTGTCCTAAAGCCACTAGTTTGATATCTTGGCTGTGTGCTTAGGGTCGTTGTCCTGCTGAAAGATGAACCGTCGCCCCAGCCTGAGGTCAAGAGCTCTGGAGCAGGTTTTCATCCAGGATGTCTCTGTACATTGCTGCAGTTATTTTTCCCTTTATCCTGACTATTCTCCCAGTTCCTGCCGCTGAAACACATCCCCACAGCATGATGCTGCCACCACCATGCTTCACTGTAGGGATGGTATTGGCCTGGTGATGAGCGGTGCCTGGTTTCCTCCAAACGTGATGCCTGGCATTCACACCAAAGAGTTCAATCTTTGTCTCATCAGACCAGAGAATTTTGTTTCTCATGGTCTGATAGTCCTTCAGGTGCCTTTTGGCAAACTCCAGGTGGGCTGCCATGTGCCTTTTACTAAAGAGTGAATTCCATCTGGCCACTCTACCATATAGGCCTGATTGGTGGATTGCTGCAGAGATGGTTGTCGTTCTGGAAGGTTCTCCTCTCTCCACAGAGGACCTCTGGAGCTCTGACAGAGTGACCATCGGGTTCTTGGTCACCTCCGTGACTAAGGCCCTTCTCCCCCGATCTCTCAGTTTAGATGGCCGGCCATCTCTAGGAAGAGTCCTGGTGGTTTCGAACTTCTTCCACTTACGGATGATGGAGGCCACTGTGCTCATTGGGACCTTCAAAGCAGCAGAAATTTTTCTGTAACCTTCCCCAGATTTGTGCCTCGAGACAATCCTGTCTTGGAGGTCTACAGACAATTCCTTTGACTTCATGCTTGGTTTGTGCTCTGACATGAACTGTCAACTGTGGGACCTTCTATAGACAGGTGTGTGCCTTTCCAAATCAGGTCACATCAACTGAATTTACCACAGGTGGACTCCAATGAAGCTGCAGAAACATCTCAAGGATGATCAGGGGAAACAGGATGCACCTGAGCTCAATTTTGAGCTTCATGGCAAAGGCTGTGAATACTTATGTACATGTGCTTTCTCAATTTTTTTATTTTTAATAAATTTGCAAAAACCTCAAGTAAACTTTTTTCACGCTGTCATTATGGGGTGTTGTGTGTAGAATTCTGAGGAAAAAAATTAATTTAATCCATTTTGGAATAAGGGTGTAACATAACAAAATGTGGAAAAAGTGATGCGCTGTGAATACTTTTCGGATGCACTGTATAATTTATATCATTTGTATTTTTACAATTTTGAAAATGAATATTTAATAAGTATTCTGATATGAAAATGTCAATGCAATTATTCTTGTTTACCACACTTCTAACAGTGCTGATGTGATGGCACACAGAACCGATGCACATTATAGTATGACACTACTCATCTTTTTGTAATAGATCTAGCTACATTTAACATTTTACTACTTTAAAACATTGTATGATGGAAGAGTTCTTACCCTGTGTGCTACTTTTACCCTCTAAGACTTTACTCGCTACTTTGACTGCAATACCAGTCCTGCATTTTTTCTTAAATTCTTAATCAAGTTAACTTAAATTTTATGGGAGTCTGTTAAAAAACACTTTTACAATGCTCCAAATATTAAAAATAATGCAGTGCAATATGGGTTTACTTTGTTTTCACCTCATTAAAAAGTTTTGGACTAAAAAGTAGGTAAATATGGTTTACATGGGGCAAATATTCTTATGCTTCTACTTGTCTGTCTTTCATAATAAGTACTCTTTTATTGCTTATATCTTTTATTTATCTTGTGTAATTGTTTTTGTACATCTGGGTAGACTGGACAATAAAATAAAATGTTCCAGAGTTGTTTGTTTTAGAAAGCAAATGGAGTCCACAGTGTTCCTAGTGTTGACTTTATACACACCGACTATTACCAAAGTTGCTGACACAGAAAATGTTACCAGTATGTGTATTGTGCAATGGTGCAGTGTAGCAGAGGATCTTGACCCTACACTAAAACAGGGGAAAATGATGTTAGTGACATATGGAATATATGCAGTTTCTATGAAAGTATTATTAAGAGATTGCCTCATCTTTTTAAATTTATCCCACTTTGTTTTGTTTCTTTTCCATATAAAGATACCATGAAATTAAGCTGTTTATCCCACCTAGAGTACAGTATTATATGTTGACCACGTTTAATTCAAGGTGACATAATTGTTTCATACTGATCTGGATCATAAATGATTCAGTGTGTATTTGGTAACACATTTCGCAAAAAAGAACCTCCATTTCTAATTTTTAGAAGTGGCACAGGTTGTTCAGTCCTGGGTTGAAACATGTCTAAAATACATGAAAAATGTACCTACTGGCAGGTTCACTCATAAGATAAAATAGACTTCAAAGTATTATTGTTGTGAAACTGTCACATTTCACTTGCACTGTGACAGAAAAACATCCTGCCAACAGTATGTTATACTTGGTTACAACCACCAACTTTCTTACAGGCTTGGCTTGGGAATACCTTTAATAGTGCTTAGTTCATGGAAACGTCAAGAATACACCCCCTACTCTGCAGCTTAATTACTGATGTCAAATTTTTCATACCATATCCATCTACAACTCATGAATTAAAAAAATGTCCTTCTGTTACTAGGTAGTAGGAATTAGCTGTCAATGTAAAACTGTGAATCAGACAATGATGTGAATGAAAGTTACCCTTATACTGTACAGTTGCTTGGAACCAATTACTGTATATTTAGTTTAGCCGTGTTACTTACATGTAAAATCTTCTAGTGACTAAAGAAAAAAATGTGCAGACATGATGGGTGGCAAATAACCTGTCAACTACTTCCTGAGCTCAAGAAATATTAATTCTTTGATGGACTATAGAGTATGTTTACACTGATGGCACATTTCAATTAATTGCTGAATACAGGCTTAATGGAACACTGTTAGTATAAAAATACATTTTTTATTTTGTGGATGGGAATGGTGTCAACAGAATATACATACTCTTCAAATGTTTATCTTTATGCAGTCTACTGAAATATTAACATTTGAATGCACCAACAAATCATCTGCATATTTAGTTGATCATTTTATTTAAACATCCACACTCCTTCAATTCTACAGTGGTATAGTATTCTGAAAACTGAATGCTTGATCTACTGCAGCAGCAGTTGACTAACAGACAGCAGGGTTTTCTATGCTTCCATTTTATTTCTTTTGAAGAAATATAATTTTTGTAAAACACACTAACTTTTAAAATACTTTCTCATGTAAATTTGGTTCTTTTTTTCCTTTTTCTCTTACCAAGGTTTACCCAAGGCAGCTATTATAAATCATGAGCGTTTATGGCTGGGTGCTTGCATTCTAGGAACTATTGGTTTTAACTCCAAGGATGTTATATATGTTAATCTACCTCTGTATCACAGTGCTGGATTCACTTTGGGGTTCAATGGAGCCACTGCAGAAGGTGAGTATTTTTTTTTTGTTTGTTTGTTTTTTTTTAAATCTTCATCTTAAACTAGATATTTAATTTGTACTTTAAATATTGTTCTAATTTGGAATCAAATTCTGATGCAGTAAACATTACCATCCATCACCCTCTCCACTCCCCACATTCAACCCTGTTAATCCTACCCGTAGTGTTCTCCCCTGGACACAAATGTCCATGTGGCCATAACGGTCCCGTTGGCAGGTGATAACCACTCAGACACCCATCTTGGCTAGTTGTCCCATTCAAGTTAGAATGATCACAATGTATTCCTTGCCTCCATCCAATTCTTAATTTTCCCGTTCCACTAAAAATTATTATTCTTTTGTTTCTTTTTTTATCTTTAGTAGAATTCAAAATGACTAACTACCATCCAGAATGTTATACATGTAAAGTGTGTGGACATAACACAGTGATTTGAGATGCTCCAAAAATTACTAATCAAGGAAAATCTGGATATTTCCCAAATTGGAATAGAATTAGTAATGCACAAATGCAGATAAACCCAAAATGTAATGGTTAATGGTGGCCAGATTACCTCAATAATTCAAAATACCTCAAGATTAAGCTAATATTAGAATAGACAAAACAGTTGATAATTTATCATCATCAGTTGCATGATACTTGTCCTGGTAGGGATTGTGGTAACAAAATGTTAAGATAGGCTGAACAGGTCACCCTATACTCCACAAATTGTTCTAGCTATTCTGATATATACCTGCTGCTTTTTTAGCTTGCTGGTACCTCTCCATCAAATCTGAAGGCCCTCCTTCTGACTTTACATGGAAAGCCTCTTCATTGATCTTGACAGCTTCCCTTATGGAGCCATGAAAAACACTATCTTCTCACCACAGCTTATTTCATCTTCCTGCACTATTGAGGTCATGGACATGGTCCATTCAGACTCTGTGTCCTTGACCTTTCCCAAGATGCACGAAAAGGTTTCCCCAAGGATGTAGTTGAACTATTTCTAAATAGTGGCATCTGGTAGTCATTGCAGCACCCCCTCATTACCCGTTGGGTCTTCAGGATCTATTCAGTGGTCATTCTGTCAGTTAGTGATAAGTTACCAGCTCATCACCTCTCTTTACACAAGTGTCCAGAAATAAAGATGATGATTTAATGATAAATAATTAGATGCACTGTCTAGAAATATGTGCTTCTGTTATGGTTACCCACAGTAAATTGGCCTAACTGGTGGGAACAGCCATAATTGACCCTCATGACTGTTCTAATTAAAATCAAAAAACTTTCCTAAAGCTTGGCCTGAAAGCAGTTTTTGTCAGCAAGGGCCTGTTGGTCAGTTGACCAACATACCCATTCTGGCTCATCACAAAAATGTTGAGGGAAGTCATGACGTGGATGCAGTGAGGTTGAGTGTCAAAAGGAATTCTTATTGACCATATACAGTACAATTTACTACATTTGGATTGTATTGCTTCTCCTGCTCATATTAATATTGCGTAGAGTAGGTTGAAGACACTCCAGGATGTTAAGACAATGCTGTACAAAAACATTTGAAAATAAATAGTAATAATTACTGATAATCCATCTCCTTACCTTTTAAAGGACCAGTTTAAAAAAAAAAAAATCAGTCTGAGCGATCTTGGAAAATATTCTCTCATGACCATTTACAATTAATGAAATAAAATAATTTCAAATTAGCATTCCACATCATTCATTTTTTATGCTTTCTGAAGTCTGATTGCTCCAGCTGAAGTGCCTATTTGAAAAAAGCACCAAGTATTTCCCATTAATGTACTGTTTTGAATTTTTAAAGGTTAAAGTATATATGTTTCAAGGTCTTTAATGAACATCACAGGATATTTAAAACCAATTGTTACTGGGTGCACATTGTGATATATACACCGGATGAACTAAGTTGGAGTGTGTGCAGACAAAAACTTCAAACAAACATTGGGTTAAGAACACCTTGCCAAGATTCTTAATATGTTCATTATTAATAAAATGTTTCGTATACTTTATGTATGGGGCTATGGCAGTTTATGGAACATGTTCTGTATTTACAGTCAAGGGATTTGCTTGTTAAGCTTTGCAGTATTTTGGTTTGTGCTCAGTGAGAATAAGCAGCAAAAGGTTAAAAATAAATGAGTTTTTTGTACTTAAAGGATTAAGCTATTAACCCTTTTACATCATTCCAACCATTCCTGTTTTTTCTTGATTTGAATTCAGAAGGCACTGAATGTCATAATAATAAAGAAGTTATGGAAACAGTAAAATCGATGGCTATTAGTGCAATTCAAATCTCAATAAAAATTTGACCATTGCAGGAATTGCAGTTTGAAAAAAATAGGTGTTTTTAGGTTTGTTTAAGGACATTCTATTAGTATATATATTTCTTGTTTGTTTTTTTTAACCTCCCTGGTCTCTCTTGAATTTCTTATTATATCCTTTTTAAACTTGTTTTACAGTACTTGTGTAAATGACTACAGTTTACAAGCTTAGACAGAACACAGGCTTATGGCAAAGCATTTTTATAAACCTGGGTGTATTTATTCACACTGGTATAATTTGGAGTATGCAGATAACTGAAAATCCACCTTTGGAATGTGCAAGAACAATTAGTCTCAGAAAAGAAATCCAGGGAAACAGCTGGAAGAACATGAAAAGATCAAAACACAAAATATCGAAACTTGGAATTTAAATCAAGGTCCAAGCAATGTGAGATTATGTTCTGGCACAGTAGAGCACATGTACTTCTCATTTCTGAATATCAGTAAAATGTATTTTCAAAATTACTGTGTTTCATGGGATGTACTGTAGCTTTTTTCAAAGCACACATCTCTAGCACATCAGGTACGTTTGTTAGTGTTGGCCATCATTCTGTGTGCCTGGTCACTGTATTTGTTTCTCACACTGTTTGAGTTCTTGGCCTAGAGTAATTCTGGGCATGCCTGCCAAGTGTCTCATGCTACCAGTGATCACTTTTAATGTAGGATTATGTGGGTTCAGTTTGCTAGAAATCAAAATGAAGTCTTTATGAAGGATGCTGTTCATGTGGGTTTTGCTGTTTTTCCATTAGTTGTCAACTGGCTATGCATTTTGTTAGCTTTATTTTTGACTAGGCTAAAGGTAGTGACTTGTTTACATTTCTTCTAACAGGCTTATAGTAGCATGAAGATCCAATAATTTAAATAATTAAATGATATCAGTATGTGTCATTAAAACTGACCCATAAATTAAAAGATAACATTCCATGTTTTAAATTTCATATGACTTTAAGAAACAAACTATGTCTCAAGAGATAATCAATTAATGTGCTATGATCTCCATTGAAAGAGAACTAGCAAACATTTTGGATGGTGAGGATTTAATAGGAGACCTCGCTGCAGTGAAAGTTAGGAAAATTGTAAAAATTTCTTGTTTAGTGTTATTACAAATTAATGATACTAATATTTCATCACCTAATGTATTTCATGATAAAAAATTACTTTTCTTAATAATGATGAAAAGTGGCAATTTCCCATTATTTCGACTGTAGAAATGTAAGTATATCAGAAAATCAAAGTGACACCTTTATGCACTTATGTTTTTATGAATTTTATTTCATATACAGAGTTTATATTTAAATATAAAATCATAGAAAACTAGTACATAAATGCAAAAAAAATGTGAATCTAATATATGCCAAGTTATTGTTTTTATTCTCACATTAACTAGCTAATGTATAAGAGAAGCTGATCATTTTGCTTGCCGTCTGCAAAATCTGCAGTGGTGAATAATGTGGGTGAACTTTAGTTTATAACAAAATGGGTCCTTTTATAATTTGGTGCAGAATTTTTTTAAAAAAAGAAGAAGTCTACATTTCATAATGCTTGTCACACAGAGCATAGTTTTTCAGATCATTTATTTATTTTTTGAATCTTCTTTTCCCATTGAATGATTTGGGGAGCTGAAGCCAACTTGAGCAAAAGTGGGCTCATGGCTGAAATCATGGGCGCAACATGCATGCAAACATACACACTGAAATTATCCAGCTTTAACAGTAACCTCTCACCTTGCCATGCATGTGTTTAACATGTGGAAGGAATCAGGTAAATGCAAGGAAACCAGGCATACTCCACACTACAGTGACCCAATCAAGAATGAAATTCAGCAGAAAGACACTATGCTGGCAAGTCAAAATAAAATGTTCTGAAATTTGTTGACATACTCTGTGCTCTAAAAATGTTTTAAATTAGGATTAGGTCAATGATTAAACAAGAAATCTCACTCAGTTTAGTTTAAAATTACAATGTTTGCTTGTATTGTGCAACAATTTTGATGCTTCAGCAAACTGAACTTTTTACATCATTTGTTTTTTCTCTTTTCGGTAGGAGGAACGGTTGTTTTACGAAGAAAGTTTTCAGCCTCTCAGTTTTGGGATGACTGCAGAAAGTACAATGTGACCATTATTCAATACATTGGAGAAGTTTTACGTTATCTTTGTAATGTTCCAAAGGTAAATATACAAGGGATCTGCTAGCTTACACAACATTCATTTACTAGTTAATTTTTTTTTTTTATGAATGGTGTTCGTTTCTGTGGTTGTAGGAGGACAAACAAAGTATATGCTGTAGCTTCTCCTCTTCATTCTACAAAAGGCATGACTCACTAAAAGTTATTACAACTTGCATGTCATCATAAAATATTAAAGGTGTTATACTGCTTTCACAGAAGCTCTCTGACTTAAATTCCTCTGATCTCATAATCAACAACCAGCTGGCGGGGAAGTTTATGCTGAACACAAGATTGTTAGATCAACACCATCAAAAAAAAAAAACCAAAAACTTGTTTTTCTACAAAGCAAGAGCAGACTTGAACCCTTCTCAGCATAAACCACAGTAATGGTTTGCCGACTGTGGGTATGATTTCAAGTGTGAAAACTCCTAGATGAAGTGAAGACTATTTTTGTTCTTTTTGCAGCAATATATCAAATACTCTATAATGTGTATATTGTTCCTTAATGTATTCAAAAGTAGAATGTAACACCATGTTAGGAGAAAGTTGCACATACCTTTACTTTCAGCACGGTAATTCTGCATTCTGGTATGTAAGGAACTAAAACACTATATAACCAAGTTATCTTGGAGAATTAATGACAACAATGTTAAAGTGACTTAGTGCAGGAATTATAAAAGGCCATGCTCCTAGTGAGATTTTTTTTCAGCAGATAGGTTTGCAAAAAAAAGAATTTGACCAAAAAAAAAAAAAAAAAGACTGCTTTATTTTAAACAATTTACTAAGGTGTAAAGTCAGGATCATGTCGCAACTCAGACAACACGGGTAGCCTGGTCCTCCCTGCATGGAGTTTGCATTTTCTCCTCGTGTCTGCGTGGGTTTCCTCCCACAGTCCAAAGACATGCAGGTCAGGTGCATTGGCGATCCTAAACTGTCCCTAGTGTGTGCTTGGTGTGTGTGTGTGTGTGTGTGTGCCCTGCGGTGGGCTGGCACCCTGCCCGGGGTTTGTTTCCTGCCTTGTGCCCTTTGTTGGCTGGAATTGGCTCCAGCAGACCCCCGTGACCCTGTAGTTAGAATATATAGTGTGATGGATGGATGGATTGATTTACCTTCTATACGACAATTAGACTACATGATACATTTAATCTCTCTGATAACTAGGAATACCTGTTCCTTAACTGTTGAGCCTAACTTGGGCAGATAGAACTATTTTATGATTTCATTGTAATTTACGGTATTCTTATCCCATGGTTATCTCTCTTTACCCATGTGATTCTAGTTTATATAGATTTTTATGTTACAGGTTTTACAACAGATTGGCTTGAAGTGTTGCACAGATATTCAAAATACAAAATAACAGACATTAATACATTTAGTGATGGTGAAGGCACTAGAAGGCAATGGGTAGTGAAAGGCAAACATTTCTGCAGAAAAGGATTTAGAGAAAATAAATGTCTAAATTTAGAGTCCAGTAAAGTGAAAATTAAGGTGGTATAATCTGAAGAGTTCCCACTTGATGCTGGTCTATACAGGGCTCAGTTTTTATTGAAAGTGTTTTTCTCATCACCCCTCATCACATTAGCTTCCCAGCCTGGGTCATAACTCTGCACTTTTCAGCATGTGTTATAACTATGTGTAGTGTGAAATTTCATGCTTCATTTGGAGGAAGGTTAACCCAGGATGGAGTCAACTTACTTAGCAATGTGGATCAAGCGTATTAAGTGGGAAAAAAGATTCTGAGTGAAGGTAGAGATCATATGAGAAACAGAAACATAGCCTGAATACAGTAATTAGTTTCTTTATATACAGTAAATAGACCTTGGTATGAAGATAGTTGTGTACATTAATCACAATTACTACTTGCAGAACACTGAGCAAAGGTCATTTGGAAATAGAGTAACAACAGTTTGTCGTTGTTCACTAAACCTCCAGTGTTTGTTTCATCAGCATAGTATCATATCTTATGTGTCTTCAAAGCTGTATGGCATTTTCACTATGTATTAGCAAAACATTTTTATTATATGTAATGTAAAACGCCTGGCCCAGGAAATAATTTCTTCCATCTTTGGGAAACAAAAGATGGATACAACTGAAGATATAGAACTTATCCACTGTGACATTTTGCCAGGTTGCTTAAAGTAGTAACTTTATCCAGTGGCTGAAGCAGAGAAAAATTAATGAGATAGCAGTAATCCAAGTGTTTTGGTTGGTCAGTCTTGAATATATTTAAGCTAGGAAAAATATATGTAAGAAACTGATATATATAGGGGGGTGGAGTGTAGGCAAGTAAGAAACCACAAATCATAAAGGGTAATTGCCATTTATTACAAGTGACTTTAGAATATCTAGAGGGTGTGAGAAGTGCCAGTATGGAAAGTGCTGATACTACATACTGGTGAGTTAACTTCAAACACTGCTGGGACCCTTGGAAAATCTCCAGGTATTTCATAGAATCAGAAGTGACGGGTTCAGAGTAACAATGAGTACTGGTCCATTTCTTGTGCAGATTTAATCAACACAGTGAATTGTCTTTACCTTCTCTACATATTCTGGGGGTCGAAACAATACTGACTGGAATTACTCTTTCACGGTGCTTTGCAGTGTTGTCTAACCTGACTCCTAGAAGGGTATACTGTACTGGAACATGTTCTCATTCAAATCCTTTGTTTATAGAACATATTTCCTTTCATAAATAATCTTTGCTTTCTATTTGACCTTAAATATTGTTTTAGATTCGACAATTGTGAAACTGAGACACATTCTTAGCTTTTTCATACAATGTAATGCAAAAGAAATTGAATGCCTGCATTTGTTTTATTTCCTTTCCATTTTATTATTATTTTTCCCCTTAAATCACTTTCTTTTTTTTTTTTAATCTCGTACCCTGGGTTTACTTTGTAGGCTTGATCATGAAGAAGCAGTTGGCTGCTTATGACTTCTTTCAAATTAACAACAGTTGAAATGGGAGCTTGTTTATAGCCATCTTTGACTTGAACTAAATTTGCTACAGATTTAGGTTTATCCTTTTTAAATGTTGTGTCCTTTTCACACTGAGATTTTCCTTTTTTTCCTTTAATTGTTGGATTGTCCAAAAGAAACCATTACTTATAGCATACCAAATTTCTAATTGGACTATAGTTCTGTTGTGGATGAGCAGCACAGTCTCAATATTTTACCCAAGAATCTCAAGCTGTGCAGATGGAATAAAGTTCTGTTTGTCTGCTTGCCTGTCTGTCCAGGAGAGAACAGATGGATAGATCCTGGGTTGATTTGTGCTTGAGTGTTTGAATGAGTCATATCTCTCAGAAATGACATTAAATCAGCTACAAATTAATAATGACCTATAATCAACAAAGCAGCCAGCAAAAGAACACATATAGTAGTTTGCTTTAAGTTGGATCTGTGTGCATTTGTTTTAAAATACCCTTTGAAAAAATATTTGCAAGGAAGCAATAAATATTTAGTTCATCATGATTTTTACAAGATCAAGATAACCTTGTAGAAATGGTGTCTTTTCATGTAATGAATAAAGGTTACAGAGCACTCAGGTGTAAACTTTAACCAGGCAGACTGTTGAGGACAAACAGAACTCACATGATGGCTTGTGCAATGAACATACCAATACTAAACCCCCTTTCATCAAGATAGAAAATGGTTGTTACAAATTCCAAGAGACAGTGATTTTGAAACACCACTGCTCATCCTTATGTTACACACACAACTTGAACAACTGCTTGCCTTGGTTCTCCTTTGTTAAAAGTTTATTTTTTTAGCTTCTTCTGCTCAAAAAAAAAAATGTTTTGTCCTGACTGCGGTCTCTTTCTGACACTTGTACTGTCTTTTTTATTATTAAAAGTTGAAGCCATAATCGCTACATTTAGTATGTTTTAGATTAGATTAATTTCATTAATCCCAAGGGGAAATTTAGATGCATTCAGGAGCAGAAGCATAAAAACAGAGATACATACTCTCAGGACAAATAACACAATCTATCCATTGAAAGATTAGTAAATAATAAATGTATATTGTGAAGGAACTGCCAAATTAATTTAAGAGTATCAGCATTTAGTTTGGGATGGCGTGAGGAAGCATTAAGTTGCCCAATAGCAGAGTATAGAATACACCCAGAGGTACTTCATAGCACACCACGGTGGAATGCTTAAGAATAAAGCAGGGGCACTCAAAAATGACATCATCTGAATCGAGCCATAATCCTTATCATGTATCATTTATACATGCACATCAAAAATATACATTATTATTTACTTGGAAACTGACAATGTAGGAATTTACACAAACCAGCATACATTTTTTATGCAATGAATGGTGCCAAACAACACTGCATAAGAATTTATAAAGAGCTAAATTTTTAGGTCCTAAATGACTATAACTCAGAAGTTAAAATGGGAGATGGTTACATTTAGAGATGTTAAACCAAACAACTGAGAATGGTTAATGTAATCTTAATGCACTTTTTGGGCATGAATTAACAGGTTTGAAGTCCCTGTGGTCAAAACCTTAAAGAAGGTTAATAATTAAATATGGTGGGCATAAGAAATAATGGAAAGAATGACCAGCTTAAAAAGGGTGCACTGTGGAAGAACCTTAAAAAAAGAGGTTAGAGATTGTGGGATAAAAGAAAGAGGGTACATGCTTGCCCCTTAAAGCAAATGAAAGATCAAATACAGTAACAGCCATGTGGAATTTCCTTAGCAGTTACTATAAAAAGTTATACCACTTAGTACTGTTTTATGGAAAAGCCTGATTTTATTGTTCATTATTAACCTGCCAAATTTGTACTGAAAATGGGTCTGAAGGTGTAATTCTATAACTGACTGCAACAGAAGCAGCTTTATTAATAGCTGTCAGTGACGTTCAAAATCGATGTACAGATATGGCAAAAGACAAGCTATCCATTAAAAGTAGGTCATACCTCCTTCCACCCTCCCCTTCTCATCCCTGCATTCTGGGAACGTTTGTGCTATGAACTGACTTCCCTACTGCCATGGAGAGTCACATGGGGACAGCTGGCACTGCAGCTTGATGCAAAATCTGTGTGTTTCTTTTTCTGTCTGGGACTTTAAATTGATTCACATGATGTAATATGAGCTTAATGGACGCAAGTGTTTTTTTTTCTGTGTTTAATCATTTGGATCCATCTAAGCTAAATATCAACCATACATTTACAATGCATATAGTTAATTTTATATCTAAAAGCTTTGCTTGGCTTCTTCTGTGATATGTTCTTGTATTGTCCATCTAGCAATTTTCCAAACTTATGTTCCGAACCCTGTTGTAGGAAAGCTGGCACTTATGCCACTAAACATAGGGTGCAAAAGCAGGAGCAGTCCCTTGACAGGGAGCCAGTCCATTTAGCATTACCAATCCACCTAACCTGCATGTCTCTTGACTATGGGAGGAAAACCACATGAACACAGGGAAAACGTGCAAACTCCATGAAGGATGTGAACTACAGCCTCTTTGTTGTGAGACAGCAGTGATGCTCTGTTCTTATATCAATAATTCTTTATTTTATATTTCATTTAAAATACCATTAAGAGAGTTATTCTAAATGCATATTATTATTATTTGCATAGTCATTAATTTAAGGATAGGAGAAAAGGTTTAATTAAATGTGCTACCTTTTAGATAACATTTTGCTACTGATGAAGAAGAATGTAACTAATTTTATACCAGCTGCATGTGGTCATCGGGACAAAAAACAACCCAAAAACACCCAAGCAGTTTTACTACACTCATGAACTTGGAGAGGCATCAGCTAACTCTTAAGAATGACCCAGTGCAGAGGAAGTGGACCCACCTTGTGCTTGCTGTCCCACTGGCTTTCATAAAAATACTGTACACTGGTGATACCATATCTTAGCCAGATTGCTGGCGTACAAGTTCTATTAATCTTTGTCTTGAGAAAATACATCCAGACTGACAAGGTTTTTAGTGAAAACTTCAAGCCTTGCCCTCCGTTGCTGAGGTGTTTCACTTACATGTTGTTGAGCCATGGCATTTGCTTCGTTTCAATGTTGTGTCTCTTTATCTGTGTCATTAACATGACATTGTTGTTATGCAGAGACATTTGCTGCGCACAGTTATTTCGTAGTGAAAAGTGAGGTGCGTGCAACCACTGAAAAAAATGTAAAAGTGCATGCATGTGCCATTTAGTCGCTGCTCCATACACACACAGGTATTTCATTTATATATATCTAATAAGAAATCCCACTAATCAGTGTATGGATAAGTGTGCCTTTCCAACACAAGACCTTATACTTTTGACTTACTGTATTTGTGGAAAGACAGCCACTCTGTCATGGTTTGTTGTGTCACAGAATAAACACTTCAGTCTCTTCCATAGAATTCTTAGATGTCATGTTGATCTTTCCCTCAAAAACAATTTTCATTTTTAAGGGTTCGGTTTCTGGTCAAATCATTGTCTGGGCAAGTATTTATACTCTTTACCTGTGTAATTCTCTTTCTATAATCACATTAACTGCCACTTATTAACTGGCCAGATATGAGTGAGTGCCGACGAGTCCTCTGGACTAAAGTCCCATCCATGGCTTGTTCCTGTCTGTCACCAAACACCTGAAAAAGGCTCCGTGTTCTTAAAGCCTAGTAATTGAAAATGATGGATCTGAAAAAGGATGCATGAATTGATTCTACGGTGATATTTTACTATATTCATTTCCTCTGCATGAATTTAGGTCAGAACCCATGAATGTAATATAAATGGAAAGTATTAACAAAGTGCAGCCTTTGAAAGTTTGTCTTGGTGGTCTGAATTAATACCTTGTAAATTAAGACTGATTTGGCTAATATCACAGGACTGTTCTGTTAAAAAGAAAAATGAGCTATCGTATGAGTTATGGGAGATTAGCAGGTTGGATGGTTTCTCTTTTTCAGATGTACAGTCATACCTTTAAAAACAAGAGAAAATAGTGAATCTGACAGATTGAAAACATAAATATAAACATATGGCAACCTAATTTTCCAATAAAATATAGGGAGACCCTTATGTGTATCACTTTACATGAATTAGTTGTAGAAAGTGACCACATTTACAGTTTCTTTGGCTCATTGAAATTGTATCTCAACAGTGTATCAACTGCAGTGCTCGGATCTTGCACATCATATGATTTGTCCTGGAGCCAAGTGGAGTATATCATACTCCCATGGAAATGTGCTCTTTTCTATGAATAGCATATGATTGAAATATTTCAGTGTCTCTTTTACACTGATTAAAAGGCAGATTTATCATTCAGACTTTTATTTGAGTCCATATTTTTAATTCCTGATTAATGTGATCTAAAATGTTTGTGGTTAACCTAACATTTTGATCATTAGTTTCCTTAAAGCTTTAACAGTTTTATCTGATCACACCAATTATTGGTTTGAGATTTTTTTATCATATGAAACCTTTTACTTTTTTTCAGAACTCATCTAAAAATAGTATCTCTTCAATTAATATTTTTCAAATTCTTTTCAAAATTAACAGTTTTTGTGCACAGTGACCTTTTTTAGTCAGTGTCAAATTACTTTTTTAATAAAGGTGATTTTCACAGATGATTTGTACTTACTTACCTTGCGTATAAGATTGACTATGTAATCAAACTCTGGCTTAAGCTTAGTTTCATAAATGTAGTTACCAAAAGACAAAAGCTGTGCCTGCAAGATTTTTTTCTTATTTAAAATTCAGTGTAGTGCCCTGCGGTGGGCTGGTGCCTTGCCCGGGGTTTGTTTCCTGCCTTGTGCCCTGTGTTGGCTGGGATTGGCTCCAGCAGACCCCTGTGACCCTGTAATTAGGATATAGCGGGTTGGATAATGGATGGATGGAAAATTCAGTATAAAACTACTGTAATTAAATTCATTGCAGTTATGGTCTCTACCGCTTTTGCCTTGCTATTACTGTTTTTGGCAAGAAAGGCAAGCCTTCAGCTATATAGTAGATTAATTCGAAAGAATATATATTTAATTAAATTTACCATTCTGTGTTTCCTTGCCCTTAGTTTGTTCTCCTGATCAATTGGATTTTTGCTGTCTAAATTTAAAACAATCAAAGCATTATTGTTTAATTGTAAATTATTAGGACACAAGGCTCAAGCTCAATGTCTGGTGTGCCACAAAGATTTCCGAATTTCATTTCTGTCAAGTTTAGATGAAAATCACAATCATTAATTGAACTGTTTAGTTAGATGACTCACCCATATTCTCTGTTTTCAATTATAAGGATAACAAAAATTGTTTTTTTCACTACAAAATAAAAACCTGAAGTGTGCTTACTTTTGTAATAACATAATTTTGTTTCATTTTATTAAACTAACTTAATATGTTTAGCGGAGTTCCATTATCTCTTCTGCCTGTCAGTTTATCTGCTTCAACTACATAATGTTGGCAATTGGATGGAAATTTCAATTAGGCATTTTAAAGCATCTCCACATAATATCAATCCTCCATTAACCAGCCCGCTATATCCTAACTACAGGCTCACGGGGGTCTGCTGAAGCCAATCCCAGCCAACACAGGGCGCAAGGCAGAAAACAAACCCCGGGCAGGATGCCAGCCCACCACAGTCCACATAATATGCCTTATAAAAATAACTGTGTCCATTCTTGTTATATTTACCTGTATATCAGTTTGGGTTACACAGATTGTGTCATTGCAGAAAAGGTCAGTTTGCAGGATAAATAAGAGAAGCTCAGAATCAAACGCAATTCATTTGTATTTGTTAAGGTATTGCTATTCAGATTTCAGCTGAAAATTAGACATCAGCCATGATAAGATAAAACATTCATGGTTTACAGTATTCATTTATTCCCCCTTGTTTAGAAAGACAATGATCGTGACCACATGGTGAGGCTTGCGATAGGCAATGGTGCCAGACCGGAGGTCTGGAAAGAATTTCTGAACCGATTTGGAAAAATGGTAGTCACAGAATTCTATGGAGCAACTGAAGGTAACGTTGGATTTATCAACTACACCAACAAAATTGGAGCAGTTGGGAGACAATTCTTTTTACATAAGGTATGTATTTATGATTAATTTTAGCACACATCTATTTTAATAAAGAGGTGGTGGTTATAGCATCCTCCTTCATATTCCAGTCAAATTTGTAATTTCTTTTTCACATTTCTCCTTTTTAGATTTCATATACTTTAACAGAACATCTTTAATATGTGATTTTATCAGGTCTTTGAAGTTCAAGTACCAGTCAAATGGTAGAAAATCTTGAGTCTAATGGAAGGTAATTAATGATGCAGAGTCAAACGTATAGTTAGGACTACAAGCTGCGTTTTGTGTAATTAACAGATGCCACCAAAGACACGTCCTTAGATCTCAGGGTGCTGCCTAGAGGAGGTTTGTAGCGGCTTTGAAGATAGTGAAATAAAAGTAGATACAGTCATTGGTAAAAGTTTAAAACTTAGTTGGTGACATTCTATGTACTGTTGTTTAAAGTTTCTCTCTTTTTGTCAGGAATACTGGCACAATTTTGTTTCACTGAAACTGTCATATTTATATAGTGCACTACACTACGTTTTTTATTGATAACAACTGAGTGAGGAACATACTGGAGAGAGAGAGAAAGTGCCTACATTTAATGATTTAATTACGTCATTGCGAGTACAGTGACATTTATGTTTTTTGGGTGTCATTGAATTCATACTGAATGATATTGGAAATTATATATTTCTAACAACTAAAGAAAAACTGCTATGATTTTTCATAATTATGCATGAACAGAGTCTTGTTGAATTTTTTAACTATACGTGTACTGTACATTTATTATAAAGTGTGCTTCCATAGTATTCACTATACCCATACACCATGCACTTTTAGAGCCCTTTACATCAGGGATATCAAACTCCACAACCACTTACTGGATCTGGCACTTGGACACTTAAAACGGCACAATTCACCAATATTCAAAACATGCTATGGATGACATGTGATGACCGTTAGAAAGAAAGAAAAAAAAAACTAAAATCCCATTTAATGTGCGTTTCACATGCATATATAATTTAACTTGGTTACACTTAATCCTGGCATAAATGCGAGTAGACGGTGGACACTCATTTTAGTCTGTGCAGCATACCACAGCTACTAACCTGTAATTAGAATGGAAGATAACCCAAGAAGAAAAAGTGAAAAGAGGCTGACATGACACACTGCCATAAAGAACTTATGTTTTAGCATGATACCAAAGATGTGACCGTCTCATGGAGGACATGGTAGCTCCACTTCACGCACATATCGTTGCTTCTATCCCCTCAGTTTTTAAAGCTGCACAGGTGTCCCAAGTCTCCCTTTCATGGCTTACATGACTGCTGCTACCACCCTACATGGTTAATTTTGACTTTTCCACTGACTTAATTGTTGTACATGGGTAGGAAACACATTTGCAGTTCTTCTTGCGTTAAATATAATTACTCTCCATTTCTGACCAGCTCTGAATGTGGTTTGTGTAAATCATCACCCACACTCTTACATCAGTTTTTTTTATGAAGTGCCATATGATTGTGATGCATGTTAAAGAAGTTGTAAATAGATGTACTTTGCTTTGCTATAAACTCTCGACAGAGGCTGGAATGTCATTGTCACTTGAATTGATGTGCTGATGAGATTAAAAAAACAAACTCAATGCTGATTTCTGTCCTATGCCTGCTGGTAGCCTTCCTAACCTGCCACAATATCCAAAGAAAAACTGATAAAGAGAGAAGACAGTTTCTAGAAAGACATGAGGCAGAATATACAGTAAAACTGTGACAAGCAGAGTAGTATCTGTATGTCTTGTCTGTAAAGAAAATGTGGCGGTAGTCATTTGGTGATATATTCCAGCCCATATCTGTTATTTAGTTTTATTTTTGTCGCTCAAGAAAATTGTGTATGACACCCATGCTTTAAGGTTACACATCAGCTCTAAGGTCCACAAGCAATTAATTAGCAGTTAATACCTAGACTAAATGTAGGCTTTTGCAAACGATTAATAGTCTATATATATATATATATATATATATATATATATATATATACACACACATTTCTATAGTGAAAACCTTCCCAATGCAGTTTATAAGTACCAAAAGGCACACAGGCAGCCTTGTGGTTTGGAGCATAAATTATTTTGTCATTACACCATAGTGCTTGTACTGTTATACCCCAATATGTATTGGGTACAGAATTAACCTTTCACTGAATGCACTCTGTATTTAACTAAAAACGGACCCCCGTGACCCACTGTTAGGATATAGCGGGTTGGATAATGGATGGATGGAACTAAAAACATGATTAACCCAAAAAAGTACTTAACAAGAAGTTGTAGATGCCACATGGGCTGAATGGACATCCCGGCCAGGAAAGGGGATGGTTCCTTACCCCGATGGGAGGACAAAAAGGGATGGACGGACAGCTCACTAGGAAAGAAAGACCTCGCTAGAAACCTTTTATTTCCCCAGCACACAAGATGGCAGCAGCCCCGGATGTCTGTGCCCCCTAGAAAACCAGCAAGGCATGCCGGGAGATGCAGTTCAGAAGCGCAAACTGGCTGTATTCACTGGGGGCCACAAGATGGTGTTGCAGGGAGACAAGCTCCCGGTTATGATGGACTTGCGTGTGACCCGGAAGTGCTTCCATCGGGCACTCACCCTGACACTGGAAGTACTCCCTGGTCTGTCAAAAAAGGGACCACACTTCCTTATCCAGTCAAGTCAGAGCTAGAAGGTAGTGGAGCAACGCTTGAGTGGAGGAAGTTAGTGCAGTAGGAAGAAACATTTCTGGAGAGAAAACTTGTATTTTGTGCTTGTGATGACATATGTGAGAGGATTTGATTAATAAATTAACCTTTATCTGAACCCGAGACTGTGCTTGTGTGTTCGTGTTGGGGTTTGGGCTTGCTGATGCCTGGGTGTCCATCACAAAGTACAGTATGTCAATCCATCTTCATACCCACTTAATCCAGCCAATAGAGCCTAAAGTGACTTGACTGGAGTTAAAGGTGAGCTACATTCAGTTGACTAATACTGTATGTCACTTGACTTTTCCTCTGCTTCTTTGGGGTGAGGATCTTGGTGGCATCAAGCGTAGCTGACCAAGCCACCCTGTCTCCTGCAACACTCTCTAGATCTTCCTACTCAATTCTTATGCAGTCTCAAGCCATCTAAAAGAGAAAGAGACTTCTTCCAGAGTGTCTTGGATCAGAGACTGGGTTTTTCCCCGGTGGGCCTGGTATAGCTCCCATTATGGACTGCTCAAGGGGTATCTCAGTTACAAGTTTTAATCACATCAACCAATACTGTGTCACTTGATCTGGAAAAAATGTGGTACCACTGCCAGTCCTCCTATATTGCTGCACAGGAGCTCAATTTCAGCCATTTTTACTCTCATTCTTTAGTTGATTAACCAGAGCTCACAATGATAGGCAAGAACATAGATGTAAATTGACCAGTAATGCAAACTCTTTGTCCTAAACATTTGCTCCTATTTATCAGCACTACCCGACAAATTACACAAAACTGCTGCTGTTGCATAAATGGTTTGGTCTGTCTCGCAATCACTACCACAAAAGAATGTCCAAAAAAAAATAAATAAATACTGCCTCGTATCAGTTTTCTAAACTACAAAGTAAATCATTGAGCTTGGACTCCATGTATTTTGATACTAGACACACTTTTCAGAAACCTTGTTAATAAATAGTTCTTGGCAGTATACCATAACAGTATGTTGTGTGTTTTCACACCACTCATTATTGGTCAGGTGCATTCTTGGACTACAGCTGTGTACCAATCTGCAAATAACCTTTTTCCAAGATAATGTTTCATGCCACTCAGCTAGCACAGGCCTAGAATAGGTCCAAGAATGTGACAATGAACTCAGCCCAATGTAGTGGGGTTTCCTTTCATAAAGTTCGTCCTTATTATAGTAATTACTTAATGTGTGGGATAAAATAAAACCAGTTATTAAGAGCAGAAATCCATCAGCAGCGAATTTTCTCCAACTTGGCAGCCTATTGGCATCAATACTGGTCAGCATTTCTGGACTTCTTTATGGGTTTCTCCCCTTACCAATTTAGGCTGTTTTGAGAGCAATGGGCCATAAATTCACTATGAGGTAAAACTAGAGTGGCCAATTATTGTATGATAACTACAGTATTGAGGTTATTTAAAATTGTTTAACACCTATTCACACATAGTTAGAAGTTTCTAGTTCTTGGTTCAGTTTATATTCAGGAGTTTTTAGCAAAACAATCATCCCTTATTAACTTGACAGACAAAACATACATATTAAGCAAATATGTACTGTAATGTTGCAGACCTGCAGTTAGAAAAATATGTAATTTCTCCTTTATTACATTTTGAGAATAACAACATGTATTTTGTTTTTCACTTTAGTTAGCAGCTTCTTATGCAATAATAAAGTATGACGCTGAAAAAGAAGAACCAATTAGGAATTCTCAAGGCCTATGTATACCAGCTGCCAGAGGTGATTTTTTTTTTTTAAACTTATTTGATGGAGCAATGCATTTTTCTAGCTTTTTTGAAGGCTCCAGTTGTCATAATAGAGGACATTGTTCATTGTTATTTTCCCAATAGATTCAGTTTGCAAGTTTATTTTTCAGTGTGGATGGCATTTGTTTCTTTTTTTGTCTTTTTGTAGCATTTAAAATAGATTTCTTACATGTCTCAGACTCATGTCCTGAATAGCTGCAATTTATACAAATTACCTGGTGTTTTATCTCCTTCTTACGATCAGTTTTTGAGAAGGGTCTATTTCTGAATCAGGGTATGTGGTATGGAGGGTCCTTTTCAAAACATTTTCTTGTCATATAAAACTTCTGAAAGCAAGGATTTTACATTTGAACATTCTTAAAAGTGTTAACAAACACAATGTGTGATAAATGCACCACTTGGAGGCTATTATTCTCTGTTAAGCAGTTTTCCTTACCTATGATGACACACGAAAAATCTAAATACTCACAAGTCATTTGAGTGTTTGTTAAAAGACAACTAACAGAGTCCAATAAATACAGTTATCACTATAAGTAGTTTCTGGACTGCAGCACAACCAAGATAGCCAGCCAATATAGGGAAGACATGTGAGGGCCAGCATTAATCCTTTAAACATACCTGTAGACAGCTTCTGAAGAGCAGACAGGAGTAGTATTTAAATCACTTTGCCGACTGACTTATAATTCCAGCTTTACATGTTAAAAAGGACAGATGGAGAGAGACTGACCTATTGTATAAGGAGCTCACAGGAGTAAAAGAATAATAAAGGAGAAAAGGAAAGAAAGCAGCCCAAGGAGAGCCAAGAACATTTACAACTGAAAGTAAAGCACCCAGCACTAGACACACTCCAAGAAACTTTCCTTGAACTGTTGGGAGAAAAATTCTCAAATTTATATAGATATGTGGATCCATTACTATGGTCGTAGCATCCTTGATAATAACATTGTCTAGAATTTAATTGAACTAATACTATATTTGTGGTAGTGAATGGTTTTATTCTTCATCTAACATATACCTTTGTTGAAACTTTTTTCTCATTTGGTTGGTATTTTGAATTTTGGCCAATACTCCAAGCATATACATGATTATTGAATAACCCAAGGTACATGTCAATTATGCCAATATATAGTAATTTATGAATAATGACTTGGTTTCATCCTGTTTGTGTTTTTAGAAGAAGTATGTTCAGCATATTGAAAACTGGCAGAACATTATTTCTAGTTTGGTTTTTATGTCTTTATATATAGGTCAACCAGGATTGCTTGTATGCAAGATTTCCAACGTGACACCCTTTAGTGGATATGTAAAAAATGAACAGCAGACTGAAAAGAAGAAATTGAGAAATGTTTTTAGGAAAGGTGATCTCTACTTTAATAGTGGGGATCTTTTAAAGGTTGATAAAGATAATTTCATCTATTTTCAAGACAGACTTGGAGAAACCTTCAGGTAAGCCACAGTATGAACTATAGTAATGATGAGCATTGTCCATTTTTTCATTGAACCAGATCCCTTTCTTTTGTTTTCCAAAAACAGTTATTTAGCTTCCTTTCAGTTCCTCATTAAACAATAGAGTTGACATCTTTTGAAAAGACAAAAAAGGAGGTAGTTGCCAGATTTTATAGTCTTAATAATGTCCTTAAAGCAGCTCCATCTTGTGCGAGTCAAGCATTTAAGACTTAAAGAAAGCCTTGTCATTATTCCTTCTATCATCTCAAATAAGTAAGCATGAACAATATGTGAAGATGGGTAAAACAAAGTATAATAAAAAAAAAAAAAGTAGGCAAGGAAGAAATGTGAACTCAGCATTTTCAGAACAGAGCCATTTTTAATGTACAGGACACATAAAGCAGCTATTAAAAAGTAATGTTTTCTCAAAACACTGCATCACTAAATGAAAATACTGTTTTCATAATTCAGATTTTAGTGTAAACTGAATCATTTTTCTTATTAAAACTGTCTTTGTATTTAGGTGGAAAGGAGAGAATGTGGCCACTACAGAGGTATCAGACATTCTGAGTATGGTGGATTGCTTTGAAGAAGCTAATGCCTATGGTGTATCTGTACCAGGTATATCTATTCTCATATTTGGAGTAGTAGGGCACAATGTACTCTCTCAGTATACTGCAAGTGTAGATTTCATTTAGTTTATTGCTATACAGTAAGGTCAAGTACATTGGATTTTTGTTCATATCTGACTTCTTGCTTTAATCTTTACCATTACAGTGGAACCTCGGTTTGCGAGTAACTTGGTTTACGAGTGTTTTGCAAGACGAGCTAAATTTTTTAATAAATTTTGACTTGATAAATGAGCGATGTCTTGCAATACAAGTAGTATGGATACACTTTGTCTGCTGAGCGTCATGTGATCACAACTGAGCTGATAATTCTCTCTCTCTCTCCTCTTGAGGGCAATCATCTCCTATTCTCCCTCTGAGTCTGCGTGCCTCACTCATATACAGTAGTCAACATCCATACGAGCGTATACTGTTTACTACAGCATTGTGACTGTGTGTGCGCGCACACATGTGTGCTGTGAAGTGCGAGTCCCTGTTTTGCGCCCCAAAACACGAAGCCGAGTCTCAGTACTTTAACACCACCAGCTTTATTCAGCTTGAAACAGCAACAGCGTGGTTATTTATTGTAGCAGGATCTTTATAATGTTCCTTGTATCACCCATCGACGGCAGGCGCTTATAGCATGTCCGCGATCTTTTTGGATACGCTTATACGGCGAACTGCTACAGCGCTGGGAGACTGCGATTGCTTTGGGACGCTCTTCTGCGTCTCGTCCCGTTGGGTGGAATCCCACAACAGTTTAGAAACTCACTCACACCAGCCATGATTCTTTTTAAAGGTAAAGTGCAGGTTAATTTGTTTTATGTATTTTTACTTTACATTTTGTATTACAGTGATCCCTCTCTATATCGCGCTTCGACTTTCGTGGCTTCACTCCATCGCGGATTTTAAATGTAAGCATATCTAAATATATATCACGGATTTTTCGCTGGTTCGCGGATTTCTGCGGACAATGGGTCTTTTAATTTATGGTACATGCTTCCTCAGTTTGTTTGCCCAGTTGATTTCATACAAGGGACGCTATTGGCGGATGGCTTAGAAGCTACCCAATCGGAGCATGTAGTACGTATTAACTAAAACTCCTCAATGATATACGATATGCTTCCCGCGCGGTGCTTGATTGCTTGCTTTTCTATGTCTCACTCTCTCTGCCTGACGAAGGGGGTGTGAGCAGAGGGGCTGTTTGCCTAGAGGATACGGACGCTTCCATCCATCCATCCATCCATCCTCTTCCGCTTATCCGAGGTCGGGTCGCGGGGGCAGCAGCTTAAGCAGAGAGGCCCAGACTTCCCTCTCCCCGGCCACTTCTTCCAGCTCTTCCGGGAGAATCCCAAAGCTTCCCAGGCCAGCCGGGAGACATAGTCCCTCCAGCGTGTCCTGGGTCTTCCCCGGGGCCTCCTCCCGGTTGGACGTGCCCGGAACACCTCACCAGGGAGGCGTCCAGGAGGCATCCTGATCAGATGCCCGAGCCACCTCATCTGACTCCTCTCGATGCGGAGGAGCAGCGGCTCTACTCTGAGCCCCTCCCGGATGACTGAGCTTCTCACCCTATCTTTAAGGGAAAGCCCAGACACCCTGCGGAGGAAACTCATTTCAGCCGCTTGTATTCGCGATCTCGTTCTTTCGGTCACTACCCATAGCTCATGACCATAGGTGAGGGTAGGAGCGTAGATCGACTGGTAAATTGAGAGCTTTGCCTTACGGCTCAGCTCCTTTTTCACCACGACAGACCGATGCAGAGCCCGCATCACTGCGGATGCCGCACCGATCCGCCTGTCGATCTCACGCCCATTCTTCCCTCACTCATGAACAAGACCCCAAGATACTTGAACTCCTCCACTTGGGGCAGGATCTCTCCCCCAACCCTGAGAGGGCACTCCACCCTTTTCCGGCTGAGGACCATGCTCGGATTTGGAGGTGCTGATTCTCACCCCAGCCGCTTCACACTCAGCTGCGAACCGATCCAGAGAGAGCTGAAGATCACGGCCTGATGAAGCAAACAGGACAACATCATCTGCAAAAGCAGTGACCCAATCCTGAGTCCACCAAACCGACCCCTTCAACACCCTGGTTGCGCTTAGAAATTCTGTCCATAAAAGTTATGAACAGAATCGGTGACAAAGGGCAGCCCTGGCGGAGTCCAACTCTCACTGGAAACGGGCTCGACTTACTGCCGGCAATGCGGACCAAGCTCTGACACCGGTTGTACAGAGACCGAACAGCTCTTATCAGGGGTCCGTACCCCATACTCCCGAGCACCCCCACAGGATTCCCGAGGGACACGGTCGAATGCCTTTCCAAGTCCACAAAACACATGTAGACCGGTCGGGCAAACTCCCATGCACCCTCCAGGACTCTGCTAAGGGTGAAGAGCTGGTCCACTGTTCCGCGACCAGGACGAAAACCACACTGTTCCTCCTGAATCCGAGGTTCGACTATCCGACGGACCCTCCTCTCCAGAACCCCGAATAGACTTTTCCAGGGAGGCTGAGGAGTGTGATCCCTCTATAGTTGGAACACACCCTCCGTCCCCTTTTAAAGAGGGGACCACCACCCCGGTCTGCCAATCCAGAGGCACTGTCCCGATGTCCATGCGATGTTGCAGAGACGTGTCAACCAAGACAGTCCTACAACATCCAGAGCCTTAAGGAACTCCGGGCGATCTCATCCACCCCGGGCCCTGCCACCAAGGAGTTTTTGACCACCTCGGTGACTTCAGTCCCAGAGATGGGAGAGCCCACCTCAGAGTCCCCAGGCTCTGCTTCCTCATTGGAAGGCATGTTAGTGGGATTGAGGAGGTCTTCGAAGTACTCCTCCCACCGACCCATAACGTCCTGAAGTCGAGGTCAGCAGCGCACCATCCCCACCATATACGGTGTTGACACTGCACTGCTTCCCCCTCCTGAGACGCCGGACGGTGGACCAGAATCTCCTGAAGCCGTCCAAAGTCGCTCTCCATGGCCTCTCAAACTCCTCCCATGCCCGAGTTTTTGCCTCAGCAACAACCAAGCCGCGTCCGCTTGGCCTGCCGGTACCTATCAGCTGCCTCCAGAGACCCACAGGACAAAAAAGTCCTATAGGACTCCTTCTTCAGCTTGACGGCATCCCTCACCGCGGTGTCCACCAACGGGTTCGGGATTGCCGCCACGACAGGCACCGACCACCTTGCGGCCACAGCTCCGTCAGCCGCCTCAACAATAGAGGCACGGAACATGGCCCATTCGACTCAATGTCCCCACCTCCCTCGGGGCGGGTTGAAGTTCTGCCGGAGGTGGGAGTTGAAGCTACTTCTGACAGGGGACTCTGCCAGCCGCTCCCAGCAGACCCTCACAACACGCTTGGGCCTACCAGGTCTGACCGCATCTTCCCCACCATCGGCCAACTCACCACCAGGTGGTGATCAGTTGACAGCTCCGCCCCTCTCTTCACCCAAGTGTCCAAGACATATGGCGCAAGTCCGGCGACACGACCACAAAGTCGATCATCGACCTGAGGCCTAGGGTGTCCTGGTGCCAAGTGCACATATGAACACCCTTATGCTTGAACATGGTGTTCGTTATGGACAATCCATGACGAGCACAGAAGTCCAATAACAAAACACCGCCGGGTTCAGATCGGGGCCATTCCTCCCAATCACGCCTTCCAGGTCTCACTGTCATTGCCCACGGAGCATTGAAGTCTCCCAGCAAAACGAGGGAATCCCAGAAGGTATGCCCTCTAGCAACCCTCCAGAGACTCCAAAAGGGTGGATACTCCAAACTGCTGTTCGGCGCATATGCACAAACAACAGTCAGGACCCTTCCCCCCCTAGGCGGAGGGAGGCCACCCTCTCGCCCACCGGGGTAAACCCCAATGCACAGGCTCCAAGTCGGGGGGCAATAAGTATGCCCACACCTGCTCGGCCTCTCACCGGGGGCAACTCCAGAGTGGTAGAGAGTCCAGCCCCTCTCAAGAGATTGGTTCCAGAGTCCAAGCTGTGCGTCGAGGTGAGTCCGACTATATCTAGCCGAACCTCTCGACCTCGCGCACTAGCTCAGGCTCCTTCCCTTCAGAGAGGTGACATTCCACGCCCCAAGAGCCAGTTTCTGTAGCCGAGGATCAGACCGCCAAGGTCCCGCCTCGCCACCACCCAACTCACACTGCACCCAACCTCCTTGGCCCCTCCCATAGGTGGTGAGCCCATGGGGAGGAGGACCCATGTTACCTCTTCAGGCTGTGCCCGGCCACCAGGCGCTCGCCATCGAGCCCCACCTCCAGGCCTGGCTCCAGAGGGGCCCGTGACCCGCGTCCGGGCAAGGGAAAACGTTGTCCAAAGTTTTTGCTCTTCATTGGAGGTTTGTTGAACCGCTCTTTGTCTCATCCCTCACCTAGGACCAGTTTGCCTTGGGTGGCCCTACCAGGGGCATAAAGCCCCGGACAACATAGCTCCTAGGATCATTGGGACACGCAAACCCTCCACCACGATAAGGTGACGGTTCAAGGAGGAGAGATACGGACGCTTCTATAAAAAAAATGCCACTTTATCGCGGTGCTTCGGCATACTTAAAAGCACAAAAGCATGTATTGATTTTTTGATTGTTTGCTTTTCTTAGCGACAGCTCTCTCTCTCTGAAATTCTCTGCTCCTGACGTGTGCACTCCTTTGAAGAGAAGATATGTTTGCATTCTTTTAATTGTGAGAAAGAACTGTCATCTCTGTCTTGTCATGGAGCACAGTATAAACTTTTGACTAAAGGGTGTTATTTCATGCCTAGAGGGCTCTAATAATGTTAACAGTGTGGGAGAGTTTATAAGGGCTTAAAAATATATAAAAATAACCATACAAACATATGGTTTCTACTTCGCGGATTTTCATCTATTGCGGGGGGTTCTGGAACGCAACCCCCGCGATCGAGGAGGGATAACTGTAATCATTTTTATATGGATAGTTTTGGGTTGTGGAATGAATCATCCGAGTTTCCATTATTTCTTATGGGGAAATTCACTTTGATATACGAGTGCTTTGGACTGCGAGCATGTTTCCGGAACGAATTATGCTCGCAAACCGAGGTTCCACTATAATTTAAAAGGCAGCAATAAATAAATTAAAAAAGGACAGCAAAAACCCCAACATCTATTAAATTAAAAAATAATTTATACAAAACTCAGGTTGAAAATTTACACATTAGAACAATTAATAAAAGTAAATGGATACTGGAGATGTGGATTCAAAAGAGGCTCATGGATCAGTTTGCAACTACTGGAAATCATGCAACTCTCCATTGCCAATGGTACTGTAGCCCTCTTGGATGAGGCTTCCATGCTGGGCTGTAGCTGGAGACGAACTCTCAGAATTTGAGAGGCCTTCCTGATTTCATATTACAAATACCTCTCTTTCAGCTTTAGCAGTCTAACATTCCAGCCAGACACCCGGTAACTGTGTCCAGCAACATTCAATCTCAACAAGAAAAGCAGTCCCTATAAGCAGCCTACCTTCTCCGATAAAGTTCTACAAGGGTGTACATCAGAATATGGTGATCTCTATGAATATTTGTTGCTTACTACAAAATAAAAAAAAATAATTAAACAAACAAAAAAATAGAGACATAAAACAATAAGAAGGTATGAAAGGTTTAATGTTCCTGAAAAGTATGAATTCTACAGCAATAGTGAATTCACTTATATAGTCTGTAGTCCTTTGGTCAAAGTTTGAAATTAAAGAATTATCCTGTATGTTAGCTTTTAAAAAAGGAAAACAAAAAGTAATTGTTTAATTATACATTTATTATGCTCTGCTATATCACAGACTGTATAAATGCCCTGAAATTCTAGCAAGGAAAGGGACAGCATATAATACCTCATTATCTCAGTAAATTAGTAGATGTGCTGTCATCAGCAATTCGTCTCTTGTCTGACTTGACTTTGTTTTACAATATCTGTGACCAGCCTAAAGTGGTCACTGCCAGGTCTCCAAATAAGACAGCTGATTCAACAGGTTTTCAAAGCAACTGTCTTGCAGCTGGTCAGTGCATCAGATGCCAAAGACAAGTTGTACTAGAGGAGATTATTCAGCTGATAGGGACAATCAATTTACAATAAAAACATATTTGGAAGTGTTAGAACTCCAAAATATTTTTTAGATGTTTTGTTACATTTTTGTTTCTTCATCATTATTTAAATAAAGTATATTAAATATGTATTATTTAATCTTTTGGCATATATTTAGTAAAAGAACGATTTCAGTTTGTAGACCAAAAGCTGTCTTCCACATCATTTTTTGCCAGGGGACACATTCACATACATAAATAAGTGAAATAAATTTGGCATATTATTTGAAGTGGATATTGTAAATAGTTTTATTTGCATTTAGACGTAAATATCTGATTTATTCAATCTATATCTAAATTCTCAAGTCTTTAAAAAAAAAAACACAGGAATCATACATACAGTATATGGGAGACAGATTGTAATTGTTGAGTGTGGGCCTTCCTCCAATCAGGTTTCCATCTCTTAATATGAGAGACTCATTTATTCAAGAAAATATAATTCATACAATGTCATAGAATAGACTCTCTCTCTCTCTCAATTCTTTTTAAGAGGGAGAAACAGGTTCACAGGTGAGAGTTCCTGTCCTCAGCAATCCACAGCCATGTCTTTACTAGTCTATCTTAGAAAAATACACTATTCAAGCAGTTTATGACAGTTATTCTCCTTTTGCCTGTAGAATGTTAACTGCTGCTCCATTTTTATAGGCTTACATTCTCTAGTGCTAGAGTGACCTGAGCTGAAGAAATGGTAGTGATCATCTTCAGTTGGGCATTCAACAAGGCATTCTCTTCACCTTCCCTAGGTGTGATTTCCTTTGGTGGCTTCTGGACTTCATCACACTTTGACCGTAAGGATGGAGTGGACTGTGCTGTGTGGCCATGTACTCGGGACAAAACATTCATGTTTATAAACACGTTGAAGACCAGAAAAGGCAGGGCAATCCTAGGGTTGGTTTCATTTTTTTAGGTGATCCAGTTTACGCTGATAACGGATCATGCCAAACTAAACTAACAACCCAGCAGGAGATAACCACCAGGTGCCATCACTTATTTCAGGCCTCACTTTATCATGGTGGAAGTACTGTTATCAAAAGGGTGTTAGCTTATGGTATATCACTGGAAGGTCAGAATATATATATTCAAGGGTGAGGGTTGATTTGTTTTAAGTCCTATTTTTGTAAAATTGATCTATTTGTATGGAATGTTGTGCAATTTCAATAAAATGTTATAAAAAAATATATATATCCATATCTCTCATGGAGTAATTCAACAGAGCTTTTAATTATATTAGAACACTTAGCAAATACATATCCAGTACAACATTAGATTTAATAAAATTACAGGAGAGAGACTCTAAAGATGGGTATTTGTTAAAGGGGTAGGAGGCACTACATTCCACACATATGTGAAAAACAGAAGCACCCCAGCTCCTGGGGAAGGACGTCTTCTATTAGAGACACAAGCAATTACTAAGACTCTTTATCACTATGAGATGTGAGATTTGTGTGTTAATGTAGCTAATCCTGCATGCTTCTGAATTACGTTTTCTTTGCAACTAAAGCATCCCCAGCTCTGCTAATCTTCTGCGTTGCTCTGGATGTTAAAAGAAAAGGCAAATACACAAAAGACTCCTTTCCAACTCAATTAAGTCTTGTGTTTGGGAAGTTCACCAAATGCAAGCAAAACAAAATATGTCAGATACATTTGACAACCCATATATGCAGACAACAAACAAGATTCCATATGTTACTATGTCTATAGAGGGATCTCTCTCTAATTTTCATGATGTTTATTCCCCAGGTAATGAAGGAAGAATAGGAATGGCCGCGGTTAAATTAAAAGAAGGTAAAGAATTTGAAAGCAACAAGGTGTGCAAACATGTCATGAGCCACTTGCCAGGTTATGCAAGACCACGATTTCTTCGGATTCAGGTAACCCTTACTAAATCATTCCTGATATTTATATTTTGTTATTTTTGCAGTCTGTGTGCATGTTTTTTTGTCTAAAAAGACAGCATTTTTGTCCATCGACCCTTTTTGGCAATGCTCTCCGTATGAAGGCTGCTAGCATTTCTTCATATGTATGTATGTATGTATGTATGTAATAAGCTTATATAATCTATTTGTTTATATAGCATTATAAAGTTCTAACTCCCCTGTTATAGCCTACAATCGATATAAAGAATGTCTAAACTGAAAACTAGCATATTAAGCAATACCATATTTTGCATTTGGGTAATGTTGTGAATGAAGCATTGTAAACCATAATAATAGAAAGTTGGATTAAACAAATAGCAATTGTACATTGTCATGTTATCATTGAAAATACTGTTTAAATATTCATGGCTAGAGTTGGAAAAAATATGTAACCCTTGTTGCATTTCCCCAATTTCTTTTGTGATGTGGATTACACAGATGTCCCGCTATTCTTTTTTTTAGAATTTTCTAATACAACTTAGAATTTATTGTTCCCTTAATGATTGAAGGTCATACAGGCCCAGAGACAGCAAAATAACTCCATACCGTGATGCTTCCTGTACATGAATGATGAGATTTTGGTGCTGATATGCAATGTTTTATCCAAACAGAACGCTCTGTACTTGTAATAATGAATTTATGATGAATGGTGTATACATACATACACACACAGTCAATTCTGAATATCTGGATGATGGTATAATCTTGGAAAAACCTACAGATATAGAAAACACAGATGGATTCTATGGGAAGAATAGGGTTAGGTTCCAGCAGAATGCCAGCCTGGGGAGAAGACTGACAGGGTCAATAATGATCCCTCCACAGGTTCAACTACATAAATCTTATTATGACTTTTACCTCCTCTATAGTTCCTTTCGATTGTCTTCTAGGCGCTCAATTAGTGGCCATGAGCAATTGCAGTAAGGCTCCTCAGAGAACTTCACTAAATTATCCAAGTGGTATTAACAACAGGGAGTGTATATAAAGGGTGAGGAGTTGATTAGAACCAGCTTATTACCCACAATTAATGGGAATTCTTTATTTGCGTGAACAATTGCAAGCCCCAGTCTTCATCACGAATGGGATTCAACAGTTTATCTGCACGGGTTGACACATGTTTATCCCGCGAACGTTGGATATCGACGGGCATCACAGACTTGTTATTGCTTAATCTCATGTGCCACTCATCCACAATAGGCCTCCTATAACTTTCTTTTTCCTGCTGGACATGTCCACGAATACCATTGTCCATCCCTGCCCTATCCTGCAGCACCCAGAGAGAACCTTATCCATGAAGAGAAGCTAAAGTTAATGTGCAATATTCACTCTCCATGTCAAAAATGGCATGCAGATTTAGAGTGACAGATATCTATGTTAATATTCATACACTGATAATCCTGTGAGTAGATTGTCTGCTTAATCGTGTTTAGCCCTTTTGCAATTTAATAATTTTAACAAGGTTTACTTATATAGTCTTTGATTAAAAATAAAAATTCGTCATAGACACACGCACACACACACACAAATAATTACTATCAGGTGAAAATTATAATATGAAGGATTTCACGGTCACCCAATTACTAAAATCCGGATTTTTTGGCTGGAGTTTTTTTTTTTTTTAAGTGAACACTTTCTGCTTTTTTTGGAAAGTACTCATGTTTGTTAATGCATTTTTAAATTAATTTTACTATCCATCTTTCCATTTAGAATTCCTTGGAGATAACCGGAACATTCAAACAGATGAAATGCAAACTGGTCCAAGAAGGTTTTAACCCAGCCACAATACAAGATCCCCTATACTTCCTGGATGAATCCACAGAGAATTACGTTCCAATCACACAGGACATCTATAATTCCATCCTTTCAAAGGAAATGAAACTCTGAGGAAAATGGAGATAAACATAGACGTTACATTATCAGGGAGACCAGGGGTTCTCCCTGCATGGAGTTTGCATGTTCTCCCCATGTCTGTGTGGGTTTCCACCCACAGTCCAAAGACATGCAGATTAGGTGGATTGGTGATGCTAAATTGGCCCCTTATATGTGCGGGTTTGCCCTGCAATGGACTGGCACCCTGTCCAGGAATGCTTTACATGCCTTACATGCAGTGCTTGCAGGGATAAGCTCAGGCCTTCCTGCGACCCCAATTTGGATATGCAGATATAGATAATGGATGGGTGAATGGATAATGTAACGTCTTTGCTTGGGTTTGGTTAAACCAGCCATTTAAAGTGACAAAAACATAAGGTTGCAAGCATTAATGGTTAAATGTTGTGCTATATCTGAGCACATTTGGGACGGATTCTTTTGATTAAAGAATGTATTTTTCAATAAACTTTGATTTTTTTTTTTTTTTGTTAAATGTCTCTTAAATACTGCCAGGCCCTACAATATGCTAGTTTCCTGTCCAGCTGTAATTCCTGCCTTGCACCCAGTGCTGCTAGAATCAATGTCAGCACCCTAGCAGTTATGCATTGAATTAAACAATTTTGAAAATGTTAGGTTATGTTTAATGAAGAAAAGAAATATTTGATATCAACATGAATATATCTGTGATACTGGTGAACACAACACTCACAAAATAATAAAGCTAATAGAAGTACAATTAGTAAAGAGCTGGCACAAAATGTACACCTAAAAATTAGTTCAGAAATTATGGAAAGAAGGGAAAAAAAGGTGTTATGGGGCTGCTGCTCAGTACCCCCCTAATGAATAGGATATGAATTATGGTTAATAAAGTTGTCTACTAAAGAAAGGATGAGCAACAGCTTCTTATTTTTCCGGGTATTTCAAGTACATTCTACTCATGTGACGTGAGTGAGTCTGCTGCCTGCACTTTGCCATAAACATACCAGTTATGGAGTAATGCTGAAAGGGCACTCGAGACAGACAGAGCTGAATAACAGTGGGTTTCACGGTTTTGCCAAGAAGAGTGTCCAAGCCCAGAATTTATTTTCTAACAACTGCAAAAATATCTCTTACAAATTACCGATATTTATTTATAGCCCAGATAAATGGGAAAGGTTGGCATCAGGAAATGCATCCAGCCATAAAAATCTCATTGAAATTTCTGTTGGACAAGTTAAAATAAATAAATAGCAACACCAAATAAAACTGGGAATAGCTATGAAAGAAGAAGTTATTTAGATTTCCTCCCTTGCCCCATATGCTTGTATAATTTAAAGTAAATAATTTATATATATACACATATACATATATAATATACACATATACATATATATATATATATATACACACACATATACAGAAACAAAAACACCACACAACGTCATTCCCAATCCAAGGCAGGATTGCAGGGTCGTGGCGCCTATTAAAACATCCATCCATCCATTTTCCAACCTGCTGAATCCGAACACAGGGTCACGGGGTTCTGCTGGAGCCAATCCCAGCCAACACAGGGCACAAGGCAGGAACCAATCCTGGGCAGGGTGCCAACCCACCGCAGGACACACACACAAACACACCCACACACCAAGCACAGAATAGAATCGCCAATCCACCTAACCTGCATGTCTTTGGACTGTGGGAGGAAACGAAGCGCCCGGAGGAAACCCACACAGACACGGGGAGAACATGCACACTCCATGCAGGGAGGACCCGGGAAGTGAACCTGGGTCTCCTAACTGCCAGGCAGCAGCACTACCACCGTGCCGCCCCTATTAAACAGCAATTAATAAATAATTAAAAATTAAGGCACAATGCCTTAGAAAGTCACGAATAGGATTTCCCCATTATTTTAAATGCAGGATCTAGAATACGTAAATTGTATGCCTGGACAATGCAATGCAAATTTACACTTTGGGGTGAAACAGCAAATTTACCATTACAGTACATTTTTTAAATTTAGTTCTACTCTCACCCCCCAAAGTGTTATAGGTGTCCATCTATTTTCTGATATCACATATCCCACCCTACCCCCCGATGTTAATTTCCTTTGTCTCATGGCCTCTTAAAAAGTATGCTATGTTTTATCATGTAAATGTATTCACAGAAGGCACTTTGACCTCTAAAGTTTTTTACATTGTTGGACAATACTGCAAATGCCTAAATTATTAGACTCGATTTACATGCATGCCCTACAATACTTACAGTACCCCATGTAACACTCACTCTTCAATCCTTCTCATCTCAGACAGTGGTCAAGGGCTTGTCACTGCCCCAGGACACGTCCCCTGAAAGGGCTACACTTTAGAATACCTTAGCAATGGCCAAGAGCCACACTCCTCTCAGGATTCCATCCAGATAGCTACCTTTGAAAGGGCTCCACAAACAATTAAACAGAAGCTCAAGTTTGCAAATAACTACCCCTGAAAGAACTATTATATTAACACTCATTATGTCATTTCTAAAACGTCAGTAAACAACAAGAGAGCTTCAGCTCAGGCTTTATTTCAGTCATAGCTTATGTTTATTTGTAGACAAACCAGACATAAAAAGTGAAATATAAAAAAATGCAACCTTAAAGATTCAAATCTTCAAATCAGGGTCACACAGCAAGCTTTGGAAACAGCACAATGTGCACTGTGAAAGGCACTATATAAAATATGCTGATAAAGGTACATTTTTTATGTGAAATTAACATTTCCATTCTTTTTCTTTTATAAAATAAATAATTGATTTAAAATTGATTGACAGTTTACTAAAGGCATTGCTTATGGAGGTTGTTTTTGCACCAACAAGGTTCTACACCCAATCACTATTAGGGAGTGGAGGTGGTGCACCGCAACAAGTACTTGGGGGACCTCATCAGTGACAGGCTGGACTGGTCTAGTTACACAGATGAGCTGTAAAAGAAAGGGCAGAGTGGGCTCTTCTTCTTTAGCAGACTATGCTTCTCTAATGTGGGAAGTGACATCTTCTCTAACCCTGTGGTGGCCAGTGTGGTGTGCTGGGCTGGTAAAGTCCCTTGAAGAGAGGCCCACCGAGTTGATAAAAAGTACAGGCTCAGTTACGGGACACCTTGGAGGTCGTAGGCAAGGAGAGAATGAAAATAAAACTGAGTGCCATTATGAACAACTCTTCACATCCTCTCTCTGACAAACCAACACTGAGGACTTTCAGCCTACAAACCATTCAGCAGAAGTGGGTCAGGAAACACAACTGGGGGTCCTTTATACCAACAACAATATGCCTGTAAAGCACCTCACTGGGACCAGGACTGGTGCTGGAAATACTTTTATCTTTAGCCAAGGCAAAAGTTTATTTTATAGTAGTTCTGGAATTAGTTGTTGCTGTTTTAATATTTATTTATTGAGCTTTCTAGCATAAATCAGACTCTGACGAGGAGTTAAAGCAAATATCACCAGCTGAGGACAGGAGGAAAAAAAAAGAAAGAGAACTGCTTACTATAAAAGAGCCCATAAAAAAAGGGGATTTTCTGTTTCATAAAAGGAATGATTTGAACCAAGGACTGTTGCTTTGTGGTGGCGTCAAGGGTTTGGGGCTGTTATGCCCACTTGTGGCCACGCTATTTTTATATACTGCCTATCAATTATTGTATACTTCCTCTCACATCTGTCTATCGTTATATCCTGCCTTTCGTTTCTATTATGTTTGTTCATATACAATATTGCTTGAAAGTACCCGATTTGTCCTGAATTAAAAAAGTGTCGGAATTTGCATACCGATTTCTACAAATTTAAGTTTCAAGTACTGCCTTTAAAAACAGCCGAGAAAACTCGACACCGTTACAGTGAAAACAAATATCCTGCTTTATTCTTGGGCTCTGAACTAAATTAGGCTGGTTTGGAAATGTGATTAACTCCAAATTTAAAAAAAAAAGGTTTGATGGAGTGGATCTGTGATTATAATCGCGCTATTCAAGCCAGCCACATGGTGGCACTAGGAAATTCACCGAGAATTAACTCAGGTTTTGTATTACTGTGTGGCTGGCCGCTCACTGAACGGAAAGCAGAAATCGGCCATGTATGAGACAGCAGGGCATCGAGAAGCAGACGCAGACACTCGCACAGTCGAGGTTTACAGCAAAACGAATGCGCGCACATTTTTACGAAGCGCAGCTAAAAACGCGTTAAAACGTAAACACGTCAAGTGAGAGCGTACAAAATAAAAAATAAATAAATTAAAAAAAAAAAAATGGCCAGTCACACAGCAAAACCGAGGCGGCCACCTGGAGATGTGAAATATCTGGGATGATTTCCGTACCACAGATATGAAAACTCGTCCTGTTTTTGTACTCCTTGTCGTTAGGGGATTGCACGTTTATTGCGACGGAGCAAGTGATATAAGAATAAACCATTGCTGTGTAGTTTCTTTGTATTTTTAAAGTATTTCGTTTCGTTCATCTGTACAACTCTCGGCCACTCTGTGGATCAATGTTCACCATGTCTTCCGATCCTTCAATTCTGCTCTGTCCGGTCCACATACTGTAACCATGTGGTCTCTTCCTCTTTTGCCACGGACCATTCCACCGCATTACGTCCTTCTCCAGTGACATGCTTCGCATAATGTGACCAACGTAGGAGAGCTTTTGCTTTTTCTATCTGGGCCACCAGTGAGAATTTCCATTCGATCCGTTCTAGAACTGCGTAGTGGGTAGTGCTGCTGCCTCGCAAATAGGAGACCCGGGTTCGCTTCCCGGGTCCTCCCTGCGTGGAGTTGGCATGTTCTCCCCGTGTCTGCTTGGGTTTCCTCCGGTTTCCTCCCACAGTCCAAAGACATGCAGGTTGGCTCCAGCAGACCCCGTGACCCTGTAGTTAGGATATAGCGGGTTGATGAATGGATAGAACTGCGTAGCAGACATCTCCAGCACCACAGCCCGTCTTCATTTCTCAGCGTCCAGGTTTTGCACACATATGTTGCTACTGGGACAACGACCACACTGACCAAACTACATTTAGTTGCCAGGCTGATATCTTTGCACTTCCATATGTTGTTCATACTGATCATCGCATTTTTCTTCCAAGTGCCAGTCGTCTCTTGTTCTCTGGGGTGCAGACGCCATCGCGATCAATTTTAGAGCCAAGAAAGATGAGATCTTCCACCACTTCAGTTTCTTCATGGTTGACGTTCGCGTTTTTTGCTCTTTTGATCTTTAACCTCTTTATATTCAGGCGCAGTCCAAACTTCTCTTCCTTCTTTGACTTTCTTGATCAGATGTTCGAGATCCATCTTGTTTTCAGCCAGCAGTGTTGTATCATTAGCCTATCAGAGATTGCTGAGGTTTCTACCGCCTAATTTCAGGCCATTTTTCATCCAGGTCTGCTTGCCGCGTGACAGCTTCCGCGTACAAACTGTTGAAAACTGTAGGTGCCAGGATGTATCCTTGACGTGTGCCCTTTCCGATCCTGAACCAACCCGTGTCTCCAGATGGCGTTCGGACAGTAGCTTCTTGATCTTGATTGAGTGATCTTAGAAGGACGGTTAGGCGTGGTGGAGGTGGTGTGCCCGTTTCCTTTGAGCAGATCCAGAGCTCAAGAATATCGAACGCCTCCTGACCATTGATGAAACACATGCAGAGGACTTTCCGGTACTCCACGGATTTTTCCACAATCCGTCGAAGGTTGGAAATGTGATCACGAGTGCCTCTGCCCTTCCTGAAGCCCTCCTTGCACATCTAATATTTCCCCTTTGACGGTTGTACGTGTAGCACAAGTCCGGCATTTAAGACAAATGCTCTTGCCCTTATAGAGAGATAGATACTTTATTAATCCCAAGGGGAAATTCACATATTCCAGCAGCAGCATACTGATAAAGAACAATATTAAATTAAAGAGTGATAAAAATGCAGGTAAAACAGACAATAACTTTGTATAATGTTAACGTTTACCCCCCATGGGTGGTATTGAAGAGTCGCATAGAGTGGGGGAGGAACTGTCTTCTCAGTCCGTCAGTGGAGCAGGATGGTGACAGCAGTCTGTCACTGAAGCTGCTTCTCTGTCTGGAGATGATCCTGTTCAGTGGATGCAGTGGATTCTCCATAATTAACAGGTGCCTGCTCAGCGCCGTTGCTCTGCCACAGATGTCAAACTGTCCAGCTCCGTGCCTACAATAGAGCCTGCCTTCCTCACCAGTTTGTCCAGGCGAGGGGCGTCCCTCATCTTTATGCTGCCTATAAACATTTTATTACAGACAACAGGTAACTAAATAAAATACTACTGGTCAAGGCTTCCATGAATACAAATGAATACAACCCCACAACCCCCCAAAAAAGCTAGTGAAATGATAATAAACAGAAAAAACGAAATCTATAAACAAACGGTGCAGCAATAACATATAGAAAGTCAATCTAACAGTGCAATATTGTGAACATAGTAAAGAAAAAACTTTCACATAAAAATGCACAGATTTCGCTTTTTTACTGCAACATCCAATTCACCATTTCTCTCCTCACACACCTCCTTGCGACTTTTTCTAGACCAGTTTATACAGGTGGGTGAATTAGTCTCTTAAAGAGCCCCTCATGGACCCCGTGATCGTCAGAGGTGACTGTGCAGAGGGTGCAGACCTATAAATACCTGGGAGTGCAGCTGGATGACACACTGGACTGGACTGCCAATACTGATGCTCTGTGTAAGAAAGGTCAGAGCCGACTATACTTCCTTAGAAGACTGGCGTCCTTCAACATCTGCAATAAGATGCTGCAGATGTTCTACCAGACGGTTGTGTCGAGTGCCCTCTTCTACGCAGTGGTGTGCTGGGGAGGCAGCATAAAGAAGAGGGACGCCTCACACCTGGACAAACTGATGAGGAAGGCAGGCTCTATTGTAGACACGGAGCTGGACAGTTTGACATCCGTGGCAGAGCGACGGGCGCTGAGAAGACTCCTGTCAATCATGGAGAATCCACTGCATCCACTGAACAGGATCATCTCCAGACAGAGGAGCAGCTTCAGCGACAGACTGCTGTCACCGTCCTGCTTCACTGACAGACTGAGGAGACCCCACACTATGCGACTCTTCAATTCCACCTGGGGGGGTAAACGTTAACATGATACAAAGTTATTGTCTGTTATACCTGCATTGTTATCACTCTTTAATATTGTTCATCATCAGTATGCTGATGCTGGAGTATGTGAATTTCCCCTTGGGATTAATAAAGTAACACTTCCCTTATTCACAAAGCACGTGTACAATTTAGGCCATCCATCTTTATCAATCCTACACACGCAGGCGTTGTCGGACGATCTTCAGAAGGATTTTTACTTGCGTGTGGTATAGGGGCGGGGTCAGTGATGCGGTAAATCAAACAATTCTTTGCGCGTCCTTTCTTCTGAATTGGGCAGAATACTTTTTATTTATTTAACTATTTATCCATTGTAACCATTTCTTCTTCGCTTCTTGTAAAGCATTGAGTTACTTGCATGTCGACGTGCTATAAAATAAATGATGATGTTAGCAGGAGGCCAGTCCATGGCAGGATAGTTTTAGGTTTATTCATGTACAGAATGTGTGTGACAGTTGCGGCTCGAGTTTAGCCAATCGGAAATAAAATCGCGACGTGCAAACAATTACGGGATTTTCTTGTAAACATTACAGTTAAGTGAATAAATGAAACTCTATGGGCAATGTCTATGTTGTCCACAAGGTGTCTCTAATGTGTTAGTACTGTAGATTTAATTTAAAGAAATCCGTCTTTTTATTTCCTTAATCCACTTCATTCGATATTCTATTTGTTTACAAGAAGCGTTCTTTGAAAACCCCTATGACTGAAGGTTTTAGTAAATTACAAATATTTCTGACAGTATATCATCCAAAGCCAGCAGTTGATATTTGCGGTTAAATGTTAAATACTAGTAAGAAGCCAACTTCAGTTATCAGGAAATGCTGTCAATTAAAATGTTTGAGTTTATTGGATGAATTAATACAAATGCACATGCAATTGTCTTATAAAAAGGTACACAAGGACAACCAACTTATTGTTTATGTATTAAAGTACATACACAATTGAATTTAGAAAGCCTTCAGACCCCTTCATCTTCTGCATACTTTGTTTCCGATTTAAATTTTGACAATTTGTCATTTTGGCCAGTCAAATAATTACAAATTGAAACATATTTTCAAAAAGGTTTGCAAATTTACTAAAGTCAAAAACTGAAATCTCTTCTTAGAATAAATATTCAGTTTTTAATTCAGTACTGTAGAGAAGCCCCTTTGGTAGCAATTCTACCATTGATGATTCTTGTTCAGGTCTCCACAAGCTTTGCACACCTGGACATGGGCAGTTTATCCCATTTTTTCCTGGCAGATCCTCTCAAGCCCCATTAGACTGGATAGTAAGCATCCATCAACTGCCATCTTCAGGTCTCCACTCACATTGTTCTGTGGGGTTTAAGACTGGGCCACACAAGGACTTGTCACAAAGCCACATCAGTTCAAGTCACGGTCATTCCAGACTGAGGTGGCATGCACTCTGGAGCAGGTTCTTCAAGGGCCTCTCTGTATTTGGCTGCTTTTATTCTTCCCTCAGTTTTGACCCTACTGCTAAGAAGTGCTCCAATGATGCTCCACCACCACCATGCTTCACTGTAGGGATGGTATCAGGCAGGTAATGAGAAGTGCCAGGTCTTCAGAGTTCTGTTTTTTCCTCATCACACCAGAGGATCGTTTTTCTTCTAGTCTCAGAGTCTTATAAATGCCTTTTGTCAAACTCAAAGCTGAAGTCAGCCACTGTACCACAAACGTCCGATTGATGGGAGTGTTGGTGAGGTGGTCATCCTTCCTATCTCAACAAAGGACTTGACTCTGTTACAGTGACCATTAGGTTCTTGTTTACCTTTCTGACCAAGGACCATCTGGCTGGATGGCCAACTCTAATAAGTGACCTGGTGGTTCCAAACTTCTTCAGCTTCACACGATTATTGAGGCCGCTGTGCTCCTCGAAACACTCCAAGCTTTAGGAATGGTTTGATCACCTCGTCCTGAATGCTACCTCACCCCAATTTGATCATAGAGGTCTACAGAGAGCTTCCTGGACTTCATGGCTTGGTTTTTGTCCTGACCTGCAGTGCAAGTTGTGGGATCTTCTTTGCACGGACAAACACGTGCCTTTCTTAACGATGTCCAGTCAATTCAGTGTGCTAAAAGTGAGCTCCAGTCACAATCAAGTTCAACAAATCGCAAGGAGAACTAAAGAAAACAAAAAAACATTAAAAAACATTAAAATTAATTCCACAACTCAATAATGCATGCTGAAAGTTGAAGGGGGTCCGAGTACTTCCAGATTCCATTGAATATCGTGTATCCTCCCTAAAAGAAGTAACTTTTCATTTCCTTCTCATTCTCACCAGTCTAGCAGTTGAATGTTTAAAATAGTCCTCCTAAATAAGTAAACATGATTTAAAACAGAAATCTTTCCATTTGGCACGAGCAACATCACACCAAGCTCCCTTGAAGAGAGCCGACTTGAGGCTTGACATTTGCTGTTTGAACCTCTGTGGCAGGCTGGACGATGACCTTTACTGTTACTACAAGTAGATATTAACAGGCCTCGCATGGCAGGGCTGGGCTCTCGAGCTCTGGAGCAGAAGGGACACTGGGGCTCCCGAGATATTCATCAGACATGGTGGGACTTTGTTGTGGCCCCACCATAATATGCATGCCAGATGATTTTTTCCTCTGTGTGTGCGCAGACATCTCTACAGTAAGCATGTATTTACTTAACTACTCACGTATGACCCTCATTTGCTAATGATTAGTGAAATCTGCAAGTTCACACATCTGTCACATCATAAAAATCAAGCAAGAGGTTGCTGGTGCCTGGTGCGTCTCTAGTGGCTTCAGGTCATTGGGGTAGCCTTGATGTCATCGTCGTCGTCATCATCATCATCTGATTAAATACAGCCATACAGTGCGTTTCCGTGCACACACAACTAGGTTAACACAGACATCTTTTATTTGTGATGAGCCATCATTAACGTGTGCAAAAAGAAAAACCACACACATCATCAGTCACTTTGAATTTGAAAATAAGCCTAACACTTGTGATCGCTTTCTTAAGTTTTAAAGTGTTTAGTCAAATGGAAGCTTTTATAGGCTTCTGGTACCGTAACACCCACGGCAAATTCCGTCCTGCATGGTTTGTGCAATGGAGTCCTGTAAAGGACCGGCAGATGTGCGCTTCTTGCCGTACACTCAGTGCTGCTGGGTATAACGGTAACACAGGTGTTTTTACTCTCATAAGGTAAGAAATGCGTCAGGCTTCTCATTACTTTAAAAACTAGTCGGCCTGCTTAACACTCATTACTTTTAGCACGTTACCCTACTGCTGGCGAAATCGTGTTGCCGAGTTTAGCATCATACGTTCCCTCATCAACACTATATTGGTGATTTCTGAAATACTGAGAATAGTGCAATCGCCCAAATATTTGCTTCTGGTTCAGCCAAATTGGTCCGAGATCTCCGCCAGCATTTCACTCGTTGCTCCAAATAGTCCCATGGATTTTCTATTTTGTAGGCCATTCGAGCTGCTTCAGAATGTTCCTGATGCCAATCACACACTCAATTACACCTGAGGGGATGAATAAAGTATCTATCTATCTATTATATAGTGCCTATCTATCTATCTATCTATCTAGCTAACTATCACGCTGTTTCAGCACTGTGCATGCAACAACCGCCATCTACAAAGACTGCAGTAGCCATTCTGTGTTCACTCTGAAGATGAAGTACAAAAGGTAATGGTTTAGCAGAGTTTGTAAGTGACGAACATTGGGCCACCTGTAGGAATTGTTTGCCGTCACAATGCACAAGACACGGCGTCAGTCTCTATCTGTCTTTCAACCACAGTTCTGGGGAGGATTAGCAGTAGACTGCGATGTGCACCAGTGCTGGAAGACCCATTGGACAGTACGCTTTGACACACTCACAATGTCAGAAACTTCCTGTATACTATGCCCTTTGGCATAGCCGACTGCAGTGACCCCTTTTTGTCACTCATTCACACCGGTCATGTGACCCATTTCTCCACAGACAGAACCAAACACACATGGCACGCCACCACTCCTTGTCTGCCTAGGAGGCCCGCAGCACATGACGCTGCTGTATGTAGGATGGAATTCTTGCTGGAGTGCCCCATGTTGGTGTCTGAAGTGTGTATCACCTCTTAAGTTTCAATAATTAAGTGATAGGACTGAATGGCCTGCTCTGATCCAGACTTTTCTAATGTTCATACCTGAACTGTGACTACTTTTGTCCAGCGAGATTACAATCTCTTTAAAGAAAGTTAAGAAGGTCAGTCTGTAAATCCACACCTACGAAACAGCTCAGGATCCCTACTGGCAAACCCCTCCCGACCGGGCAGACAAGAAGTCCAGTCCCCACCCTCTGGAAATGACCCTCCATCTGCCACAGCCAGGTGTTACGTGGTCATCCCCTTGGCCTGGTCCAACCACTTGGGTCCTCAACATCACCCTCAGGTAATCGTGACACATGGCCATAGTGCCATAACTGACTCTCCCTCACAATGCAGGTAATGTACCTCATTCGGGACTCCATGATCAACACAAAGTCAAACCAGCGGTGCCCAAAATTACTCTGAAGAGACACACATGAAGGAGTCCCGTCTTTGCCTCACGTCACTGGATAGCGTCCATGTCTCGCAACCATATGGCAAAATAGCAAGCACCAGGAGTGTAAAGACAGGGACCTTCGTCCTTTTGCAAAGATAACCCTTTTCCAGTAACCTCATGAACCCCCATGCTCTCCTAAACCGCCTAATGACATAAAGGAAGGATGGAGAGAAAAAAAAACCAAAGAAACCAATGAAACGCCTTATACAGTGTACATTAATACCCAGACAGGATGCCAGTCCAGCAAAGGGTGAACACACACCCACAAAAGAATAAGTGGCCAAATAATGAAATGGACAGAAAAAGTACTTTAGGGACCTGCTTTGTGGTGTAAAAGTATCAGTGAAATGCACAAAATATATTGGTGGACAAGTTAATACTAGAAATGCCTAAACTATCTGCCTTGATAATTTACATGTTCATCCCCCCACCCGCCACATTACTTACCTATATGACATCCACTCATATCTCAAACACCCAAATCAAGCAGTACGGCCAAGGATGGAAACCTTAGGTTTTAAAACACAGCAAGCAAGAATACAGGGCGAGTCAAAATTATGATAGCACTAATGGATTGTTTTTATCTCGTCCACACCTTTCCGGGTCGATGGATAGGTCGTGGTGGACCATTGCCATGGCCTCCACACTCCCCTGATTTGACACCCTGTGATTTCTGGTTATGGGGTATGGTGAAGTATGGGGTCGCCTGAGCGAGGGTGTATGAATATGCGAGACCCGAAACGCCCGATGACCTCAGGATACATCACTGATGATGTGTCCTAGTGCATCCAGGTGATGTTTCTTATATAGACATTCAAGTATCATCTTAGCTGTCAACATCAAGTAATGGCTTCAAAGTACAAGAATAAGTGGGAATTTATGTTTTAGGGAAACACGTTTTCCACGATTTTAAAGCCTGAAATGAAGAAACCAAAATTAAACAAAACAAAAGCAAAAAAATCCAGAAACCGTAGAAATTCAAAACACCTCCAAATAGACACACTTGTCAACAGACAATGTGACCATTGCCAAGACCTCTAAATAAAGGGTAAAGGTGGTCCAAGAAGCAGTGATGTCTGGGTGGTCCCACCAAGTATAAAGAATGTATTTAAAAAATAATAATAAATAAACATAACAGTATTGGGCGGCACGGTGGAGCAGTGGTAGCATTGCTGCCTCGCAGTTAGGAGACCCGGGTTCGCCTCCCGGGTCCTCCCTGCGTGGAGTTTGCATGTTCTCCCCGTGTCTGCATGGGTTTCCTCCGGGTACTCTGGTTTCCTCCCACAGTCCAAAGTTGCATTGGCAATTCTAAATTATCCCTGTGTGATGGGGGGTTAGGGTGTGTGTGTGTGTGTGTGCCCTCCCCAAGGTTTGTTTCCTGCCTTGCACCCTGTGATTGGCTCGAGCAGACCCCCCGTGACCCTGTAGTTAGGATATAGCGGGTTGGATAATGGATGGAAGGATGAATTAAAGTCACGATGGCACAGAAAACTAAATTAGCATAAAGTTGGCATATTTACATAAGGAACGCCCCCTTTGAGGAAACACTGTAAATTGCTCCCATATCTTCTTTGCACTGTGAGAAACGGAAACTTGAAGACAGCTAGTAAGCATTTTGTTCAGTGTGTGAAGAAGATTCTGTGGTTATGGAAGCCGATTTATGTTTTTTTTGTCTATAAAATGGTAAACCTGTAGCATATCCTACATCACAAAGGCAATCTTTCCTTTTCCACCAGACAACGTAAACTAATTCGATTAAACATTGGAATTGTATCAACGAATGAAAATAATGGACTGTACATGCAACAGCTGAAAGGTTGGTATTAACAGTAATGTTAGGTTACGAACAAGGCTTTATACACTTTTAAATATGTACATTTACAGTCAATTACTGGTTACTGATTTGCAGTACTACTACAATTGTAATAACCACGATAACATTCGGATGGCGGCCAGTTAGACACTCCGGCTGTGCTGGTGCGAAGTCCGGACTCAGCCACGCCAGACCAATACAGTACAATACAATACAATACACAACCCGAATTCCACAATTATAATGTAAATGCAAATATTTACAGAGACAGAAAAGAAAAAGATGAAAATGAACCTTATCTCGACCATGAAAAATATAGAATTACAAAACGAAGAACAAACATCTACATACACACAACGTCCAATACGAAAACACGGTAACCGTATGGATGGAAACCTGCAAAGTCCCAAATGATGAAAGGACAACAGAAACGAAGTTCAAACGTGAACCAAAACAATCTCACCAGTTATTCCAGGTAGCAGTCCGGCAGCCGTAGGTAGTGGATGATAAAAAGTGAGGATCTGTTTTCCTTTCGGTGAAGTGATAGCAGCGTTTGTTTGATAAAGTTCGACATTTTTAATGATTTTTTTTTTCTCACCGCTTCCTATTTTTTGAAATGCGCGGTCTTTTCTTGTACGCAACCCGGAATCAAACAAGAAACCCGCCCCCTCCGTCCCTCAAAGGTCGAGTGCTGTGATTGGTGACGTACTCGCGCTTTTCAGCGGGAAACTGTACTTCAGATGTGTATGCATTTTATAAGAAATGAAGTCAGACAAACACACTGTTGACAGATTTCCAAAATCACAGATCGGCACAGCCAGCATTTCGTGCGACCAAAAAAAATTTTAAGGAACTAAGGAAGACAAAAAACAGATCATTTTAATTAAATTACAATTATAGATATATAGATATGTACAATATAAACATAAGTATATGTAAATAAGTAGATATATAGGAGAAAAAATATATAACGTAGTCACAGACATATGGGCATGTTTGCTATAACTTTTAACCTGTTTATTTTTCGTATAATACGATACGATATATGTAAATAAAATGCAGATGCAACCTACCTTGTTAGTCGAAAAGTCATTGTCAGTATCACTTCACTTTCACAACGAATTACACACGAGCACGAGCAGATACGACGAGCACGACAAAAGTACGACAACACGAGCACACACGATCCAAACACTCGGATTCAGTTGACAGAAATGTTATTCCTAAAAGATGGTACGCCAGTCCACCTACAAACATTTAGCGAGCCACTTTAACTAAAAATTAAATATAGAAATGAAATTAAGGAGAACAATTTTTGTTCAATCGGGATTTTTCAGAGGCAATGTGGGATTTGGGATTTGTCTGTTGAACTCGGGACAGTCCAGCTGAAATCTGGAAGTCTGGCAACCATGGACAAACAGCACTCAAAAACGCTGAACAAACACAGCTGACATTCAGGAAATGTCTGTAAATTGGAAATGGTTCATTGTTGTAATTGGACAGTATAGTACTGCTACATGACATTAATTTGGTAGCCCAGTTTTCTGTGAAGTAACTGTATTGTATTTTGTTGTAATATGCAGTAATATGATACAGAAAAATACTTTCGAAAGTAATGCACTAAGGAGCCAGTAATTTACTGTAGATTTACACATTGTTACAGTTTATGTACCAAAAACAAGTCAACACTTTTATACTTAAGTAGACTAAACGATTACATCTGTAGCACACATTATATTCACGTAACTACAGATTATTTAGCGGAGCGTCCCAAACGTGCGCGCGCACACACCCGCAATGAAGCCATTGAGCTTCTACTCAAAGCGTCTCACTGCGCGTTCACGCACACACTTGCGCCGCGCACCTGACTCAGGCAGCTAAACAGCGCCCAGTCACTTTCTGAGGGGGATCACTGTTTTTTAGCGTTAACATTTGAAAAACAGGCAGTTTTTCTTACTTTGCAATTCTTAGGATGCTGAAGTTCTATGTAAAGCCATTTGAGAAAGTTAAAAATGAGTGTTTTCTTTCCCGATCGCTGCCACATTATAATCACTTAACAAGAAAGTCATCTTTAAATCTCTTAGTCCAGTCAGCCTAATGGTCAATTATAACGACGTTATGTACTCCAGGAGTGGCTTTAAGTAACTAGACTTTTTGTTTTTCTCATGATCATTATTAGAATAACACAGTTTTATTCTCCTCCAGTCCTGAGCGGACATTCACAAGTAATTCAGACTGATCGAGTAAGTTGTTTCAACTGTTCATAAGCGATACACCAAGGGACATGGCAGCTCACAGAAGCCATCCTGCAGCTTGTACCAGCCTGGAGCTACTGTGATGGTCAATGCGATTTCCTACAGTGTGGTGTGCTGGGCTGATGGCTCCAAGAGAGTATCACAGAATCAGTTACAGGATACACTCTGGACCCCCTGTAGGTAGTAAAGAAGAAGGGAATGAAGACAAAGCTGAGTGCCGTTATAAACAATGCTGCACCCCCTCATCTGTGACACAACAAGACTGAGAACTTTCAGCCAACAAATTATTCAGGAGAAGTGTGTCAAGAAACATTAAGGGAGGCTTAGCACGTCTGCATAGCACCTCATTGGGACTGGCACTGCCAAGTCAGAAGTTTTCTTTCTTTTTGGACTTTCCTTCCTTTTATTCTTTCTGGCGTGTGTTCAAACCATACTGTGTGTGCATATCTATCTATCTATCTATCTATCTATCATCTATCTATCTATCTATCTATCTATCTTTTACTGTCTTTCTCATCTAAGTCGGTGTCGCTCAGCAATACTGGGTACAGGGCAGTAAGCAGCCCTTGATCGAGTGCCAGTCCGTTACATTTCCCACTGTTTCACAAGCCCACAAAGCAACAGTACTATCAGAGTTAACTGTATCACTATATATTATATTACATTATACATGTATCATATTGTGTTATATTATATTATCCATCCATCCATTATCCAACCTGCTATATTCTAACTACAGGGTCATGGGGGTCTGCTGAAGCCAATCCCAGCCTACACAGGGCGCAAGGCAGAAAGCAAACCCCGGGCAGGGCGCCAGTCCACCGCAGGGCACACACACACACACACCCACTGGACAATTTAGAATCGCCAATGCACCTAACCTGCATGTCTTTGGATTGTGGGAGGAAACCCACGCAGACACGGGGAGAACATGCAAACTCCACGCAGGGAGGACCAGGGAAATGAACCCAGGTCTCCTAACTGCAAGATGTTATATTATAAAAAAATACTGATAATCCCTGAGCAGCCTTCACCCCAGAAGCCTTACCACTAGTATATTAATATTATATTATATTATATTATATTATATTATATTATATTATAGTGACAATAAAAAATACCGTTAAAGACCCCCAACCACCACCACCACCACCACCTTTAAGTTATACAACATTGAATCACAGTGGATTTCCCTCTATTGGCACTGATCAACAGAAAAAGACTTTTTAATTTCAAACCTTTGTATCACATAGTTTTATAGGTTCATTGCTGCCATGTGTACAGAGTACAATGACATTCTTACTTTCATGTGCCAGTCTCATATTCTGGTGGCGTAGTAACGGCGTGGGCACTGCCGCCACCTCACAGACCCAGCATTCTGGGCTGAATGCCCGCGCCTGCTCTTTGTCCTTGTTGAGTCTGAATGCTTTCCATGCTCCCTTGTGTGTTTTCCTTCAAGTCACCATAACCCTGTGTCTCCCGTGTTTTAGCCAGCTGTGCCCCGAACACTACACCCTGAACTCCCGCTTCTTTCAGTTTAATGTCTAACCTCTCACGTGGGATGCTTTCTGAAAATCTAGATATATAATATATGCATTATTTTGATTGTATCCTTTTGTTGCTTTCTAGTAGAATTCCAGCCTGTTGGTATAACATGACCTGAACACATACTGACTGTTCTCTGTAACTCCTGTTATTGTAATGTTCTGCTCAGTCTTCTCCAGTCCCATGTTTCCCAAAAGATGTGTGCGTTAGATTAAGCAGATTTGAGTTTATTATATTAAAATTATTCTATTTTATTCATTGGAATTTTCAGTTTAAGCTGAAAAGGAGCATGGCAGATGCCAGCTGGACGGGACCTACACAAACATCCAGTCACACAGGAGTTAAGGTTCCCAGAATATATCCCCCTTTATTGGCCTCATCGTATCCTCTGTCCGGCAGATATTGATTAAAAAAAAAACTTACAACATGTCCGTCTTTTGCACCAATCCGTTAAAGAAGTTGGATGATCGGTCGTATTTTTTTCGCAGACACTTTGCTTTCTATCAGCGGACTCGTACGCATTATCCCCAAAGCATCCCAAATGAATAAAAAATGCTGTTAGATGACCACAAGAGTGCAATATTAATTAACGTCTTTGACGATGTGAGAGGAAATGGGAAAAACCACGTGTGCACGAAAAGAATGTACAAACACCCCTCGGACTGCGACCCAGCCGTAATATGAACCAGTTAGTCATCGTACGTAAACCCGCCGACCTCCTATACTGAGCTCTCACTGGGGCTCTGACTGACATGACGTCTAGAGCCCCCTTTTCCACGTCCGGCAGGAGTGTGGCGCAGTCGATCGAATCCAGGACTTGTACCCAGCGTTGCTCCTCCCTCGGTTAATGTTCACTCATGCCATGATAAAGCCAGCTTGGGCACTGGAGGAGCGCTCCTTTCATCATGTACGCGATCTGCGCGCTGCTTGCGCTCCTGGTGTTTTTGCCGCAGCTGCTGCGCCACTTCTTTCCGTACTTCTGGCAGGATGCGAATTACTTGTTTCAGTACTTGCGCTGCGGAGTGCGGATATCCCGCTACTCCACGAAGAAACCTTTCTACAGCGTACTGGACAGCTTTCTAGACAACGTAAAAAAGCAGCCCGAAAAACCTTTCATCATCTTTGAGGACCAAGTGTACAGCTACCAGGAGGCGGAACGGCGCAGCAACAAAGTGGCTCGGGCTCTGCGGAGCCATGCCGGCTTGAACCATGGGGATTGTGTGGCCGTGTTTATTGGGAACGAGCCTAACTTTCTGTGGACCTGGCTGGCCTTGGCCAAGTTGGGCTGTATAGCCAGTCTGCTCAACTACAACATCCGAGCCAAGTCGCTGCTGCATTGTTTCACGTGCTGCGGGGCCAACGTGTTGCTCGTGGCTGCGGGTAAGCTACAGCCGTGCTTGGCAAGGGTCAGTTTGCGGTTAAGGTTCAGTGTTCTCATGTGGGTGAAAGTGTACTAGATGTACCGCAACGGTAATCAAATTCTCACTTTTTATATGATCATTATGATGGTTATTGTAAGCAGTAGTCCGTGTCAGAGAGTTTTAATTAAATTTATCGATTTATTTAAAAGAGAAAGGAGGAGCAATTAGTGAGGGAAAATGATAGAAGGGAAGAAAAGTGTGCTTGCTCAGTGTTGTGTATTCACCGCTGTGTTATAAAAAAAAAAAAAAAATTGTCAAGTAGCCCACAAACTGGGGCGGCCATCTCAGTGTGCCTTTCTGCACAATAAGGGCTCTCTGCTGCGCCACCGAGGTCGCTCGAAAGCCAAGAAGAACCGACGCCGGATTCTGGTGAGGCGAGAATACAGGACTGCCTTCACCCGCTCTTATTGTGGTAGCCGGCATTGTCACCCTAGAGATGGGCGGGGACTGGACAGCTGATTGACGGCAGGGTATTCACGGATGTCATGAGCTCTGCGTTCTTGGAATCCCTGAAACTTTCTCGTTATACCTTTCAAGTCTGTGAAGACTCGGGAAGGCAGTTGAAGACTCTCAGGGCATTCATTATAAATACAGCCTTGCAGATGATAACAGGGGACGGGGAAACAACGACGGCCTGTGTATTTGGGGTATCCCGGTCCCTCTCGTTTTCTGGAGCGACCGCTCCCACCTTCAGTAGCTCAAACGGCGTCCTTTCCACAAACTTTAAATGCAAATTTACTAATAACTGATAACTGAAATCGTTCAGTCATGTAAGTATTTAGATCCTTAACTCGCTACTTTGTAGAAGCCCCAATGACAGAAACTTCAGCTTTGTGTCTTCTTGATGACTCTCTACAAGCTTTGCACACCTGGATTTTTGTAGGTTCTCCCATTCTTCTTTGGCAGCCACTCAAGCTCCATGAGATTGGATGGGAAGTGACTATAAACTGCCATTTTCAGGTTTCTCCACAGAGGTTCTATGGACTTTGGCTTAGTCACGTGTCCCAGAGTCACTCCAGCGTTATCCTGGCTGTACGTTTTGGCTCATTGTGGTGCTGAATGGCGACCTGTTGCCCCGGTCTGGGGTCACATGCACTCTGGAGCAGGTTTTCTTTGTGGACCTCTCTGTACTTAGCTGCATTCATCCATCCCTAAATTCTGACCAGTCTCCCTGTCCCTAATGAGAAGCACCCTCTTAGCATGACACTATCACCCAGTAGCATCACTAGGGTTGGTGTCACACAGTACAGTAACCAAGGCCAGATCAAGACCCCTAGAGCAGAGGTTCCCAAGACGTCGGTAGATCACAAAGGTAGTGTAGGTAGATCGCATTGCATTCAAAAAAATTTTTTTTAAACGTTAGTCTATCATAAGGGCATCACGGTGGCGCAGTGGTAGCGCTGCTGCCTCGCAGTTAGGAGACCTGGGTTTGCTTCCCGGGTCCTCCCTGCGTGGAGTTTGCATGTTCTCCCCGTGTCTGCGTGGGTTTCCTCCCACAGTCCAAAGATTCTAAATTGGCCGTAGTGTGTGCTTGGTGTTTGTGTGTGTCCTGCGGTGGGTTGGCACCCTGCCCAGGATTGGTTCCTGCCTTGTGCCCTGTGTTGGCTGGGATTGGCTCCAGCAGACCCCCGTGACACTGTGTTTGGATTCAGCGGGTTGGAAAATTGATGGATGGATGGATAGTCTATCATATATCCTCCCTATGGCATTTGCCACTTGATTGACACACAGGGCGGCCAATCTAAGATCTCTTTTCTTCTTTTTTTTTTATTTTATTATTTATTAATTTTATTACAATCAATACATAGCAATCAAGTTTTTACAAAAAAAAATAATTATGCTAAGAACAGATCGATCCCCACCCCTGAGAGAGAGAGCAAGCCAAACGGTGTAAAATTTAAGGCTTGTAAAAATACCTAAATCAACAAATTCTCTGTGCTTTATAAAATCATTTCAAAATATTACTGATTAGATCCTGCCATGTTTTGAAAAAGTCTGCACAGATCCTCTAACTGAGTATTTGATTTTTTCCAATTTTAAATAATATAACACATCAGTTTCCCTCTGACTTAAAAGAGGAGAGTTTGGGTTCTTCCAGTTTATCAGAATAAGTCTGCGTGCCAACAGTGTAGTGAATGCAATCACAATTTGTTTGTCCTTCTCCACTTTAAGCCCCTCTGGAAGAACCTCAAACACAGCTGTTAATGGGTTAGGAGGGATTGTGAGTCCAAGGCTGTCTGAGAGGTAATTAAAAATTTTTGTCCAGAATAATGTTAATTTGGAGCAGGCCCAGAACATGTGACCTAGTGAGGCTGGGGCTTGGTTGCAACGTTCGCAGGTTGGATCATGCCCTGGAAACATTTTGGAGAGTTTTAGTCGAGACAGATGTGCTCGATATATAATTTTGAGTTGTATAATTGTATGCTTTGCACATATGGAGCTCGAGTGAATTCTCTGCATTGCTACTTTCCACTCCTTTTCTGATATATTAATTGAGAAGTCATTTTCCCAGTGTCCTCTTGGATCTTTGAAAGGAAGGGATTGTAAAAGGATTTTATATATTGTAGAGATGGAGTCTAACTCCTTGAAATTGAGCAATAATTTTTCCAGCGTGGATGAGGGTGCAAGATGAGGAAAATCTGGAAGGTTCTGTTTAACAAAGTTCCTGATTTGAAGATAGTGAAAGAAATTTGTAGCTGGAATGTTAAATTTGGAATGTAATTGTTCATAGGATGCAAAGACGTTGTCTATATAAAGATCTCTAAGCAAGTTAATTCCAAATTTTTTCCAGATATTAAAAACTGCATATGTTTGTGAGGGTTGAAAGAGGTGGTTCTTTTCTTCTAACACACTGGTCCATCCCGCACGCACAATCACACCTACTGCAAAACTCCGGCTGTGATCTAGTTAGCCTTCCTATTTATATCGACTAAAGAAGGGATTTAAAAAAAAAATGTTTGGGGCTGGATGTGGAATTGAAAGAGGATTTTTTTTATCTCACAGTGTCACAATCGAAGTGCGTTTGTCTGATCTGTCAATCCATCATTGCTATTCCAAAGAAGGAAAATGTGGAAAGGCACTTTCGAACTGTTCATAAAAACTATGAAACTGACTTCCTTCCGAAAAGCGATCTGAGAAAGAGAAAGGAGTGGGAACTAAAATCGCAGTTAATCGGACAGCCGTCATTTTTCACTCGGCTGAATTCAAAAGCAAAGACACACACACCGAAGCATCGTTCCGGGTGAGTCACTCGATCATTAAGCATAAGAAGTCCTTCTAAGAGCTACCGCCTTGACTGCGTTATTCGGCTCTACTTATTTATGCGAGTCAGCCTTTTCCCACATGAAGATTATTAAATCCAAATACTGTACTGACCATAAATGTATTAAATTGTTATTGTGCCATAAAGGTTATTCAGTTATGGAAGGTACGACACCATATATTTTATCTATAAAGTATACTCAGTATATATATAGTATATACAGTACAGTGCATCCAGAAAGTAGTCACAGCGCATCACTTTTTCCACATTTTGTTATGTTACAGCCTTATTCCAAAATGGATTAAATTCATTTTTTTTCCTCAGAATTATACACACAACACCCCATAATGACAACGTGAAAAAAGTTTACTTGAGATTTTTGCCAAATTTATTAAAAATAAAAAACTTGAGAAATCCCATGTACATAAGTATTCACATCCTTTGCTCAATACTTTGTCGATGCACCATTGGCAGCAATTACAGCCTCAAGTCTTTTTGAATATGATGCCACAAGCTTGGCACACCTATCATTGGCCAGTTTCGCCCATTCCTCTTTGCAGCACCTCCCAAGCTCCATCAGGTTGGATGGAAGCGTTGGTGCTCAGCCATTTTAAGATCTCTCCAGAGATGTTCAATCAGATTCAAGTCTGGGCTCTGGCTGGGCCACTCAAGGACATTCCCAGAGTTGTCCTGAAGCCACTCCTTTGATATCTTGGCTGTGTGCTTAGGGTCGTTGTCCTGCTGAAAGATGAGCCGTCGCCCCAGTCTGAGGTCAAGAGTGCTCTGGAGCAGGTTTTCATCCAGGATGTCTCTGTACATTGCTGCAGTCATCTTTCCCTTTATCCTGACTAGTCTCCCAGTTCCATCTCCACAGCATGATGCTGCCACCACCATGCTTCACTGTAGGGATGGTATTGGCCTGGTGACGAGCAGTGCCTGGTTTCCTCCAAACGTGACGCCTGGCATTCACACCAAAGAGTTCAATCTTTGTCTCATCAGACCAGAGAATTTTGTTTCTCATGGTCTGAGAGTCCTTCAGGTGCCTTTTGGCAAACTCCAGGTGGGCTGCCATGTGCCTTTTACTAAGGAGTGGCTTCCGTCTGGCCACTCCACCATACAGGCCTGATTGGTGGATTGCTGCAGAGATGGCTGTCCTTCTGGAAGGTTCTCCTCTCTCCACAGAGGACCTCTGGAGCCCTGACAGAGTGACCATCGGGTTCTTGGTCACCTCCCTGACTAAGGCCCTTCTCCCCCAATCGCTCAGTTTAGATGGCCAGCCAGCTCTAGGAAGAATCCTGGTGGTTTCGAACTTCTTCCACTTGCAGATGATGGAGGCCACTGTGCTCATTGGGACCTTCAAAGCAGCAGAAATTTTTTCTTAACCTTCCCCAGATTTGTGCCTCGAGACAATCCTTTCTCGGAGGTCTACAGACAATTCCTTTGACTTCATGCTTGGTTTGTGCTCTGACATGAACTGTCAACTGTGGAACCTTCTATAGACAGGTGTGTGCCTTTCCAAATCAGGTCACATCAGCTGAATTTACCACAGGTGGACTCCAATGAAGCTGCAGAAACATCTCAAGGATGATCAGGGGAAACAGGATGAACCTGAGCTCAATTTGGAGCTTCATGGCAAAGGCTGTGAACACTTATGTACATGCGCTTTCTCAGTTCTTTTATTTTTAATAAATTTGCAAAAACCGCAAGTAAACTTTTTCATGTTGTCATTATGGGGTGTTGTGTGTAGAATTCTGAGGAAAAAAATGAATTTAATCCATTTTGGAATAAGGCTGTAACATAACAAAATGTGAAAAAAGTGATGTGCTGTGAATACTTTCCGGATGCACTGTATAGCATTTTTAATGTAGGTAGATCATTTCGACCTGGTCATTTTAAAAGTAGCTCGCAAGCTGAAAAAGTGTGGGCACCCCTGCCCTAGAGGGTTGATTATACTTTAAACATTGCAGCATGCAGAAGCCCAGCCATTTAATGCAGCACAGTTATTCCCACAATGAAATGGCACATAGTCACTTGATTGTATCATGGAGCAGTTCCCCTAGGGTGATTTCAGCACAGAAATTTTATAGACATAGTCATTTGGGTGTCACCACCTCTGATGGGGTCAACAGGTGCAGTCCGTAACCTCTCTAGTGATAATACTGTTGTCACCATTATGCGTCACTATTGTATTAGGCAAGGTAGGAGCAGCGCCAAGTGTTTACTAGACATTGGTTGCTTGGATGTTTGGCCCAAAGAGTTTAATTTTCTGAGACTACATGTCCCATGATGCCCTGCAGGAGTATGAATGGGAGCTCTGCCACAGGGAAGCTGCCACTTAACATATTGGGGGAACAAACAGTCCCCAGAGACAATCCGTCCCTTTCCTTCCATTTTATCCTGACCAGGAAAGGCACTGAAAACACATCCAGCCGAGGCCACAAATAAAATCGTGGGGTGCACATTAATAAATTAATTCAATCAATTAATAGAATAGTTACTTTCATATAAAAAACAACAACATTGTAAGTCCCCACCATGCTAAACAAGTTTCAAAAATTGTTTCAATCAATTAATCTATGTGCGCCCCACGATTTTATTTAGTCACATATAACCACAAAAATTGTTAAAGAAAAAATATTTTTTTGCTTTTTAGTGCATTTAAAACTAAAGTAAATAAAATCATTTTACTTAAAGAAATGTTAATATATTTTATTTTATATGATTTTATTCTATCGCCTTATATTCTTAATCCTAGTATTCTGTGTTTTTGCTGTGGCATGTGTCTTGTTTCAGCCAGCAATCTCCCCCTAGTTGGTGTTCTAAGCTTGTTTGTTTGGTTTACTTTTATGCCATTTATTTGTATTAAGGTTTATTTTATTTATAATGTACATTTTTCTACATTTCTACATTTTTTTTTTGTGTTGGGAAAGGGGCATGGCTTAGGTTTATAACCCTTGTGTATTGTGGGTGGCTCCCAAAGAGGCGGGGTCACCTGCCAATCACCTCCAAGAACAGCCCTCCTCCACCCAATTTAAGGGAGGGCCTCCAATAGTTCCTGGCAGGTCATTGCGAATGTGCTGGGGAGTGGGGGAGTGGGGAGTGTGACTTGTGTTATTACGACTGCTACTTCCTTGTGCTTTGTGGATTTTCGACCCTGTGCGCTGTTCTTATCTTCGATTTTGGATTTTCGTTTCAGGACTGTGTTCATTGATTTCATTGAACCTCTGCTATGTTTTTTGACCACGCATTCTGGATTCTATATTGGGACTTTGTTCCGTATGATTTACCTTTGTGCTCATCAGAGCTTTGTGCATTGCAAAGCGTTTTGAAAATAAACCTTTTATTTTATAAAAATCTCTCTCGGCACCTTTTTTGGTTTCTTGTTGGGTTTGTTTCGACGGTGTTTACCCCCTCTGGTGGGCAACTTTGGAAAGTGCTTTGGTCCCTGTGGTTCAAAATTCCATAGTTTCATGACAGTATGCATTTGAATTAATAAAAGTATTTCTGATCTTATCTAATCTAATCTAAACTAAACTGCTTCCCGATTTTAAATAAGATGGCAGCCATAGTATCTATTCATCTCCATGAATGTGTTTTTGACTATTTCAGGCATTTTATACATAGGGAGTCCTCTTCTGAACTTAGTTGTCACTTTTTGGTTTCGTTTTATGGATGTTGTTTTTCATTACCATTATGTATTTTTTTAGTTTACTTCGTGTCAAGTTGTTTGCACTTTGTCAGGTTTAAGTTCAAGTCATCTCAAGATTTGAAGTTAGTGATACCACTAGGGTGAGAAAAAAGTGTGTCTCAGGTGCTAAGTCATTCAACTCTGGTCCTTACAGTCATAACTTTTATGGTGTGACTCTAAACAAGATCAAAGTCTGTCGCTTGTCCACACTTCAGTTATACAAGTCTGAATTGTTGCCATAAATTGCACCTCCTCCTGAGTGGATTAATCGAGTAATGAAGTCAATGGATTTGCGTCTCACGTGATGTATGATAATTTCCACACAGACCTCGATGAGATGTTTGGAAAAAGATTATCTTGTCAAGCAAGCTTGATAGCCTGAATTGTTTTCTTCTCATTCAAGAAACGCCTTATCTTCTAGCAGATGCGGACCGGGAGAGCATGCCATGACAATTACTTTGTATATTATGGGAGCAGCAGAAATCAAAGACATGAAGCAGAACTCAAAGCCAAAAGATTATACAAGGCCACAAAAGCCTGGGAACATTTGTAAATGGTGCCAGCTGAGTGGTCAGATTGGAAACCAGACATTCTTAACGAATGAAATTCTTTCATTCCTTTACCCTCTTACTTTTATTTTTAAGGTAAAGTCCAGACAGATGAGCCTCCTTGAACCTTTGCATTTAAATAGCTTGGCGTCCATTATGGAACTGATAAGGGCATTTGCTCACCACAGCATCAGTGCAGGGAAGCATCCAAGGTGATCAAAGTCCAAAGTAGCCCAAGACAAATATCATGTGTGAAGGCTAGGGGTCTCCACAGAGCCCTAAACTCCAAGCACAGACACACAAAACACTCCCGGGTTCAAATAAAGGCGAGTTCATTACACAAATTCCTTGTATACACGAGCACAACAAACAAGTCGGCTCACCTTCCTTTCTCTCTCACCACCGCATTGTTCTCCTCCAGTCGAGTGTTGCCTTCCTTCCTCCCAGCTCCTACTCACCTGGACCAGGCAGTGCGGCCCCCTTTATTGAGAACCCGGGAGTGCTTCCGGTGCCGGGGTTTTTGCCCATTTAAAGCACTTGCAGGCCATACAGAAGTTCCCAATAGCAGGGAGTGTGGTTCCCCGCTCCTCCCTCTTGTGGCACCCACGGACTACATTTCCCAGCATGCCCTTCTGGTTTCCTGCCACGCACCAATATCAGGGCTGCTGCCATCTAGCGTCCTAGGTGAATAAACAGCCCCCAGTGACAGTCCTTCACTTTGTCCCAGTCAGGGAAAGTACTCCAAATATATCTGGTGTAGACACCTGTGCATCTGCCTGGGGCTTCCTGTCCGGGTAAGAAGTCTTCTTCACCTTCATCTGGGATGTCCATCTATCTACCTGTGGAGTCTTGTTCAAGTATGGCACTTTTCTCTTTCTTGACTGGGATGCCTGTCTGTCCACTTGGAGCCTCCCGCTCCTGATAAGGAATCTTCCCCTCTCGTGCTCGGGATGCCTGTCCGTCCCATGTGGCACTTACACATGATAATAATAAGGTGTGTTTTATTACTATCTTACATTTTCAGTTATTTTTCTTCTTGCTTTTACTTATATGCTTCTGCTTTTTGTTTTTTTCTGTTAATACTGTTATGCCATCCATCCATTTTCCAACCCGCTGTATCCTAACTACAGGGTCACGGGGGTCTGCTGGAGCCAATCTCGGCCAACACAGGGCGCAAGGCAGGAAACAAACCCCGGGCAGGGCGCCAATCCACCGCAGGGCACGCGTGCGCACACACGCACACATCAAGCATGCATTAGGGACAATTTAGAATCGCCAATGCACCTAACCTGCATGTCTTTGGACTGTGGGGGAAACTCCATGCAGGGAGAACCCGGGAAGCGAACCTAGGTCTTACCACTGCGCCACCGTGCCGCCCAATACTGTTTTTTTTAATACATTCTTTATATTTTGTGGGACCACCCTGACATCACTGCTTCTTGGACCACCTTTAGCCTTTATTTAGAGGTCTTGATGATGGTCACATTGTCTGTTGACGAGTGTGTCTATTTGGAGGTGTGTTGAATTTCTATGGTTTCTGGATTTTTTGCTTTTGTTTTGTTTAGTTTTGGTTTCTTCATTTCAGGCTTTAAAATCGTGGAAAAGGTGTTTCCCTAAAACATAAATCCCCACTTATCAAATGCTTTTCCCGTAGACTACAGTTATATGTCACGTCTCTGTCGCCACTCACGTTTGTCTGTTTTTACACTTATCAACAATTCACAGTTGCAGTGCTCTTGCACCCAGGACTATTGTTATCGTGACTCAGGCGTCTCAAAAGCACAGGTACCAAATACCACTTTCAATAATTGCCAACTAGGAGGGCGAAAAAAAAAATAGACACCAAAAATAGTCTTGCAAAATATTTAGAAAATAAAAGGTTCATTTTCACAAAATGAGCACAATGGAATTGCCTGAAGGGAAAGAATACCATCAGTAAACAAAAATCCCAATATAGAATCCAAAAAGCGTCGTCAAAAAACAAAGCAGGGGGTCAAAAAATCCAGAAGGTGCGAAAACCAATATGAAGGCACAGAGAAACACAAGAGACACTCCACTGCCTATTTCATTCGTAATGAACCGCCAGGAACTATGGAAGGCCCTCCCATTAATAGGGTGGAAAGCCTACCTGGAGGTGATTGGCAGGTGGTCCCGCCCCTTGAGGAGCCACCCACAAAACATGTGGAATGTAATCACAGCCACCTTCATATAAAAACGAACATAAAGATAAAAGTACATCTCTGTCTCCCTCTCGCTCTGATGTTTAGTTTGGAGGGACAGTCTGTTCTAGTAAGAGTCGGGGCGCTGTGATGAACCCTCCACTTTCTGATGATGGACCCAACAGTGCACAACAGGACATTCAAACTCTTTTTTGTTGCCATTTCCTGCCTTGTGCATTTCAATGAATTCTCACACCAGCAGAAAGCTCGTTTGTCTTCATTTTTGCAGTGACTGTCCAACAATGACTGCGACCCTTTTTCTATCCAGAGAGTTATGAAGGACTCACAAGTAGCACCTCATTATATTTAATTATGACTGTCACCTCATTTGTGTAAGCCTGGAGCTTCTAAAGCACAGAGGTTTGAATACTTATGCAAACACAAACTTTGGAGTTGTTCCTCCTCAGTTAAATATCTACAGAAAATGGTTTATGTTGACTTTGGAAATCTGTTGCTATTGCATAAGAGTCAATCAGTCATTTTCCAACCCACTATATCCTAACACAGGGTCATGGGGGTCTGCTGGAGCCAATCCCAGCCAGCACAGTGCGCAAGGCAGGAACAAACCCTGGGCGGGGCGGCAGCCCACCGTAGGGCAAACACACACACACACCAAGTACACACTAGGGACAATTTAGTATCGCCAATGCACCTAACCTGTATGTCTTTGGACTGTGGGAGGAAACCCATGTGGACACGGCGAGAACATGCAAACTCCACGCAGGTAGGACTCGGGAAGCAAACCCAGGTCTTCTTACTGCGAGGCAGCAGCGCTACCCACTGCGCCACCATGCTGCCCACAATTCAATACAATATAATTTATTTTTGTATAGCCCAAAATCACACAAGAAGAGCTGCAATGGGCTTTAACAGGCCCTGCCTTTTGATGGCCCCCCAGCCTTGACTCTCTTAGAAGACAAGAAAAAACTCCCAAGAAAACAAGGGAGAAACTTTGGGAAAGGCAGGTTGAAGAGAGACAAAGGGGGTCAATGCAATACAAGTAATCTTCAATACTATATAATAGTGCAATAGAAATATTACAAGTACAGATCAGAATTCAACAGTAGATATCACATAATACGATTTGTCACACATTTCTCCTGTCACACATCCAGAGAGCCACAGCTTAACGCTTAGCGCTGCCAGACTTTACTTTGTATGGAGAAAACCCACATAAAAACAGCACAGCATCTCAGACAGGTTCAGATTCAGGTTAGCTAAGCCCATGGTGCCATGTTGTCCTCAGTTGTCATCATATTGGCTCACTCCGAGAGTTCAGGAAGGTTTTTAATTCTGAGATCTCATTTGTAGTCCACTCATCTTGCGGGCCTCAACTGCTTAATGTTGATTAACTCTCAACGACACAGTCGTTCACTGTTGTGATTTCCTTTCAAAGAACTGAAGTCGGCTGTTGAAGAGGTGCTGCCTACGCTCAGGGAGAAGAATGTCTCCGTCTACATCTTCAGCGACACATCTGACAATGAGGATATTCAGAGTCTTGGAGACAAAATCAATCAAGCCTCGGATGAGCCTTTGCCCCAATCGCTGAGGGACAGCATTAATATTCACAGTAAAGCGGCATACATCTATACGTCTGGCACCACAGGTATGGCATTAAAATTAAAGGGCTGATGAATGAGTCTCTGTTGGTCTTGAGTTTGACTTTTATAGAATCTCCTCCATTAGGTTGTCATGACTTTTTATCACCTGCTTAATCTATACCAGGGTTGCAGGAGCCTATTTCAGATAGAATAGGGCATGAGACAGGAAGAAACCGTGGGCAGGGCACCAGTATGTCGCAGGGCAATCACACACACACCAAACAGCCACTAGCCAATTCACCTAACCTGAATGTCTTTGGACAGTGGGAAGAAACTGGAGCACTTGGGGGAAACCCACCCAGACACACGGAGAACATGCAGACTCCACTAATCACTAATACTAACTGAGAAAACTGAAAGCTTGGAAACCAGAAACTCAAGAGAGTAATTCACACTACGTATCCAAATCACAGATATAAATGAATTGCTGCACTGGTATTTAAGGGATGGTGCTGATAATGTAAGACATGTTGTTGTCCTACACCTCATTTCTTAGCAACTTGGAGTAGCTATTTAGCTATTTAGATGCATTCAACATGGGGGTGGGAATACATCAGGGATCGGCTTTGAGCCCTTTCTTATTTGCAATGGTGATGGACAGGTTGACAAACGAGATTAGACAGGAGTCCCCGTGGACTATGATGTTTGGTGATGATATTGTAATCTGTAGCAAGAGTAGGGAGCAGGTCAAGGAGACCCTGGAGAGGTGGAGATATGAGAGGAGAGGAATGAAGGTCAGTAAGGAACAAGACAGAATAAATGTGTGTAAAGGAGAGGGAGGTCAGTGGAATGGTGAGTATGCAAGGAGTAGAGTTGGCGAAGGTGGATGAGTTTAAATACTTGGGATCAGCAGTACAGAGTAATGGTGAGTATGGAAGAGAAGGTGAAAAAGAGAGTGCAGGCAGGGTGGAATGGGTGGAGAAGAGTGACAGGAGTGATTTATGACAGACGGGTATCAGCAAAAGTGAAAGGGAAGGTCTACAGGATGGTAGTGAGACCAGTTATGTTATATGGGCTGGAGACGGTGGCACTGACCAAAAAGCAGGAGACAGAGCTGGAGGTGGCAGAGTTAAAGATGCTGAGATTTGCATTGACAAGGATGGACAGGATTAGAAATGAGGACATTCAAGGGTCAGCTCAGGTTGGACGGTTGGGAGACAAAGTCATAGAGGCGAGATTGTGTTGACTTGGACATGTGCAGAGAAGAGATGCTGAGTATATTGGGAGAAGAATGTTAAGGATAGAGCTGTCAGGAAAGAGGAGAAGAGGAAGGCCAAAGAGAAGGTTTATGGATGTGGTGAGGAAGGACATGAAGGTGATGGGTATAACAGAGGAAGATGATGAGGACAGGATGATATGGAACAAGATCTGCTGTGGCAAACCCTAAGGATCAGCCGAAAGAAGAAGAAGATGTAGGATTAATAAAGATAGATGGCCTAAATAGTACAGGTGGTTTGTGAATAATTCACACTTCTGTATAAACTGGTCCAGAAGCAGTCTCAAGGCAGGGGTGTGAAGAGAGTAACAGTGAACTGGATGTCCACAGTAAGGAAGTGAAATCCGTGCCTTAACTGTTTGGTTTTATGATACAAGGGGGGCTTGTCACGTTTTTTACTCTCTCTCTAACAACCAACCCTGACTTGCACAAAAATTAAAAATTCACCTGTATTCAACAACAATCCTGCCGACTACGCCAAGTTTCTGTAGCACAAGTCCAGCATTTAAAACAATTGCTCATGCCCTTATAGAGTTGTCATGTAACTTTTATGACAAAAAACAAATATCTAGATACAGTACGAATCGTCAAGGCTTCTATGAATACAAATGAACTTCATAATGTGCATTAAAACCCCACAAACCAAAAAAACACTAGTGAAATGATGAACAGAAAACAAACAGTGCGACAATAACACAAAGCAAGTCAATCTAAATATACATTGTGAAAAGAGAAAAGAAAAAAACATGACAAGCTCCCTTGTGTCATTGGTCCAAATGGAAGCCACAACATTGGTACTGTTTTTCTCATAAGCTAGAAAGCTGGTTTGAGATATTTCAATGGTTGCCTTATCATCCCCCTTTTATTCTCACAGGCCTCCCCAAGGCTGCAGTTGTCACTCATCATCGTCTCTGGGCAGCTTGCTTTCTTCAAGGAATGTTGGGAGTAAAATCTAACGACATTATCTACATCAACCTCCCTCTCTACCACAGCGCTGGCCTCTTGATGGGTGTCCTTGGTGCAATTGAAAGGGGTACGTAAGAAATAACTGTGATGAACACCTGCAGGGCAGCAGGCCCACAGAAACTTGGTACAGGGACATCTTTCATTGCCTGGAAGTTGAGACAAATCAGTCTTTAGGAAATGTACCCATTGAGCCCATCCTGGTGGACAGGATGGAATTAAATAAATTAAAGATATCTTGATAGTGTAACAGGGGCAGCTGCAGTATGCCAGCACAAAATGTAGCCTGAAGACTTAGCAGAATGAAGAATATCTTTGTCTTCTCATATCAACAACAGCCTTTTTGGTAAAAAAAAAAAATAAGAAAGAAATATGAGGATAAATCAAAAAGTAAAGACGATTTGGAAATTTGGATATACAACATGTTCACAATGGCTTACGGGTAGTCTGAACACAACACACCGCACGCAGCGCTCTGCTATTACTCTGGTTAAAGCGAAGGTCCAATGAACATTGACGCAGTGATATTTTTTTGGGTAGAGGGAGTGAAATCTGCTGAAATTCACCGAAGGATGTTGCCTCATGCAGATCAGTAAACTTGACAAACTTGACGGTACCCCCAAGTCATCATGCACATCTGTCGCTGATATCCAAATGTGCGGCAAACAGCGGACAACGTAATCTGTCAGACTTCTCGGATGAAGGCATTTGCCATGTCGATGTGGACTTGTGTGAACGATGTGGATGGTCGACCAGATCGAGTTTCATCGGTTACTCTTGTCCTTCCCAGTTTGAACCTTCCTTACCCATTCATTTTCTCTTCTGTATTGAGCTCACATCCTCCAGTGAATTTCAGCAGGTTTCACTTCCTCTACCCAAAGGAAACTCTTTATGGAGTGCTGTTCAACAATAGTGCAGTCCCGCAGCAGAGCGTCCATGTTCATTTGACCTTCGCTTTAACTAGATTAACGGCAGAGCTCTGCCCTGTGTGTGTTCAGACTACCCATAATCCATCACTCATGCACTGTTGCAGCTTCTATCCATTGTGATTCCTGCGTAATTTTGAAATTGCCTTTACTGTTTGATTTATGAGCCTTCACATGAAGATAAATCGAAATAATACCATGTAGTAGGTAATGTGCAGATTATTGTAGATTTTAGAATTAACAAATAAGAGGTTAGGAGAGCTGATAAAGTGCATTGCATCGCATTGCATTGCCGCACCCACCACATGACAAACCAACTCAGGATCCCAAATTAGGACCTGAGTGCAGCCATGCGACGGGTGACACCTCAACACCACGCTAGTTCACATGGAATGGAACTAGTGGGAGGTTTTTTTATGGTGGCTGGAGTACCAATTAACAAATAAAATCAAACCAAATTCTTCCATTTTGTAAAGTTAAGCGTTGCACTGAGCTTTCACTGGCTACAGTGACTGGCGATCACACAAACAAAGGGATTTAAAACTGAACCATTTTGAAAATAGTGACTCTCGTCCAAAACAAGTAGTTTTAAAGTTTACCATCTCGTGCTCGTTTCTATTTTGTCACATTGACATTACATTTACATTTATTTGCTTGGCAGACACTCTTATCCAAAGCGACTTACACATAATTCAGCAAGTTCTTCATATTTTAAATATCTGCAGTTACACAGTATGGTTCAAAAAAACACATGGCACTTTAAAAAGTGGCTGACTTGTTAACTGAGGATCCTACTGTAACATGAGTTCAACGAGAACACGGAGACATTTGAAAATACTTTTCTACACAGAGAACCACAGACACGTGGAGCCTTCTTATATAATACACTACCGCGGCTGTCCGATTGTCTGTCCAGGATGTTAAATCACCTGTGACATCTACTGTTTCGGGGTGATTGACCTCCAAGGTTATTCCTCTTTTTATTTTTATTTTATTTTATTGTAGAATCAACTCTCGGAGGCAGCCAGCAGGGCGGCAATGCAGCGAATGCGTAAGGGCACCGTTCTCATTCGCTACCACCTTCGCCATCACTTCCCCTACCTCTTCATATCTTAAATCATTCTTGAGGCAGACTGATGACTTAAATACCAGCTTAAGCGAAAAATTAAGGAAAACATACTAAGTAATTGCAACACGAACACCGACTTAATCAGTTTTAATGCTAAAAGATGCCGACGAAAGAAGAGAAGAAGCGGGCCATTAGGGTAGAGAAAAGAAGAGCTGCTCAGGAAGCAGCAAGCGCATCAACTTCTGAGCAAATGAAAGACAAACGTACAGAGAAAGAAAGAGGATGAAAACTAGGAATGCTCACGTCACGTATACATGTATTCACTGCACATTATCGTGTAGTGTGCCGTTACTGGTAAACTATAAGTAGTGTTGTACTCAGTGGGACTTTAGAGGCCTTCAGATCTCAGCTAGATGGTGTAAGCAACAGGGGGCATCACTGAGCCACAAAACCCGAGATACACCCACATTTAGCAGTCCCAGTTGCAAAATAAATGTTTTTATTGTGCAAGATACCTTCCTACAGACCACTCCACTCCACAGCCTTCCAATAAACACTCCGCCTTTTCCTCCTCCAGGTAAGTTTTGCCTCCTGACTCACTGGAGGAGATGGACGACCTGATTTTATGTCAGACCCAGGAGCACTTCCGGTAAAGGGGTGTAGCCCAACTGAAGTACTTCCGGGTCAGATGGAAGCCTCCTGAACCAGGGAGTCCTTCACTTCACCCTACAGTGCCCTCTGAATGACCCCAAGCATCCCAACACTGTTGTCCCTCAAGACTACGATTCCCATAAATCCCTGAGGGTGTCCTTGTTGGGTCCACACCAGAGGAGCATTGCCATCTATTATGGGGGGGTTGGACTGCTCTTGATATCCCAGCTCCCCTCTACTGTCCCCTAATCTATCCCTTTGCACCGGATGTTGATTCAGCCCTATCCCGGCTGGGTTGTGCCTCTTTCCATACTGTCCTCCCATTACGGCATCCTGGTTGGGAAAGGGTCCAGCGCAGCACTTACAACAGCTGGAAAAGGACCAGGAGATGAAACGTAGTCAAAACCGGAGACAAGGCAAAACTGAGAAGACCAAACTTATTACACTAAAGTGTATTCAGTAATCCTAACTCGGAAAACTGAAAGTTTGGAAACCAGAAACTCTCTAAGAGAGTAATTCACACTGTGTATCCAAATCACAGACATAAATGAATTGTTGCACCGGTATTTAATGGATTGCGCTGATGATGTAAGACACGTTGCTGTCCTAAACCACATTCTTTGACAACCTGGAGCATTGTCACGGAAATTGGAATTTTAACATGGCCGCAGCAAAATGCCAGAACGAACTCTAGCACTGTCACTACAGGCACTCCATATATCCACAAGTGTGCAAGGAAAACTATATGGGCAGCCTAAAGGAAATTATCACAAACGTTAATCAGTCATTTTGTTACCCACTTTGTCCTGAACAGGGTCGTGGGGGTCTGCTGGAGCCTATCCTAGCTAGCACAGGGCACCAGTTCATCACAGGACAAGCACACACACACACACCCCTCCAAACACATCCATCATCCAACCCGCTATATCCTACCTATAGGGTACTGGGGGTCTGCTGGAGCCAATCCCAACCAACGCAGGGCGCAAAACAGAAACAAATCCCGGGCAGGGTGCCAGTCCACCGCAGGGCACACACACACACACACACACACTAGGGACAATTCAGAATCGCCAATGCACCTAATCTGCATGTCTTTGGACTGTGGGAGGAAACCCATACAGACATGGGGAGAACATGCAAACTCCACGCAGGGAGGACCCGGGACGTGAACCCAGGTCTCCTTACTGTGAGGCAGCAGCACTACCACTGTGCCAAAGTGCCACCCATTATCACAAAAGTACGGATCAGTTTCGGCTTACCCTCGCAGAAGTAGCCATTTCTTAAAGAGTATCTTGTATTTAGCACATATCCTGCAACATTTTTCCTCCTTCCTTTCTTTCAGGCATTACAATTGTGTTAAGTCGGAAATTTTCTACCTCACAGTTTTGGAATGACTGCCGAAAGCACAACGTCACTGTTATCCAGTATGTCGGCGAGGTGTTACGGTATCTGTGCAATACTCCAAAGGTAACTATAGCGGCAGTAGACCAAAAAGGCCCCTAATCTGAAAATTGGCTGACGCTGCACTCTGACCTCCAAAGGTCAAGTAGAAAGGCAATTTCCCCTCGGGGATTAACAAAGTATATCAAAATAAAAAATAAAAAATCTACAGCTTAATAAAATGTGCAGAAAGTGATGGGGCATGAATACTTTTTGAATCCACTGTAAATTCTGGGAGTGAAAAAGAAATGGCCATTCAGAAAGGAGCCATACCATTGAGGCAGATACAATACAAAAGTAGAAAACAGGTGTGGCAGATGCCTGGGGTGACGACGGGAAAGACGAAGAGAGCGTGCGTCCATCTCAGACCACGTGGGGGCAGCCACCCTGGTTGCTATGGGGACCACGGGTACAGAGCTTTGAAGCTCAACCCTGTAGGGGCCTGTGGTCACCGCTAGGGGGGGCCCCGGTGTCTGGAGAGCCCTGGACCTCAGCACTTCCACCACACCCGGAAGTGCTGGGGGGAAGAAGAGAGGGGACACCCGGAGTGCTTCCGGGGATGCAGCCGGCACTTCCACCGCACGGGGGTGTGTCCGTGGAAGATTGCCGGAACCCACATGGAGCACATCCGGGTGCTATAAAAGGGGCCGCCTCCCTTCATTCAAGGCAAGAGTCGGGTGGAAGACAAGGAGGTGGCCTGAAGAGTGGAAAGGTGTTGTGTTGTGTGGCCAGGACTTTGGGGACTGTGGGGTTGTGAGCACTGAACTGTAAATAGTAATGAATAATAAACGTGTGTTTGGCGACACGAGCGTGTCTGCCTGTCTGTGCCCAGGTCAACGTTCACACAGGGTATCAAGTAACGGAAAGGAGTGAAGTGAAAAAGTCTAAAAGGAGATTCAAGAGAGTGCAGGCAGGGTGGACTGGGTGGAGAAGAGTGACAGGAGTGATTTGTGATAGAAGAGTGAAGGGAATGTCCAGCTATGCTGAATGGTTTGTAGATGGTGGCATTGAGGGAAAAGACAGGAGGCCGAGGTAGAAGTGGCGGAGTTGAAGATGGTACGATTTTCTCTCGGAGTAACGAGGGTAGCCAGTATTAGGACTGAGTATATTAGGGGGGACAACACAGGTATGACAGTTTGGTGACCAAGTGAGAGAGGCGAGATTGAGATGGTCTGAGCATGTGCAGAGGAGAGAAGAGGGGAACATCGGGAAAGGAATATTGGGGATGGAACTGGCAGGCAAGAGGAAAAGAGGAAGGCCAAAGACGAGGTTTATGGATGTGGTGTGGGAGGACATGAAGGGAGTCGGTGTGGCAGAAAATGATGTAAGAGACAGGAATAGATGAAGACAGCAAGCCCTAAATGGGAACAGCTGAAAGAAGAAGAAGAAGATCAGGTTTGAGGAGAGCAGACACAACAGAAACTTATAAATACAAAGCGGGGCAGTTGAAAAGCCAGAGAACGCATGAGAGCTTTCAGTCTGGATGTGAATGTTGGGAAAGATGGAGCCTTCTGATTAGAGCTATGAAGACAATTCCAGAAAGCAGGGCCACAAAGCTGAATGAATGGTTGGTTGCCAAAAAATCGCATTACAGTGTAACAGACTCAGAAAGAAGGCCAGCATTAGAAGGAGGTCAATGACTGCTCGATCTTTAACACTCAGAAAACTGTTGAAACACACTAATCTTGTCCCTTGATCTCTCTGTGTAATAAAAGGCCATCATTGGTACTGAATTATATTTTGCCCACTGGCTCTTTATCATCTCCTTTGTAAATCAACAGCCATATTGGCCAGTAAAGTGAAATAAAACAAAGTTAAAAAAATCTTTTCATGACATTACATTGCATTGTGATTCTAGCATACACTCTAGCATTGCTCAGCTCAAACATTTTTTATTACTGGACAATTTTATCAATTTCAATTTTATCAACTGGACAATTTAATCACAGCTGTCAAAGGACACTCTGAAAATATACATACATAGCTGTTGGTGTAAAATCCCCCCCAAAAAATTTAAAATGGATTCTTCTTTTCAGAGTGACAGTGATCGTCACCACCGAGTCAGACTTGCCATTGGTAATGGAGCCAGAATGGACACCTGGAAGGAGTTCTTGCATCGATTCGGAGACATCCAAGTCTGTGAGTGCTATGGGGCGACAGAGGGGAACGTTGGCTTCATAAATTATATTGGAAGAGTCGGAGCCATTGGACGGGAGGTCTTTATACACAAGGTACGCGGCTGGAAGTTGCACCTTCCCTTTCAGCTTCATTATTTGTATTTTTTATTGCTTTTTTTAGATCGCAATAATGGCTTATCAAATGGAGGCATGAAGTTTGTTTCTGTGAATGTTGTTATTCATTTCAGGAATTATTAAATAGAAAATGCTCCACTTAACAATCAATAGCCTTCATGTCTCAGCCCACGTCTAACAAACAAGAGAATACCCTTAATCCACCAAGCTCATTCATTTATCTAATAGCTAAGCTGTCCCAATAGCTCATTCAGATTCTTCTTAAAGGTTGTTATGTTGAAACGAAAAGATAAAAGAAGATTAAGAGGAGATCTGATTGAAGTGTTTAAAATTATGAAGGGAGCTGGTCCAGTGGATCGAGATGGTGACTTTAAAACAAATTCAACAGGATCACAGGGACACAGTTGGAAACTAGTCAAAAGTAAATTTTGCACAAACATTAGGAAGATTTTTTTTCGTAAAGAGAACCTCAGACACTTGGACCATAAGTGACCAAGCAGTGTGATAGTCAATAGGACTTTGGGGACTTTCAAAACTCGAAATGGAAGAATTAAGTGGCTACGACTGGTGAGCTTTGTTGGGCTGAAAGGCTTATTCTTGTCTGGACTGTTCTAATGTTCTAAAAGACTTCTGCTTCAACTCCATGTCTTGCTAGTTTGTCCCCAATTCCCACAATCCTTTGCACAAAGAGGTGCTTCAAGATGTCAATCCTAAATGCATTTCCTCAAGTACGTAATTCTCCATTTTGTTGAAAGAATGTTGCTTGAGCTACTTCATCGATGTCTTGGAGGATTTTGAAGACCTGGATTAGGTCCCCACGCTGACTTGTCAGCTTGACGCTAAGCAGGTTTAATTCTCTGAGCCTGTCACAGTTGGGGTTACCATAAGTCTGGGTCCTCTTTTTTGGCGCCGTTCCCTGCTTACGGCAAGATGGCCTCATATGTATTGTTAGCTAGCTGTCCCATGCGGCTCAGTCCACGTAGTAGTGAAAGAGAACAAACTTTAACAATCAATAAACAAACAGGTATCGCTAGCTAAGTGGAGGCAAGGAACGCTCCAACATGTCACGAGAGGTAGAACGACTCGAATGGAGGCTGGCGCGTGAGTGAGGATGGCCCTGCCCGGCTCCCCACTCCTGACGTCACACTTCCCCCTTCCCACGTCCCACATCCTCTGTATCAGATGAGCGCGATTAAAACACTCCTGCAGGCGGACTATGATTCTTAGCACAATGAGAGAAGTCGCAAAATCAACCAGAATGTTCAAGTAAATTATAGAAGAAAACAATCTAAATCCATTAAGTAGTTCGCTCATAAAAAGCGGACAGACAGACAGACAGACTTTGAATCATATGATCTTGGAGATCCTCAACCTTCCTTAATTAGCGAATGCTGCGAAAAATATAATTAACCTCTGAGTTGTTCCTTGTGACAATACATGTTTTCATAATGATTGAGGGGCAAAATTCAAATTCAAATAACATGCAATAAGTCGAAAACCGGTCAAGACATGAAAAATAATCAAACGAGAAGTCAAACGGAAAATAAGGATTTTATCTGCAGATCAGATAAGGCTCAGGGAAAAAGGATGAGCTTTAATGCTGTTTGCTGATTAAGTTAAGGTCACGACCCCAATGACCACGTCCCTAGAAACGTGAGCCGTGACCCTGACTACAGTACACAATATGGCTTCTCTAAAAGGAAACGGCTACAAAACATCAGTATTCAGCCTAAATCATGACAGTAACGTCCCTAGCCATAATTTTTACATGTGTTTTGAGGGTTTTCTACATCAAGGACTCTGAAAGTTTCCATCATTTTTCTAATTTAATCCTTCATTTCAAAGCTGATCATTTATTTTTTGTATACTGCAAAGCCATTTTGGATCCCGATGGGAGCCTCCACTTTGTGTCGTTTGTGTCTCCTGTATCCAAGTGAACAATCCCAGCATTCTGTGGGAGACGCAGCATTGGTGATGTCTGAATTGGCAATGGGTTTAAAGGTCATCCAAGTGATGCCGTCCGTCGTTACGGTCCCATAAATTCTTTCTGTGCTTTGGCCTTGCATTTTAATTATTTTTGATTGCTTGATTTCAAGCTTGTGGTTCTTGGTTTCTCATTGTCATCTTGTGCTCTGTATTTTGAAGGTTTGGTTGTGACGATTTCCTGGTTTTTAATCTCTGCCTGTTTCTAACGATGTGTTTCTTTCAGCCACTTTCCTTCCCTGTGCCCCCACTGTTGGAACAGTAATGTCATTATGGTACAATATGTTAATAATGCTATATCTTATGGAAAAAGTATTATAGCATATAATGACTAGCCTTCTGACTTACCCTTATAGGTACAGTATACGCCAATAAACAATGCTATCATTTTCTTACAGGAATGAGTACCCCAGTTCTGTGACATATCAGGTGGATTTATTTCTCTCTCTTTTACATTTTGTCAACTTAATTAATTGTATTCTTCATTTTTAGAAATTGTTTCCATATTCTCTTATTAAGTACGATACAGAGAGAGAAGAACCAGTGCGCGATTCCCGTGGATTTTGCAAAGAAGTTGAAAAAGGTAATTTTGAACACTTCCTAAAGCAACAGATAAGCGGTAGAAGTGAATGCAATCAGCGACAGGACTGTCACAAACCCACCTAATCCAATTCACGGTCAACGAAAGCTGGAGCTTTTCTGGGCACCGCTGGGAATCAAGTTCACTAGATCAAGACGAACAAGAGACACGATAGACAGCAATCGCAAGAGCAGAAACGGCAGAGTTGTAGTGATTTTTAAAAAGGGAAAACTGACCGTAATGTAACTGGCTGCCATCTCTCCACATGGAAATACAGTGGCAAGTAACAGTATGAGAACCCTTTGGAAATCACCATGTGTATGTAAATCTGGTCTGACCTTCAATAATACGCAAGCGCAATCTGTTTTAACGAATAACATACAAATTATTGTACTGTTCTCGTACGTATTGAATACATCATTCAAACATTCATAAGCGTAGCTTGGAAAAACTCTGTGAACTCCTGGGCTGAAGACGTCAGCAAAAGCTAACTGGAGGCAGGAGTGAGCAAACCTGAAATGCGACCAATGAAATGAGTTTGGAGGTGTGGCTTAGAACTACTTTGACCAATAAAGAAGACCTTTTGATTTTGCTCTTTACAGGAAGCATCTGCTGATGTGACGTATACATCACAGAAAGAGGTCTCGAAGGTCTACGACCCAGAACTGTTGATTTGCATGACCTAGAAATGGTTATAACGTTTTGCTATTCATCAGTCCACAGTTAGACAAACTATGTATAAATAAAGATGATTTAGTACTGCAGCTACTCTCTGTAGAAGTGAGAGCATAGTCAAGATGACTCAAAAGCTACAACACAGAATTAGTGCTAGATCGATGCTAAAATTTTGACTTTGGTATGAATACCAGCTTTTGGACCTCAGAATGGTTTCAAAACCCAAAACAGTTCTGAATAATGGATAACTTCTCCTGTCCCCAACTTACAGCTACTTCAATCCCCAGTCTGCAAATACACTGACCTCCCTAATACACCACACTCCCCAAATCGTTAACAGGAGTTCACCCCTTTGAGTATTTGGCATGTTAATGTAAATATATTTGTTCAGATAACACTGTGTTGGTTCAAGCTAGATGTAATATACACTCACTGGCCACTTTATTAGGTACATCTATTCATCTGCTTGTTACCACAAATCAGAATCAGAATCAGCTTTATTGGCCAAGTATATATACACATACAAGGAACTAGACTCTGGTTTTACCTTGCTCTCTGTGCATGTGTTATGCGTGTATACATTATATACACATGGGGACCAGTTCAGCACAATGGACGATAGCCATTGACTGGTCCATTGCACAAGTACTATCTCTGATGCTGTGAGATCGACTCAGGTGTTCACGAGAGTGATGGCCTGTGGAAAGAAACTGTTCATGTGTCTGGTAGTTTTGGCGTACAGCGCTCTGTAGCACCTACCAGAGGGAAGCAGTTGAAAAAGACCATGACCAGGGTGTGATGGATCTGCAATGATGTTTTATCTAATATCTAATCAGCCAATGAAATGGCAGTAGCTCAGTGCATTTCAGCCTGTAGACATTGTCAAGGTGACCTGCTGAAGTTCAAACTGAGCATCAGAACACGGAAGAAAGACGATTGAAGAGACTTTAAATATGGCATGGTTGTTGGTGCCAGACGTGCTGGTCTGAGTATTTCAGGAACTGCTGAACTAAGGGATTTTCATGCACAACCATCTCTGAGGTTTACAGAGAGTGGTCTGAAAAAGGCAGTTCTCTGGGCGACAATGCCTTGTTGATGCCAGAGGTCAAAGGAGAACGGCCAGACTGGTTCAAGCTGACTGAAAGGTAACAGTAACTCAAATAAGCACTTGTTACAACTGAGTATGCAGAAGAGCATCTCTGAACACACAACACGTTGAACCTTGAAGCAGGTGGGCTACAACAGCAGGAGACCACACCGGGTGCCACTCCTGTGAGCTAAGAACAGGCAACTGAGGCTACAAGTTTTCACGGGCTCACCAAAATTGCACAGCAAAAAATTGTAAAAACATTTGACTGGTCTGATGATTCTGGATTTCTTTTATGACATTCGGATGGTAGGGTCAGAATTTGGCGTCAACAACATGAAAGCATGGATCCATCCTGCTTTGCACCAACATTTCAGGTTGGTGGTGTAAAGATGTTGAGAATATTTTGTTGGCACACTTTGGGCCCCTTAGTACCAGCTGAGCATCGTTTAAATACCACAGCCTACCTGAGTATTGTTGCTGACCACGTCCATTCCTTTATGGCCGCAGTGTCCCCATCTTCTGATGGCTCCTTCCAGCAGGATAACCCATCATGTTCCCCTTGGAGTTCCGATCATGACAATAATTGACTAGAGGTGCTAGAAAACAACCATTTACTTCCTGTAGGAAAATGAGAGAAATGCTTGTAATGTACTGAATGGTCAATGAGGTAGAAAAGGACCACAGAGTAACAGCTGAAGGCTTGAAGGGATTTATGGAGGAGATTAGCATCTCTGTTCATAGGCCTACCAAACACAAAACAGCCATGTTGGCCATGACAGGACACCAAGGAGGAATCCCATTGCTCTAAAAAAATAAAACATTGCAGCACACCCAAAGTTGGCCAAAGACCATCTTGACACTCCACAATGTTATTGGGAAAATGTTCCAAGGAGTGAGAAAACTTAAGGTTGAAGTGTTTGTGAAGGATATGCAGCAGCACCACATACCAACAAGAAGCATTTTCCTACTCGTAAAATACAGTGGATTGAGCATTGTGATTTGAGGCCTGCTTTGCTGACATCAACCATCAAAGGGAAAATGAAATCCTAAGTCAGAATAAGGTCAGGGTGGCTGCCTGCCGAAGCTCAGTAGTTGTTGGGTGATGATGCTGCAGGACAAAAACCCTAAACATCAAAGTAAATCTACTACAGAATGGCTTCAAGAAAAGAAATCCAGTGACCCAGTCAGGGCCCGGACCTTAACCCAACAGAGATGCTGCAGAATGACCTCAGGAGAGCCGTTCACTCCAGACATCCAAAGAATATGGAAGCAGTTCTGTAGTGAAGAAAGGTCTGGAATTCCTCCTGAACGTTGTGCAGGTCTGAACCGCTTGACTGAGGTTATTGCTGCCGGAGAAGGTCTGACCAGTTAATATATCCAAAGGTTTGCTTACTTTCCCCACAGCACCCTGTGGATATTTGATTGGTTTGTTCAATGAAGACGTGACAGATTAGAATTGTCACAAGAAGCATGTCGTGTTTGTCAACACTTGGATATACTTAGATGAAGATCAGATCACATTTAAGGACCCATCAATGCAGAATGTCAGGTCATTCCATAGGATGCACATTCAGTACTTTTTCTTGAAACTGTATGATGGGAGAATTGTTTGAAGTAATAGAGATGCAAAAGACCACAACAGAAATGGTCACTAAACAAAATTCTGTTTTCGCATATCTCTTTCACTTCTAATTCTTATGTGTAACAGAAGGCACTGTTTATTCCCAGAAGTCCTTTAACACCAACCACTATCCCCAATTTTATGCAAACAGGACACATGTTGTGTTCCATTTGAACTTGTAAGTCAGTATTTTTGAGTATTTGGTTGGAGTTTTCAACCGGAATGCCCCTTAAGTCAGATTTCCAATTTAGAAACTCAAGGCTGGCTTGTCAAGTCCGAGTTTGTCCAACTTCAGATCATGACGTCAATCCAAAATTGTGACGTACACCGCAAACTCTAGTGAAAGCTGTAGGATTACACTGTTTATTAGCACTTCTGATGATTTGTGTTGCATTAAACCAGTCGTACACACAGCATTGCCCAACTTCTATCTGTGGACATGTTGCTACAAAGTTTGGATGCGCAGAATACCGTGTGAGGTTTTGTTATAAACTGCTATTTATTCAGATGGAGGACGCACAACTAAGGTTTTCCTAGAGACGTCCATATTGGTTTTCTGAATGTCTTACTGGATCGCGGTCAAGTCGGCTGTGTCCTCATTCCCAGCTCCTATTTCTGAGGTAAATGGAACACAGCATGTCAAGTCCGACTCCAGATCGTGACGTCAATCCAAAATGGCGATGTACACCGTAAACTTCAGCAAAAGCAGTAGTAATGTATTATTTATTAGCACTTATGTCTATTGGTGTCTCATTAAATCAGTCGTACACACAACACTATCCAACTTCTATCTGTGGACATGTTGCTACAGGGTTTGAATGCACAAAATACAGTGTAATGCGTTGTTATCAACAGTTGTTTATTCTGAAAAAAGCAAGTGCAACTAAGGCTTTCCTGGAGGCGTCCATATTGGTTTTCTGAATGTTGTACTCGAATGCAGCTAACCCGGGTGTGAAGTCATTCTCTGCTCCGTCATCCGACTTCTGAGATAAATGGAACTCAGCCATACTCTACATGTTCATACCTACGTGTATGTAAATAATGGGAAAACGGTGTGGGTAGAAGTTTAAGTTGCAACTTTTTTACTTCCTGTTATGTCAGTGTCATGGACCTGGACAACTGAGTACTAAGCCAATAGTTTTCGATTTAATATTTTTGTGTTTTTTTACAGGTGAAACAGGCCTCCTTGTATTAAAAATTACCAAAATTGCTCCTTTCACTGGCTATGCAAAAAACAGGGAGCAGACCGAGAAGAAGCAAATAAGAGATGTCCTTAAAAAAGGAGATGTGTACTTCAACAGTGGGGATTTGCTAAAAGTCGACCGTGACAATTTTATTTATTTCCAGGACAGAATTGGAGACACGTTCAGGTAAGAGAGGTGACTAATCTTCTTGAATTGATATGGTGGTGTACTGGTTAGCACCTGGAGACTGGACCTGAATTCTGGTTACTGTCTGTTTGCATTTTCTGTCTTTGTCTGCTTTGGTTTTATTCATCTGCTTTCCAGAAGTGTGAAATTGGGGGGCTCCAAATTGAGCTTGCCCTCGGTCTGGGGTTCAAATTCATGTTTTGTAAAATTCTCTCGTGTTCATTCTTGATTTTTTTTGTTAATGTTGATTATGTGCATCCTTCTTTGTTTCTGATTTTGTCTTTATAGGTAAGCTGCCTGTGTTATGTTTCATGTGTTTTGCGGATTGTTCCACAAGAGGCGGGGCCACCTGCCAATCACTGCCAGGAACCGCCCTCCGCCCTGTAAATCTGAAGGGTCTTTCACTATTCCTAGCAGTTCATTTTGCATGTGCTATGGAGTGGCGAGTTTATTTGCATGTTTGCTGTGCTTATGTTATTTGTGATTTACTGGATTTTTTTGACCTAATGCTCCTTTCTTGACTTCATTTTGTGGCTTAGTGTATCGGGACATTGGCTACATTGGATTGCCTTATGGTTTAGGGTAAATACAACTGCCTTTGTGTCCCATGAAGCTTCAATGTTATTGAAGAGGATTGTGTGATGAACAAATCTTTTATTTTATAAAAATTCTATTAGGTCCTTTCTGTGGTTAGCCAGGGTTTTTGATGGGATTTCCCCCTCTAGTGGGCGTTTTTGGATGTACTTTTGGGACTCGTGTACTTTGGGACCCCCCAATAGCACTGTGTTGGTGCAGGGATTGTCTCCCACTCTCTGTAGCCCAAATGTTGGAATGGAAAGAGGATCGGTGAGAGTTATCTATGAAGTATTCAGTCATTTATAAAATATTAAGCTTAAAGTAAAAGCATTGGCTACAACGATACATTTAATAAGTTCTCTTAAGAAATTTTGGGAAGGATAAACCTTCTATACATTTTAAAGGAAGTACAAGAGGACCAGTTGGTGGTCAGGTTTTATTTCTAGGGTGGCAGGTGAGAGTGCAACTGCAAACATAATATCCTCCTTGTCATTGTCATTTATTTTTAGGTAGTGACCAGTCTCTGATGTTAAATCTTGAATATGATTCTACAGTAGGTACTCATGAATTTGGCAGCAATCAAAACCTGTACTCACCTGATATGAATGATCGATTGTGATGCATTCTCTGCTTCTCATTTTATTTGCTCTTAGATGGAAAGGAGAAAATGTGGCCACCTCAGAGGTCGAGAGCATTCTGATTCTGGTGGACTGCATTGCAGAGGCAAACGTCTATGGCGTCCTTGTGCCAGGTGAAGCAGCAGCCGTCCTTCAGAAAATGTTGATGACTTTGAGTGAAGTTAAATGGAAGTCCCTTAAAGGAGACATCTGGCATTTTTTCAAGTCAAAGTGATTTCCCCACAAACATTTTAACCTGAAAATTGCTCCCGAGGTGCTGTACAATGGCTGACCCGGCACTCTGACCTGTAACGGTCATGTGAAAAGACCATTTCTCCTCAGGGATTAACAAAGTATATCAAATCAAATCAAAAATCAAATGATGTCTATGAATATACCGCATGTGTTTTCTATAAATTTTAAAAAGATCTTGCCCTCACTGGCATTTTAAATAGGGGCTAATGGGGTATGGGGCACCACCGGAAAAATAAAAGCATGAAAACTTACCACTGAAACCACAAAAGTTTTAATATAACAAAACGTGTCTTCTGTGTTTGAAGGATATGTTTTCTCCTTGCTTGTGTAAGGTCTCACTTAAATACAGAAGTAAATCAAAATCAATCCAACCACATGTCACAAATAGTTTGCAATGATTTGGTCTTTCAAGAGGATACAACGTCCTGAGGAGGGTGAAAGGTTAGCGGAAGATGACAAACACTGAGGTGGTGTGCATAACTGAAAATGGCCAAATCTCAAAATATTGGTGTTTTTTGAATGTTGAAGTTATTTTACAATGTGTGCGCAATCACAAGACGTGGATCAATACTCGACAACTGTCTTGGACAAATTCGATAAGTTTTTAAGCTTTTTTATTTATGCCCCATGCCCCATTAACCTCCAATGAGGGCAAAATGTTTTTACAAATTGATAGAAATACTTAAGTTTAGAACACCTTTTTGTGTAGTAAATGCTTTTTCATTTTTATACCATGTTTGTGAAGAAATAACTTTGACTTGAAAATTACTGTAATTGTTCTTTAAGGTTAAGCCAAGGTCCTCCTTGATCATCTGTCATACATTAGTTTTTATTCCAATTTCTTTTTCATGCTACATTTCATGAATAAGATCACAGTGGGCATGGTATGATTGGACTGGACTAAAAATCGGAGTCACTCCTAGACTGGCTTTGGATTGAGCGGCATGATCAGTGTGTCTCCAGGAAGCCTGGTTCTTTCTGAAGTCCACCTTGATCTTGTTTCAATTTCATGTGGTAGACTAATATGATATCATAACTGTGAGGAGGTCATTTTGATTTGAAAAATACAGAACTTATCCTTAAGTGCCATATGTATCTCAAAAACAAATACTTGAGCATTTGATTGGACTGCAAACAGAGACTGTCAATGTTGGCTTAGTACAAGAAGGTTGAAACGCTCTTCATTTTCAATCTCCAGGGCATGAAGGGCGCACAGGAATGGCTTCTGTTAAGTTGAAGGAAGGGAAGCAGTTCAATGCTGGAGATTTTTTCACAACTGTTGCACATCACTTGCCCACTTATGCCAGGCCACGATTTATTAGAATTCAGGTACTATTTTATTATTATTATTATTATTAATTTTAAACTACATTCAGTATTTTATTCTTTTAGATTAATAAAAAAACTGTGGCAAGAAATTATCATAACGTTCGCTGTGTCACAATCCTTTTATTTTTGAATAGCTGACAATATCATTATTAAGTTTTTTTTTGTATCACTTTTACTGTTGTAATTAATTTTTATCATCAAGTTTTGGGCATCGTGATGTCATTTTGTTAAATTATTTATTTGGCAGTATTAACAGAGCCACCGCCACATTGCTCCCTCATCACTGACGGTGTCATTGCGTGTGACTCGTATGTGTCTACCAGGGTGTGTTCCCCGGCCTCTTTTTTTGTTTTTTTTTTGTAATTATTTATTTTTTGTTAATAATCTTCTGTTTATGCATTATTATGCTTCTTTTTGAAAAATCCTGTTTTCTTATGTACTTTGTATTTTGTGGGTGGAAACCCAGGAGATGGGACCGACCTGATATCACCACCCCTAAGCCCTCCCTCTGGCTATTTAAATTGGCGGAGAAGGCTTGGGAGTTTGAGATCATTCATGTACAGTAGAGTCTTTTAAGTATTGCTGTTTGTGTTGAGTTTAGTCAATTTTTTTTATGATATTCTTGCCTTGTTTTCTTGGATTATTTCTCTTCTATTTGCTTTGGATTTTCTTCTTAGGCAAATTATTTTTGCTTTTTCAGCCATGTACACCCTAATAATAACATAGCACTTTTGAATTTGAATTTTAGAACTCCATTGAGGTGACAGGAACTCTGAAGCAGCTGAAAGTGAAGCTGTCCAAAGAAGGCTTTAACATGGACACAATCAGGGATCAATTGTACTTTCTGGATGACAAAGCCAAGACCTATGTGCCAATGACCCGCAGCATCTATGAGGCCATTATTAACAAGGAAATGAGGCTCTGAGGTGACGAGTGCCACTTACCGAATGAGTCACTCAGCCAAATTTTCAGTTCAGTTCAGTCTGTTTTCTGTATAGCGCCCCTCACTGACTGCAGGCTCAGAATATTCACAGGTAAATGCAGTTCCAAACTTTACAAATGACTAATTGAGTCACTCGTGAAGACACAGATTTGATTAAGCGCACAGGAAGACAAAGCAGTTCTAAACCGATTAATAGACATGGAGCCCAAGAAAAGGTTGTCAACAAATATAATCGTTCAAATACGGCCAGTTCACAACAGGGGAAAACAAAAACTCCAGTGAGCAGGAGAAAAGAAACCTCTGGGGGGTCCACGGTCAGTTATAACAGACAACGTCAGACACCACCAAAGTCCTGGAGACCTCGGCCAACTTACCACACACCACCTCCGGGGCATTCTTCTGCAGAGTCTGTGCCAGGACATCTAATAAGACGACAGAATTGTTCCATCTGATGATTCCAGGACTTCTAGCATCACAAATGTCTTTTCCATGGGCTGTTGTTGTGCCACCGTAGAAGACCAAGAAAAAAAACAGAATAGAGGAGAGTTCAAAATTATATGCATTCATTTATCCTTTGCAAAACCACTAACTAGGGCTCTTATAACAACAAGGTTATTTTTTATGACTTCAGTTAGTTTAATAGTAATTAATCTGAAGTGACATCAACTTCTCACATTTTTATTACTGCCAATCAAATGAATACTTCAAAATATCTCTAAAAGCATTTGAGCTGTTTTGAAATTCAGCGTCCTCTTAACATATTTGAAATACACCATGAAACACGTGGTCCTCAAGTAAAGGTGGTTCACAGAGAACAATTCTTTCTCAACCAGTGGACGCCAGTGGGTGGTAAGTTGCTGTTGTTTATAATGCTTGTGGTTCACACAGTAGTTTGCGACTTGTTTAATGGTCCTATGATCGCGCTTGTCCAAAAATGCTCAGAGGATTGAACCTGACTAAATGCTCCCTAATCTGAAAATCGCTCAAAATTCACCACGATCGTGCTCGATTTACCCAGAGGAGACTCTTGGTCGGTCACGAAAACATTCATATCGGAATAAGTGGGTCATAATGCTAAAATGTTGAGAAACACTGATATAGAGCATGCAGAGCGCCTTATGTCAGAAATACAGTCTGAGATTTTGGCACAATTTTAAGATCAATTTGCTGAGTAGGCCCAAATTTCAACTTCATTGTTTCATGTGCAGTATGAGAGGGGATGTTATACCCGACAGTATCTTACAACATAAATTTAGAAATCAATAAATGCCAGAAAGTTGTAAGTGTGAGCCGTCACACAAGACAAAATCTCTGGTTGACATCAAATTTACCGAAATTCATTGTGCAGCAACTGCAGTAAGTGTGCATTGTACATTGGGTATTGCCGTTCTTCTTCTTCTATTTAGGGGTTGCTACAGCAGATCATCCCTGTCTTCTATATCATTTTCTGCCACACTGACTGCCTTCCTGTCCTCCCTCACCACATCCATAAACCTCCTCTTTGGCCTTCCTCTTTTCCTCCTGCCTGGCGCTTCCATCCTCGACATTCTTCTCCCGATGTACCCCTCATCTCTCCCCTGCACTTGTCCAAACCATCTCAATCAAGTCTCCCTCTCTTGGTCACCAAACTGTTGTACCTGTGTTGTCCCTTTAATATACTCATTTCTAATTTCTGTCTGTCCTCGTTACTCCGAGCAAAAATCATAGCATCTCATTGAGTATTGTTGTTGTCATGCTCATTTTCACCTTTTTAATTTCTTAAAGCTACCTATCAAGTAGTAAAACAAACAACTGAATGTCCAATGACAGAAGTGTCTTTGGAAACATTTACTGGAAGACCCCAAAATACAATACAATACAATACAATTTATTGTTTGTGTAGCCCAAAATCACACAGGAAGTGCCGCAATGGGCTTTAACAGGCCCTGCCTCGTGACAGCCCCCCAGCCTTGACTCTCTAAGAAGACAAGAAAACACTCCCAAAAAAAACCTTGGAGAGAAAAAATGGAAGAAAGCTTGGGAAAGGCAGTTCAAAGAGAGACCCCTTTCCAGGTGGGTTGGGCGTGCAGTGGGTGTCAAAAAGAAAAAGGGGGTCAATACAATAGAATACACATAACAGAAAAATCCTCAATACAGTATAAAAATAAACATTTTAGAAGTACGGAGTAGAATTTAACAGTGGATGATATCACATGATATGATTTGGATTTGTTTTAAGTCCTGGAGACCTCATTCATCAAGCTGCCTCCCCCATTTGGCCATTTCACAGCTGAAACAGCACTGGGCCAGCCAATCCAATGAAAGGACCCCTCTACCCCACGATTCCTGCGATTCTGTATCAGAGATGACTTTACCTTAGGCAGGCAAAACAACTTGGCAGGTGGGCCGTGGCACCAAGTGCCACATTTGAGTACTGAGAAGAGAAACAGAATAGGTGAGGGTTAGTAACAAATTATCACTATCATGTTACTTATGTTTTAGTGCTAATGACTAACAACAGAGATGCAGTCTGTACAGTTAATCAGCAGCTCTAGTCAGGGTGTGCTAAACTGAAGTAGTGAGTCCTTAGCCTGAGACCGAAGGGGCATCTCTTATATTAGCAGGTAGACCACTCCACAGTTTAGGGGCCCTGTATCTAAAAGCTCGACCTCCCACTGTTATTTTATTAATCCTTGGAATCCTAAGCAGACCGGCATCTTAAGATTTAATGTGCGCTCAGGCTTGTAAGTCATGATAAGTTCAGACAAGTAAGCCGGAAATTGGCCATTTAATGTTTTATATGTTAAAAGAAGGATTTTGAAATCTGCCCTAAACTTAACCGGGAGCCAGTGTAAGGATTTAAGAACTGGAGTTATTTTCTTGTTCTTGTAATAATTCTTGCAGCAACATTTTGGATTAACTGGAGGCTGTAAAAAGAACAGTTTGAACATCCAGTGAACACCGCATTGCAGTAGTCAATCCTACTAGAAATAAATGCATGAATTTATTGATAAAAGACATAGTTTACATATGAGGTCTATCCAAAAAGAAACCAAACTTCTTAAATAGGGTGCCAACGAGCAGACTCGCGTCTGCTAGCGTGTAGTGGTGACCTTGACCTTTAACGTTCCTACTTGCTCAATCCTGCCGTGCAGTACAGTGAGCTTGTCTCCTGTGCCTTTTGTGTATTCTTACAAGTTGAAATATGAAGGATCTTGAAGAAGCAAAGTTTTACCATGGAATTCTATATGAAATTATTCAAAAATGTTTAGCAAGATTTTTCAGATGTTGAGACGAGTTTATGGAGAGGACTATCTGAGCCGCACACAATGTCACGAGTGGTACTAACGTTTCAAATCAGGCAGACAATTTGATTCAAGCCTGGCAGACGGTCCCATAAACTGGACGGTGATCGTGCTGTAAAAATCTTTACCTAACTGTCCATGAAGTTGCTGAAGAAGGAGATATCAGTAAACGTTTGTGGGACACAATTTTGACTGAAAAACTTGAAGACATGCATCATGTTGTTGCAAAATTTGTGCCTCGTCTCTTGAGAGAGGAGCAAGAAGCGAAGCTTGTCACAGCCAGTCAGGAGTTGTTAGATCGTTCAAATGCTGATGAAGACATTCTGTCATAGCAGGTGGTGAAACGTGGCTGTACATCCCCTGCGGACTCATGCTTTTTTTTTTTTGTTCCCAAAGTTGAAATCCCACCCTGAATGTTCAAACAATAAATAATTCACCACGGGTCCTATGTGACATTCCACAAAACAAATTCTAAGATGCCTTCCAGAAATAGACAAACCGTTGGGAACGACGTGTAAATAAAGTAGGGGAATACTTTGATGGAGGCAAGTCTGATTAAGTTGTGAGCATATCAATAAATGTTTCTTTAACGAAGTTCGTGTATTTTTGGACAGACCTCGTACTTCCACTTCTCTCTATAAAACAGACAGGCTGTCTTGTCCACGCCTTCCCAACCATCCGTGTGTCCAGCTGCGCCGATGTGTTTTTCATTTGTAGTTTCAGAGCACAGTTAGCAACGCATCTTGGTTGACATTTTGAGAAGACTGTGGCTATCATGTTTTTTTGAGTGGGTAAAACTATCCATTGTAGCCATGCAAATGTCCTCATGCAGGCTGAGCACATAAACGACTGGGGACTCTTATCGTGCAGTGTTGAATGGTTGCATGACGATGACATCTAAAAATCACTTAGTATATGCCAAGCTGTAGTTACACAGGCAGAAGTACTTCACAGGTTCATTCAAAATGTTCCCTCCTAGCAGAAGGCCCAGGGATGATGATGTCAGGGTAGCCCCGCCTCCTGGGACTCCACCCACAAAATACAAGAAATTTCTGAATATTTAAACAGATGACATATAATTACAAACAAAATACATAAAATATTAAATATAATAATTCAAACACAATAACAATAAGAGATAAACAAACTTTGATACATAACCGTTATAAGTCCCATTAGCACACTGTAAGATTCTGTCTTAAGTTTGGATTCCCAAAAGCCCCTAACTACGTCCAAAAATGGTCCTGGGGGGGGGGATTACCATCAAAACCTTTACTAGAAATAAAAGTGGGCTTGAAGAGTCTTTATAAAATTAAATATATATTTTTAACAAAAATGCACAATAGGAATTGCTTAAAAAGACAAGGAAATCCACAACAAACACAGTCCTAATACAGAATCCCAAGGAGAAGTCAGAACAAAACAAAGCACAGGTTCAAAAATCCAGGAAATCACAATAAGCACAAAGTGCAGCAAAGCACAAGTAAACACTTCAAAATTTCAAAAATGAACTGCCAGGAACTATGGAAGGCCCTCCAGTTTATAGGGTGGAGGGCAGTTCCTGGCAGTGATTGGCAGGTGGCCCCGCCTCTTGGGGAACCACCCCTAAAACACACGTATACAACACAGGCATCAAGAAACACAGACTAAACCGAAAATGAGTAATAAACATTAAGTACATATGGTGGCACAGGGGCGCAGTGGCAGTGCTGCTGCCTCGCAGTTAGAAGACCCGGGTTCCCTTCCCAGCTCCTCCCTGCATGGAGTTTGCATGTTCTCCCCGTGTCTGCGTGGGTTTCCTCCCACAGTCCAAAGACATGCCGGTTAGGTGCATTGGAGATCCTAAATTGTGCCTAGTGTTGTCCCAGGTAGATAAATCAACAAATCAAAAACGAACAGAATGAGTGACTGACTGACATTAAGTAGATAAATCATCCATCCATTATCCAACTCGTTATATCCTAACTACAGGGTCACGGGGGTCTGCTGGTGCCAATCCCAGCCAACATGGGGCGCAAGGGCACCGCAGGTAGATAAATCAACAAATCAGAAATGAACAAAAGAGACGTTAAACATGAATTTGAATCCCAGCCAGTGGAAGAACCCCGACTGAGATTTGACCAGTTCACATTGCAAATGAGCACACAGCCAAGGGTCCGGAGAACACTGCAGGGCCAATTGCTCAGCTGGAAACAGGCACAAAGACAATCTCACAGACTACAAGAAGCACGATTTTTCAAGAGAAGCATGTGATAGAAAATTGGGAAGAGAATTGCTTAAGAAGACAAAGCTGCGGGTTGTTGAAAAACTTTGCAATAATAAATCACTTATGACTTATTTCACTCATCTTGTGGGGTTGTGCCTCACAGACCCTTATTGCATAAATGCCAAAACTGTGTAATTCTAAGTAGTTTTTTTTTCTTTTTTTGTTACAGTGTAATCATTTCCAAAAACACAAGCCATGGCTACGGATTATGCATGTCCATCAAATTATCTCTTTAGCTTTAGCTAGACTGAATTTTGAACATTGACTGAAAAAAGAAATTTGCTCTGTGAAATGAATCAATCTGGAGCTGAACGCTTCTCAGACTTGCTGCTTTGATCCCGCTGTGCGTTGCCAATGGCGGGGGATTATGGAGATTAAATGGCTTTCCAGATTTGTTTTTGCTTGTATGGCTGGGCTGAAAGAAAAAGGTAGACCCCCAAAGACCAGAAGATAAATAGGCCTGATGTGACCCACAAGCCGCCCACTAACTAAACTGCAATACGCGTATAGTGTCAATATTCAAGGGTCTGCTTCACTTGATTGGGTCAATATGTTTGATTAAAGGGTACTTTACCATCCGTCAGTAGACAAATCATACAAACAATGAGTTCTGTCAAGTTTACATAATACCTGTAAATTGCTGAAAATGTATATTTTTGAATTTCTTATAATTATTTAACTAAGTAATCTAATGAATACTTGAGAGCGTTCCTGTAAATCAGAGACTGTGTCAAAATGAGGAGGGTGTCTTGGAACAAGCAAATCAAATCCCTGCTTCCTCTCAGGTCTTACTGCACGTCTGTCTGTCTGTCTGTGAGTCTGTCAGATGTTATCCACTTACAGCACAAAGCAGTGCACCATTTTGCTTAGCTTCTCTGTCTCACTCTTGGCCCCAGCTGCTCTTTTTCTCCTGCTGGTTTAGCAGCTGAATGCTGTAATTCATGAATTGCTTCCAAGCATACCATTGTTCTTGTGATGTTATTTGAATTTGTTTGACTGAGCTGTATTCTGTTATAATGTTTTCTTTCCAAATAAAAGGATTAAAAAAATAAAACATAATGCCTGTTTGTTTGATCGTGTGAGGTCCTATGGTGACCCTGTTTTCCCCATTTTATACCCTTAATTGTGTAGCCTTTAATAAAATGTCTTAAATCTCATACACTTACCACTCTGTGGTGAGGTACTTCAACATTTCCTCTTCCCTTCTCTTCTACAACTGTGAGCTCAGATAATTAGACAGAATAAAGAAACAAGCAGTGGTTAAGTTACACATTTCTCTCTATTATAAAAGAAAATCTTGGGACGTGACGAGATTATTGCCAAGAGAAGTCCCGCCCTACTCGCCACCATTTCCGGTTAACGGCCCACACCCACAGTCCACTCACCTCTCATTCATGTGAATGTTTTTGTCAGACACAGTTCCTGCACTCTTACCTCTTATAAATGTTTACGTTATCCTCACTTTAAGTTCCCAATTAAAGAAGATTTATTATGTCCAAATCTTATTGAAGAATTCCATCCCCAAGGGATATCAACAGAAAAAATGAGTACACGGGCAATCCTAACACCGAGAAACGATGAAGTCAAACGAATTAACGTGAAAATTACCGATCAGTTAAACGGCAAATTGGTTAAATGCGTATCAATAGACTGTGCTGAAGGAGTTGGTGGTGACCGTGCGGAAGATGAAAACATCAACTTACAATATCCTGTAGAATATCTACAACCGTTAACACCGTCCGGTATTCCACCGGCAGAATTACCGTTGAAAGAAGGATGTATCATAATGCTATTGCGTAATTCATGTATGAGTGATGAACTATGCAACAGGGCAAGATTAGTTGTATTCAAAATCGGTTCGAGAAATTCTGACATGTAAAATTTTAACAGGCAACAAGAAAGGTAATGTAGTACATCTTCCACGGATAACATTAGACACCAAAGGAGATCCTGATATGTCATTCGTATTAAAACAGTTACAGTTTCCCGTTAGAATAGCTTTTGCTATGACAATTAACAAATCACAGAGACAAACATTCAAAAAACTCGGTTTATTTATTAGAGAGAAAGAAACGATACTCACCACGGGCAGTTATACGTTGCGTTGTCACGATGTAAGTCCAAACACAGAATCAAACTTCAATGCGGTATTCACGAAAACTTAATTCCAAATATTGTTTTTACTGTAGTTTTACAGTAAAAGTGTAAGTTTAAAAAGTATGTGTGTGTTAATTTCAAAGCCAAATAGAAAGAAAACATATAACACAACATCTAATGCAACATGAAACATAATTTTCTTTTGATTTATTACATTTTACTATTTTTTACTATATTTAATTACTCGCTGTAATGTAAAATAGTTAGTTCTATTATGCATATGCAACAATTCCCATGAAAATAACAATCTATGTAACTTGTATATCTGCTTCCCCATACGCGAGCGGCAGATCCGCAAAGTGGCTAACTTGTAGTGGGGGGTTGGTGACAGAAGCGAGCAGGGGTAGAGCCCCCTAGTAAGTATAAATTATTGATAATATGCCCAAAAATATTAAGGAAGAAGAATACGATGTAAATATTGTCAAACCACACACTCACAGCCTACGGTGCAGTGCATCTTACGTTGATAGGCGGCTCTCGGCTTACTTTCAGTTTAGCTTGCTTGTTACCACATGGCCTTTAAATGGAGTATTGAAACAGGCCACACGCAGGTCACACTATGGCTGCTGAGACAGAGTCATCTTCCGGGAGTTGGGAATGCGGGGACAGGCTCACCGGCAAGCATTGAATGGCTTCTCCAGAGCTGCTGAAAATGGCAGTCAGTGTCTCTGGCTCAAGAGGAAGAACTCCAGCTGGGCTTCAACTGGGTAGATGGCATCTTGGGGGTGAGCCCAGGACACCGGGATTCACTGCCGAACCCTCTGGAGACGTCGTGGGCCTATCAGTGAAACATTGAGGAAGGGGGACGCCCTCTTGATAACCCAGAAAGGCTCCATCACTTATCTGACAGTTCCACGGAATCTAAGCTGAAGGTCTCACGTATGCAATTAGGGATGTAAACACCTAGTCCTATGAAACAAAACATCACGTCTTCTCTTCATGGCCAGATATTCAGAGAGAGACAAGAGAGGTAAAGCCAATGGGGTGTTGTGGTACAGAATGGCCTCCGATTCCAAACCAATCATAAACAGCCACACTTTAGACCACCAGAATTAGAACACTCTGGACGAGAACAGGCCATTCAGCCGAACAAAGCTCACCAGTCCCATCCACTTATTTCTTCCAAAAAAACATCAAGTTGAGTTTTGAAAGTCCCTAAAGTCTTACTGTCTACCACACTACTTGGTTGCTTATTCCAAGTGTCTATGGTTCTCTGTGTAAAGCAAAACTTCTTAATGTTTGTGTGAAATTTGCCCTTAACAAGTTTCCTAATGTGTCCCCGTGTTCTTGATGAACTCATTTTGAAGTCCCAGTCTCGATCCACTGGACGAATTCCCTTCATCATTTTAAATACTTCAGTCAGGTCACCTCTTAATCTTCTTTTGCTTAGTTTACCTGTCCTGGGCCGCCCACCAACAAAAGCTCTCAGGTACAACTCGTCCCCCAGTTACTTTGTTTAGTCAGTTCATGGCCTTCCTCCAGTGGATGGCTTATAGGCTCATGGAAGTCTAAACACTGTCACCCTTGCCAAGCTGGTCTGATGCTCTCATCCTGAGTCACTCCTAAAGACTTGTGGGTTGGTTCAGTAAACATCAAAGCACCGCCGTTCAGGTCAAAAGGGTAAGACATGCCTCCTGAAACACTAATAGTATCTTTGGTTTGTCTAGCTTACAAATAAAGACAATGTAGTTATCATGTGTATGCCATATATACAGCATGTTCTACAACACCTTTGAAGCCAGCAGGCTGGTTTTTGGGCCTGCCGCATAGTGGTCTATACCCGAAAGAAAGGCAGGTACAATGGCCCACCCATCTACTGTCATGCTACTCCACTCTTTACATCTGGCAGTCTACTTGTGACAATCCAGTTTAGCTCCTGTTGCATCCAGGGAGCCTCTTGAAAACGAATCATCGATAGTCATAACCGAGATGAGCCAGGAGCGTGAGGACAAGGGGTAGGTGCAAAAGTGAAACGGTGCTTTAATTAAAATGAATCCAAAAATCAAAGTGTTCCATAAATCAATAAAATTACACCTATAAAAAAGTGCCCCCCAAACCCGCCTGGGAAGTTTTTACGTTTCAGTATTATGTACTTCATTGAATTACAGTGTATTTAATTTGGCAAAGGCAGAAGCAAATCAAATTACACTGCCTATGAAATGTATTCACCCCTCCATGGAAGTTTTCACATTTTATTGAATCACAGTTGAATTTAATTTGACCTTTTTAGTATTGATCAACAGAAAAAATACTCTTTAATATCAATGTGAAAACAGATCTCCACAAAACGGTCCAAATTAATGACAAATCAGCCACACTTCAGAAGAGGTCATCCGCATGAAGCTCAGCATGTTCAGGCCCAGCCAGTACTTGGACGAGAGACCATCTAGGAAAAGCTTGGGTTACTGCTGGAAGAGGTGTTGGTGAGGCCAGCAGGTGGCACCTACCTGGTGGTCTGACTGTGGACCCCAATGACCCAGTGCAGTAAAAATGGCCTCACCCTTCAGATGAGACATAAAACTGAGGTCTCTGTGGTCATAAAAGATACCCGGGCATCTTTCCTAAAGAGCAGGGTGTATCCCGATGTCCTGGCTAAATTACCCACCATGCCCCCCTAATCATCCTCCATCTCTAATTGTCTCTCTCTCTCTCACCACTTCACCACCTAACAGCTAATGTGTGGTTAGCGTACTGGCACAAAAATGGCTGCCGCCCCATCATCCAGGCGGCTGCTACACATTAGTGGTTAAAGTGCCTCCCCACTCTCTGAAGTGCTTTATGCGCTACATACATTTTAAAAAAATATATTATTGTCGTCTCAAAGCTGCCTTATGGTTGGGGACTTATGTGTTAATGTTTAATAGATAGATATGTCTGCTGTCAAGTCCTTGTCACACAAACCAGAGGTCAGCAATGAAAGGCTGGCGCCAGAGTTTCTTTATTTGCTCTGTCAAACATTCTGATGATAAGGAAAGACAATATTTTAACCAGGCACTCACAAAGCGGTGCCAGCTCTTACAGGCAGTCGAACGAGCAAACGTTGCACGTGAAAGCAGATCTCTGCAAAACGGTCTAAATTAATGACAAATCAGCCATACCTCCTGCACTTCCGAAGAGGTCATCCCCCTGAAGCTCAGCATGTTCAGGCCCGGGTCACCAATAGGGTCACCGTAGGACCTCACACGATAAAACAAACAGGCGTTGCGCTTTATTTTTTTTTTTATTTAGAAAGAAAACATAACAGAATACAGCCCAGTCGAACAAATTCAAATAACATCACAAGAATAATGGTACGCTTGGAAAGCAATTCCTGAAACGTGGCATTCAGCTTGCTGCTGGCGCCTACCCTGTGGTCTGAATGTGGATCCCAGTGTAGTGATGGTGACACTGTGCTGTAAATATGGCGCTTTCCTACATAGGGGGCGTACCGTCACCCTAACCCAGACACAGACAGGCAGGTTTTGCCACACTAAAGTTTTACCAACGCAACTCAACACAACAACACATTCAGCCCCTTCTTCTGCCAGTCCTTCTCCATCCACTCCTCTTCAGGCTTTGTCCTGTCCTCTCCTCCTGACTCTGGCTACTTATGGAGTGAAGTGGATCCGCAAAGTGGCTAACTTGTAGTGGGGTGTTGGTGACCGAAGCGAGCAGGGGTAGAGCCCCCTAGTAAGTATAAATTATTGATCCGTTTTTAAAGGATCTATTTATTGTGTTAACCTCCACAGTTCACCTGTTTTTATTGGATTATTTATTTAAAGATTTTGAGACACTGCACTATTTATTTGGATACTGCTTTTGATTTTGTTGTTTTTAATAAAAGCACTTTGCACTTTTTGCACCATCCCCTTGCTTCATTGTCGTGTCTCACTGCCTAGCTCATCGGTGACATTACCGACGGCGTCAGGTTCAAGAGCTCCCAGAAGCTGAACGGGAGCATGGAGTAGAACACGCATCGTCACAGCGTCTCATCAGACCACAGAACCTTCGTCAGAGTCTCCTATGTCCCTTCTGCCAACATGGTGTGTCTTTTTTTAATATTTAGCATTCTGTGGTGTATTCCTTCAAAGTCATATGATGTGTGATACCATCGAGTGCCACTATAAAACTTGGCAAGGCCCGCAACAAAATCTCTCAACTTTAGCTGTGTTTGCAAAAGAAGGACCTACTGCAGTCATGGCTGAAAGGCCCCTCCAAAATACGATGATGTTTATGATCACAGGAAGGACCTTCTGTTGGTTTTGGCACTCGGTCTCTTTTTAGTAAATGATAATGACCCCCGTCTCTCTAATGAATGCTCTTTTGTTGGATTCCATTTGTTTATTTCTCTCCTTTTAATCCCCACAGCATGGAGGCCATTTTGTTGTGAACATGAGAGTGTGGATGAGGCCTAATATGCGGCTACAGAAAGTTTCGATTTTCCTTCAGGTGGTATAACAGTATTGTGAACACCTGGAAGGAAAACGCTCATTTAGAGATATTTCTAGAGCGCAGATGAAGCCAGAAAAAAATTTTATTAGATTAAAAAATTTGCAGCAGATTTGTAGCTAAAGGGACAGTAATATTTAAAAGAAAAACAGGAATTCATTCAAAAGCAAAGACGGTTTTAAACCAGAAGTCCCCACTCGATCTTAAGGAGCCATCACTACCACAAAATTGGATTTTAGATGGGAATCCAAGAGTTGATTAATAAGCTGCTGCGTGTCGCCATCCTTAATAGGTAAGCACAAGGAAATCACATGGCTAGCAATGGACATCCATGCTACAAACAATATGGCTGCGGCCATCAGAAACACCCACAACAACAACAGCAACAACAAGAACTGATCATGCTGGTGCTGTGGTGACTTCACTGGAATAATAAAATAATAAACAATAAATTGGCACAGATTTCAGAAATAACAGAGACAGACTCAGGTTCTAATGTTCTAAACATGAGGGGAAATCAAAAAAAATAAAGGCAAATCGAACACAATGAGTAGACGCCAATGCAGTGCAACACATTTGCAATGGCTTATGGGTAGTTCAAAAGACACACAGCGCAATGTTCTGTTAAGTCTTATTGACAGGCACCATTGCTGAACAACACGACATTGGGCAGTGGGGGGGTAAAGCTTGCTGAAATTCACCGAAGGATGTTGGCTTGTGCAGATCAGTAAGCTGTTTGGGTGCCCGTCTTGTGCAAATTTTACGATACCCCCCAAGTCATCATGCACTATGGCAGGGGCCCTCAGTCACGTTCCTGGAGGGCCGCAGTGGCTACAGGTTTTTACTTCAACCAGTTTCCTAATTAGAACCCAGTCCTTCGTATTTAACTTTATGCCTTATTTGAGCTTTCATTCGTTCAGAGACAAATTTTAGTTCCATTGTAGATCGGAGATTACAGCTGGAGGTCTGCAGTGACCGGTGGGTTGACACCCTGCCCAGGATTGGTTCCTGCCTTGTGCCCTGTGTTGGTTGGGATTGGCTCCAGCAGACCCCCCGTGACCCTGGGTTCGGATTCAGCGGGTTAGAAAATGGATAGATGGATGGGTCTGCAGTGACTGCAGATTTTCACCATTTTCTTAACTAGAACCCATTTTTACTGCTACAGCAATACGTTTTCTGGCCTTAATTTTAGTTCTCTTGCATTTTACAATTCAGAACCCTTCATTGCCTATTTTAGATTTTAGCAGCTGCATTTAAGTTTTTAACTAGTGTAGCACTAGCCCCGGACACAGACAGGTAGATATGGTTAAAGCACCACCACACGTTTATTTACAACTATTATGTACAGTATAAAGTGCACACACAACCCCCAAAGTCCCCAAAAGACCAGGCCGACACACAATGACTCTTTCAGTCTTCAGGCTGCCTCCTTGCCTCCTCCAAGACCTTGTCTCTCGACCTCCCGACTCCAGCCAACGAATGGGGGGATTGTGGCCCCTTTAATTCACACATGGGTGAGCTCCAGGTGCTTCCTGACAAGCCTCCGCCGACACCCCCCAGTGTGGCAGAAGCACCAGCTGCACACCCTGAAGCACTCCGGGTGTCCCCGATCCTCTTCCCCCCAGCACTTCTGGGTGTGGCGGAAGTGCTGAGGTCCAGGGCTCCATAGGCATCTGGGCGCCCCCTGGCAGTGACCACAGGTCCCCACAGGGCTGAGCTTCAAAGCTCTGTACCCGTGGTCCTCAAAGCCCCCAGGGTGGTCGCCCCCCCCTAATGGTCTGGAGGAGGCCTCCTCCGGTATTCCTGGGCGTCCTGGCTGGGTAGCAGCCCCAGCCACTCGCCACACTAGACATCAGTTAATAATGAAATGCAGACAGCCAATAAACCAGCAACTCTCCAGCTAGCGTGCCTCCTTGTAAACCTGTGAATGTGCACCATGAAGTTATCCGTTTTCAAAACATGTTTTGAATGTCATAGATGACAGGTAAAGGCTGGCATTCAAACCAGGATGGGGGGCCTAATTCATTACCCAGCTGGACGGCCAATGCAATTAAGAAACAGGGGGAGACGTTGTATTTGGAGTAGTGGCTTCCCCTGATATGCCACAAGGCAGCACATCCAGACCAGGATTCCCACACAGACACCTGAAGGGCATAATGGAAGTTGAAGTCCCGTGGAGTAACTTGGCTGGGTTCAGTGGGAGCCAAAAAGGGGGAGCTGGTGGGCTTGGTAATCCCTACTTTACAAGACTTCTGATTGACCCCAAAGTATTTCCATTGGGCCGTGCCCTGGCACTGGAAGTAGTCCTGGATCACAGACAAAAGGAGCGGCTCTGCCACATCTATGCGTGCCAGAGCTAGAAGTGGAGAAAGGCAACACTCGCCTGGGGGAGTGTGGTGGAACAAGAGAGAGGAAGAAGAATATTGTTAAAGAGCCTTACTATGAGATATTTTGGTTATTTGAACCCAAGACTTGTCTAGTGTGGCTGTGTTTGGGTCTTGTGGTGCTGCAACGTCCCCTACTGGTCGCAAGAAATAAATGAGGGGGGAACAGGAAGGAGCATTAAGTTTAAATCTGTTCTGGTCCACAAAACACATGAATAATGTTCTCAGATAAGTTAACTCTATGGTGCAATTAAAATTTCTCTTGGATGAATGCCCTGCCTGGGGATTTGTTTCTGCCTTGTCTTGTCTTGGCTTGGCTGGGATTGGCTCCAGCAGACCCCCCATGACCCTGTACTTCGGATATAGCAGGTTGGATAATGACTGATGGCATGACTGAATGAAATCAAGAACAAGCCAAACAGTTAAATACCGAGTTTCATTATCAGCAAGGACTGTCTTCTAATTAGGAAACTAGGTGGAAAGAAAACCTGTAGCCACAGCGGCCCTCCAGGACTGTGATTGAGGACCCCTGCACTATTGGCCTGTGCAGATACCCAAATGTGCAGGAACATCCGACAATGTGATCTGCTGGTTATCTCTGATGAAGGCATTCGCTTGGTCGATGTGGACTTGTGTGTGAGATGTTGATAGTCAACCAGATCAAGCTTCATCGGTTACACTTGTTCTTCCCACTTTAACCCTTTGTCGCCATTCATAAACTACTCATTTTCAGTTCCGTGCTTAGCACACATCCTTCGGCGAATTTCAGCAGGTTTCGCTCATTCTGCCCAAAGAAATCTCACCGCCGCAAGGTGTTCAACAACAGATGTTCATTGGACCTTGGCTTCATTTTAGACTAATGGCAGAGTGCCGAGGTATGCGTGTTTCAACTACCCATAAACCATTGTGAACGTATAGCACAGTTACTGCGTAGTTTTCAAATTACTTTCATTTTTTGATTAAGTCTCACATATATTCATTATAATCTGCGTCATTTTGTGGATGCTTTCCTTTCGTGCCACACAGCCCAAAGGCATCCTGTTTAATTGTCGGCTGGTCCTAAACCGGCCTGGCGTGAGTGAGTGAAGGTGTGTGCAGGAGTGTGCCCAGCAATGGTGGCAAAGTATCTGCTGAATAAGCTCCATCTTCACAGAACCGTGGATGATCAGTGACTGTCGTAGCGGCCAAATATTTAGAATCAGAAAAAAGAAAAAAAAAAAAAAATCAAGCGCATTATTAATTGTCAATTTATTATTTTTAAAATATCAGCACAAATATATATATTCCTTTCTGTTCTGTTTTTCCCCACTCTTAGGACAAGCACAGAGCCTGACGGACGCTTTAACTTTGGTTAGCAAGGCAGGTTAAGGCCGACTGGACCCGGTTACACGTAAACCAGGCCTTATTGAGCGCCTTGAAGCTCTGCAGAAGGCAGCAGGGTTTTTTGACGTTTCGGTTGACGCTACACTGAGGGAAGCTTGGGACGCTGTAAAACTTGGTCAGTTTCTTCAAGGCACTTTTTTCCAGAAGTATTGCATTCTCGGGGAGTTTGGTCAGCAGGCTGCCTTTATTGCAGGGCCAATTTTTTACAATCCCCTCTTTGGCCAAGAGGTTGAGATGGGTGAGGTCTTTCGAGCCACTGATGGGTTCGCTGTTGCAGCTCAGTGATCGTATCGTCTTCCTTTTGCCTTGACCGGCCAAATGGCTGTAGATCAGCAAGGGAGGCCTGAGCTGGTTTGCTGTCTGTACGTCATCGAAGGGATCTGAACCTTCCATCTTTTTAAGGCTGGATGTATATCTTTTGCCCTCGGCCTCGTTTAGAGAATATCTCACAATTGTTCTGTACATTTTCGCCCGTGAGTCAGACCCTAGGGGTGCAAAGCTATTTATTCTGCTGTTTGTATCGTCCATAGGCTGAGGCACAGCATTGAGCTCATTAAACCTGGGCGGCACCGTGACTACATCTCTACGCAGAACTGTGGTCGCCATCTGCCGGATGATATTCCAGTCCCTCTGAATGTCTTCTTTGGTGGTAAACTGCGAGGTCACCGTGAAACGGATGATCAGTTTTCCCTTGATTGAAGCAGGGATGAGATACATGGCCCCCGATTTAGTCAGTTCCTTTAGGAGGGCCTCGGTAAGACTGTTTGGTCCCTGTTTTCAAAATAAAAATACAGACAAGAAGAAAGAAAGAAAGAAAGAGAACACTGAACAAAATTTTATAAAAATGTTTTTGTTCACAAAACCAATGGCAGGTTTAGAGCTAGATATTTCAGAAATTATTGTGAGGAGCAATGAAACCAGGAAGTGTCACTTCAGGAAGACTTGTAATGAAGGATGGCCAATGGTCAGGACCAAAATGATGGGAATGGACAGCAAATAAAAGATGAAGGCAAACCGAAAGAGAAGTCATTGAACAGGAAGAAGTCTCAGTTTGGCTTGATGGCCAAGTCTTAGAAGAGTCCATCAAGCCAAGTCTTAGAAGAGTCCTAGTGGTCCTAAACTTCTCCAGCTTCTCAATTATTGAAGCCCCTGTGTTTCTGGGCACACTCAATGCTTTAGAAATGGCTTTATCACTTTGCCCTGATTCCTACCTCACCACAGTCTGATTGTGGAGATTTTCTCTGATCTGAAATATATTTTTAATTCTTGTGGTTAATGCAGTAACAAAACTTAGCTTCACCCTCGTCCATATCTGGTCACTTCACCAATTTACGGCCAAATTGCATTTGGTTCAGTTAATAGGGACCTGCATGTACATCTGAAAACCTCATTGATTCTTAGTTGTCTGACATCATCAGACAGGCAATCATACAGATATATGAAGAATACCTTTAGGCAGAATACAACAAGACCAAGGTGCCTTTCAGCTGGGACTTCAAAATCTGTGTCACTTCGAACTAAGGACTCAAACAACTTGGCCATTTCTGTACCCTGATGAAGGAGAAAAGACAAATGTTAGTGAACATTAACTCAAACATCCACATCAGGTAATTCAGCATCATTCAGTCTGAGGGCATCCAGAAGATTAGCTGCTGCGGCCTGGTGGCTGAGGTGCTGGATTGGAAATCACAAAGCTGGTGCTTTATTCTCCAGCACATACTCCCTGACATTGTTAATTTAACAATACTTCAGTAAAAATAAAGTGTTTGTGAGCATATACTGTAACTGGATGACTTGACATATGGATTATGTGCCACGAGTAATTAAGATTTCTTTTCATGAAATGTTTGGTTTTTATATTATTTGCTGTTGTCCTGCCTTTGGTCACCATAGAGGTCTGCTCCATCCATAAATTTATCTGCACAAAAACATAAGATACATTTTTTTTCCCCATCACTACAAAGTAACATGAAGTAAAGTTTAATTTCTAGGTGGATTATTACTTTAATATAATTTAATTCTGTGGATGGATCATGATATCATATGATATATGATATGATATGATATGACATATAAACGTCTACGTGTGGAAGTGTGTGTGTCTGTCTGTCTGTCTGTCTGGACCGGAAGTGAGAGGTGGAGTTGGGGTAAGGGCTCCACCTCTGAAGAAACAGAAATCTTGCTTAGCCGCTAATAACACAAGCAGAGCCAGCTAGTCAGCAAAACAAAACCTCAGAAGAAAGAAAGTCGCTTAGCCACGAACATCGGCACAACGGCATCCCTTTTACTTTTCCTCCCGCTGCTAATGCACAAGCGATGCGAGCAGGTCAGCAAATCAAATCCTCCTAGGAGAGAGATGCCCAGAGTAGTTCCTTTCAATTACCTGACATCTCTACATTTTAGTTTTTTTTCTGACGATTTTAATAGTTTCTAGGACCTCAGGCTTTTTACAGCACAGGCTTACATGGCTAGTTAAATTATATTAAACAGTCTCAAACTCGCTTAATTCATTGTGGGGATACCGGGAACCCGAGTCTATACTGACAGCACTGTTCACAAGGCAGAACACATTATATCATTCATTTTCTGGCCTGTTTATCTGATTCAGGGTTGTCAGCATGCAGTCCTCATCCCAGAAGGCTTGGGCATAAGGCAGGAACCATCCATGTCAGTCCACTAGCCAGTCCATTAGATCTGACCTCAATCTTACTCTCACCTACAGGACTAAAATTGACAGCAGAAGGTCTTATAATCAAACCAGATGTAATGATGTGTGTTTGGGTGGGGTTTGTAGTTTGTTTTATAATATAAATATTATATTTATATCATTTTAATATATTTTTGTGTCTATGTAATTTTTTATTTGGGCTCCTATAAAGTTAATTTCTCCACAGGAAGAAATACAGTATATCTTTGTACTGTCAGGCATGCACATCAGAGGGTCACCCTTTGAGTTCTTCCCAGGTATGCACTACCACCCCAAGCAGAGAGGGGCACTGCTTCTAACTATCTTGTCTTCTACCTCCACAGTCCAAGGAAACCACCCAGTAAGGGAAACTGACTCCACCCATTCTGGGCCTTGAGCCATAAAAGCGAGACCACTCAGAAGGTGGCATCACTTCTGGTTTAAATGACCTAAAGAGAAGTGCTCTATAGCCTGTTCACGATTGTTTTAATTGTGTTGACTGAACTAGCTCTAGTGCTACATGGCAGCCTTTTTGTTTTCTGTTCGAAAGCCACTGCATGTTGTTTTTGTTGATTTTTGCAGGTAAAAGGGGACATCCAGGTTGCTCCCCCCACAAAAAATTCATTGTAGTATCAGCCTGTCATTCCCTCAAACAACCACACTATATATCTATCTATGTGTAATCAAAAGCATCTCTTGTTAATTTATTTACATTTTTAATCTTACCTACTACACTATCTATCTATCTATGTGTAATCAAATGCATTTCTTGTTAATTAATTTAAACTTTTAATCTTGCCTACTACACTATCTACCTATCTATGTGTAATCAAATGCATTTCTTGTTATTTAATTAAAATTTTTAATCTTGCCTACTACACAATCTATCTATGTGTAATCAAATGCATTTCTTGTTAATTTATTTAAATTTTTAATCTTGCCTACTACACTATGTGTAATCAAATGCATTTCTTGTTCATTTATTTACATTTTTAATCTTGCCTACTACACTATCTATCTATCTATCACAGGGCACACTTACATTCACTCATACCAGGCCAATTAAACGGACAGCACCCCTCTATAGATGTGAGGGGAAATCCCACAAAGACATAAGGAAAATATGCCAACTCCACACTAACGCTGGACACCAGATCCATGACATAACAAACTAATCCCTGCAACACCATTCTGCCTTTGGCTAATATAATAATGCAAAAAACAAAACAAAAAAATACAAGTGAATTATAAAAAACACATAATAAAAGCAGGACCCCCACCCACCCCACCACCCCAAGACACGCTACTTGCAGACTTACATGTCTCACGTGTGCCTGAAGGTTTTTTACTCCAAATGAGCGAATCACAAACCACAGCTTCAGTGAGCGGAATCGGCGACTGAGGGGGATCTGCCAGTGCTGAAGAGAGACGGCAAGCAGAAAGAGGTGGGATTCAAGGACAGCTCAGTTAGGCCCAATTAAATGACAGCTTAAAGGCTTCTGTCCCAGCCTAACAGTGGAAAGTGGTTTTTGATGCAGTCAGCTTTGTAATGTAGGTAATCATTTATTTGTACTTCACATTTCATATAAAAAACTGGATATAATAGTAAGTGAAAATACATAGATATTACACTGAAAGTAAACAAATGTAAGATTAGAATGAATGTCTATAACACAAATACGACATTTAAGATGTCAAGTACAAGTATTTCTCTTCACAAGTAAACTTAATATTTCAGCACCTTTCATAATGCACAAGTGAAACCTTTCAACCCAAATGGTTTAATACTGTATTCTTCATTGCTTTGAAAGTTTCATTTAATGTTGCATGCTGTGAAAGCAGCTATATAAAAAGGTTTACATTTATTGAATGAAAGATGGAGTATAACCGTTTAAAGCCTTACACAGGGTTTGCCTGGGCGGTACCCCAACTCTTTGATGCTGCACTTCTTTCAAACTAAGTTCATGAATTCTTAGTATGATGTAATGGATGGTGTGAAGGGACTGAACAAGGATCCTTACCAGGCCAGGTGGCCAGTATAATGGAAGGACAGTGGAAGACTATTTATTCGGGTTATTTTCTTTCCCAAAACGCTAAGTGGTCCTGGAGGAGCAGAAGGAGAGCAGGGAAAGGAGACTAAAGAGTTGTATTGTGTTTGCTTTGTGCCTTTTTTGAAACCTTTTTATAAGGTTTTTTAGGATTAAACCTTTGATTTATACTGGGACTTGTGACCAGGCAACTGTGTGTGGAGATTGGGGTGCTGCAGTGCCCCCTGGTGGTCACAATGTATTAGGTATAGTGCCCATGTTAAACTGTAGTCCTGCGTTAAATTAATTGTTCAGGCTACATCAATTCTTCAGTTCCAGTCAACCAAGCAATGTGTTTAATACATATAGCGCCTTTCATCTATTCCTAGTATGTATAGTGCCCATGTTAAATGAAATATTCAAACTACATTAATTGGTCAGCTGCAGACAACCAACCAACGAGTTTAATATGTACAGTATAGCGCACTTCAAAATAAGTTCAAATATTCCAAGCACGAAAAGTACCCACATTAAATTCTGCTCCTGTGTTAAATAAATTGTTCAAAATACATCAATTCATCAGCTCCGGTCAACCAAGAAATGTGTTTAACATATATAGCACTTTAATAATAATAATTCTTTGCATTTATATAGCTCTTTTCTCACTACTCAAAGCGCTCAGCAATTGCAGGTTAAGGGCCTTGCTTAAGGGCGCAACAGAGCAGAGTCCCTATTGGAATTTACTGGATTCGAACCGGCAACCTTCTGATTGCAAGTGCAGGTCTCTAGCCTCAGAGCCACCACTCCACCTTTTCGCATGATCACAAGGTTCTTTACAAAGAGATTGTAATGTGAGAGGCATGTTAATAATAGCAGATATCAACTGACAAAGCTGTGGCAGCCTGAGGTATCCGGTCTCCGTTATATCAGCAAGAGCAGAATACAAAGCCCTCCATACCATAAAGTCTGTGGCTGCTCCTGAGTTTTCATGTCTGAGGTAGAGAGGGTTGACGCTAAAGGTTTGCTGTAACTTGTATTTATCCTTCACCCTATGAAGATAAAAAAAAAGGTATTCATATAAAAAAGGTTTTCACCTTCAAACCACTGCATTGATTGTCTTCCAAGGAAAAGCGTGAAATGGTCTCCTTACCAAAAGGCAGTACAATCAAAGTGGACCATCATCCATTTTGAGGGGTTGAAGGCAAATGAGTCTGCATGTTCAATTCCTTGGAGAAACCCTCTGAATTCGGGGCAGAGGAAGGCGGTCCCTGCATATGCGGCGTCGATATGCAGCCAAAGACCCTCACTCGTACCTGCTCATATAAGGAACATACAGGTCTATGATGACGATGATGATGATGATGATAATGATGATGATGATGATGACCCTATAAACCTTCCAGTAAACTAAACAATATAGACTTGTGTGACAGCAAGATGATTCCAGGCCTGCTCCTTCAATAGGAGTTACATATTCTACTTTTTTCCATTTGCCAGCCAAATGAGTAAATAATAATAATAATAATAATAATAATAATAATAAAAGACAAACAAAATGTCAGTCGTTATTTCCTATTTTCCAGTGAGTAAGCATAACATAATATTAGTATTTTAAATAAAGCCTATCATAGTAAACATCATCAACCCACAATATGACTAATTTTTAGGCTTATCTGAGAAGATCAAATGGAATTTGTGTACTGTATATGATTGAAAAGGCATCATTGTCAGGAAACTACCAATATTATTATCAAGTAACATAATGAACCATGCGCCATCCAGATCGATACACGCCTGAAGACGAACCAAACTTTGAAAGGCATTCGCCACAAGAGCTGTGTTGGCATCGGTACGCACACTCCTGGACCTACCTGCTCCTTTCGCTTGCAAAACAGTAAGGCTGATGTCAGATTTTGTGTTTATTATTGCGATGGGTTAGCACACTAGGGCCGCTGCCTCCAAACTCAACTGCCATCCTCCGAGTTCTTCGTTGCAGAGTATAAACATACACAATGTACGCACTGCTCTAGCGACAATCGATTAACTGCTATTCTGTATTCAAACACAGCAGGGGCTGCCCGGTCCAGCACATCATTACTCCCATTCTCAGGGTACACAGTGATGCGATTGTTGATGCTTTTCGCGCAGTAGTTTAAATGCTGCAGCCTGTGAAACGTTATATACATAAATATGGGCCATATATATATATATATATATATATATATATATACCGCTAGTGTGTGCGGGTGAGAGGTAGAGTCTCTCTGCGTCCGAAGAAAGAGAAAATTCGTTCAGCCGATAACAACACAAGCAAGGCAAGCACATCAGCAAAATGAAACCTCAGAAGAAAGACAAAGTTGCTTAGCTGCTAACATCGGCAGAATGGTATCCCTTTTGCTGTTCCTCCCGCCGCTAATGCACAAGCGAGGTGAGCACGTCGGCAAAATGAATTCCTCCTAGGAGACCGAGACGCTCAGAGTAGTTCCTTTCAATTACCTGACATCCCTACATTTCATTTTTTTTCTGATGACTTCAATAGTTTCTAGAACCCTGGGCTTTTTACAGAATGGGCTTATACACATAGTATAGCGGGTTGGATAATGGATGGATGGATGGAATCCTAAAGCACACCCACAACTTTAGGCAATCTACTTAGATTGGTTAGCGTGTTCTTCAAAGCTGGTTACAGCTGGTTTCGAAATATCACAGGGTGTGTATGGATCAGCAGCTTTCTTTTGCAGAGCCATGCACTTACTTCCTTATTTTAAACACAAACAGCTCTTTTATAACAGTGAAGTGTTAACAATATCTCTGCGTCTCTTTAGCAGTTTCAATCAAGAATCTTACCTATGTTAGCATAATTTATACTTAGCATTGCATAGATACATGATTTTCCTTTTAATCATCACTTCTTGTTCCCTTCTTTCTCAGAGGCCAGCAGGTGGCACCAACCCCATGGTCTGAATGTGGATTCCAACTACCCAGTATTGGTGCCATCCTTCAGATGAGATGTAATACTGAGGTCCTGACTCTCTGTGGTCATAAAAGATCCCTGGGCATCTTTTCTAAATAGCAGAGTGTATCCTAATGTCCTGGATAAAATTGGCCACCATGGCCTAGTTATTCTGGCCCCCAAACCATCCCCTGTCACTAACTGGTTTGCTCTCTCACCATTCATAGCTAATGTGAGGTGAGCGTACTGGTGCAAAAATGGCTGCCGTCACATCATTCAAATTATTATTATTATTGTCTCTATGCTGCCTTATTGTTGGAGCCATATGTGACAACAGGCTTAACTAGACGGATAGATATGTCTGCTGTCAAGTCCACACAAACCAGAGTTCAGTAATGAAAGGCTGGCACCAGGATTTCTTTATTTGTTCTGTCAAACATTCTGATGATAACAATACAAGGAAAGACAATATTTTAATCAGGCACTCACAAAGCGGACCCAGCTCTGACAGGCAGTCGAACGAGCAAACTCCGGTCGTGCCTAGCGTTGCACAAACCTGAAAAACAGACAAAACAAACAAACAAACAAATAAATAGATAAGATACAAATGAGCCCAAGCCACAGTCTGCTGGTGACAACACTGTAGGGTGAGATGGGGCAATGGCGACAGGGAAAGGAATGGAAGGAGCCTGGAAGGTGTAAAATGGACCAGTGCACTGCTACTGTGAGGCATGTTTGACTCTCTGCTAGTCTTGTTTTAGTTTTTAGTTTCTTCTTATTCTGAAGAGAGTCACCCATCTTCTAACCCGTGTATGAACTGTCTGTTGTGAATCCTGCATTATTGACAAAGCTGACAGAAAGGAGTCAATAGACTGTTTAAGGAATAATACAATACAATACAATATCCAATGTCTATCTTTACACTTTTCATGAGATAACTAACAGATTTTTTTCTATAATTAGCTTGAACATTCTGGTTGATTTTGCGACTTCTCTCATCGTGTAAATATCAATTGCAGGAGTGATTTTTCAATTGCAGGAGTGATTTTTTGCGCAAATCGGAGAGAGAAGCAGTGGGCCGAGGGGAGACTGGGAACACCCAAAACTTGAATGTTTTATCCCCATTGCCTTGATCAATGCCCCACTACACTTTGGTCAACAGAGAGTTCCTTGGACTTCATGGCTTGGGTTTTGTTCCCATATGCAGTGTAAATAGAAGACCTTATGCCAAATCTCCCCTTGGGGACAAATAACGTGCATACGTTTGTTTATTAAATCTATCAATAGTAATACATGTGTGCCTTTCTAGATGATCTCCTGTCAATTTAATTTGTCATAAGTGGACTCCAAACAAATACTCGATACATCTCAAGGAGAATTAAAGGAAACAGGATGCACCTGACCACAATATGGAGTGTCACAGCAAAGGCTCTGAATATGCAGAAGAAATGATAGATTTCAGCTTTTGAATTTTAGTAAATTTGCAAACCTTTCTGAAAACATGTCTTCACTTTCTCATTATGGATTATTGAGTGTAGATTGAGGGACAAAAATGGCAAATTAATCTATTTAAAGATAGATCAACAACACAATTAAATTTTGTAAAATTGCATTGTTTTCGGCCTAGCACCCTGCACTTACTGGCGTGGGCTCTTGCTTCCCTGGTTTGGAAAAGAGATGGGTGGGATGGATACTTTAATATAAGGCTGCACTGATCCAACCCAGGCCCACATAGTGAGTGTGTATATACATTTTGAAGGCTCCTTCCAGGACTCCACGAGTTTCCTCAGCTTGCTAATTCCTGCCTTAGAAGTTTCGAAATGCACACACAAACAGACCGACTTTCAGCTTCGAGCGCCATTGTCAGGCGGCTTACCAGAACAGGAACAAGTCCTCTGCTTCTGTCTTCATTGATAGCTGCCTTAAGGGTTTCTCCTCTCAGAGAAAAGCGCCCATCTGTAGGCAGAAATCGAACTTTCAGGAGTGAAATCAAGCCGGCCTTCTCCACAGAAGAGTGTGCCTGCAAAGAGAAACATTCTCCATCACGGCACAGAACAGTTTGAGAGCACTAGACATTAGTTAATTAAACAAAATCACAGGAAATAAAAAATCACATGTAAGCAACCTTGTTTTATACATGTTGTGCCTCGGTAAGCCCAGCTGGGCATTCTGAAAAGTAACAGCAACTGCGAGAAGGCCAAATGTGCTATAGCCACACATGTGAAAGGCACATATAAAAACTGACTCATGGCACTCCCATGAAAAATCAACACTGCAAGGTGCCATTAAAGCAGGGGTTCCCAAACCTACACGTATCACAGTTTGGGAACCACTGCATTAAAGAACCGTTATTTTAAGAGTGAACTCATTACAAGAGCAATCAATCATGACGTATGGCATCTATTATTGGTTTTTACTCTCATTTCCTTTTATCTCACAATGTCTTCCAGTTCCTTACCTGATCCGATGCATATGCAATGAGCCGGGCATTGAGGACAGATTCTTCCACATCAGGCTCAGACTTCTTCAAATCCAAGATTTTAGCTTTTCTTGCTGACAGAAAGGCGATGAGTGTGGACTCGCTAACCGTGCTCTAGAAGGTCACAAGATGGCAAAAGGCAAATTAATTCATGTCTGGCTAGACAATTGCATGTATGTTCAGTGCCAAAAAAGTTGACTGATCACTTGGTAACGTACACTGTGAGAGTATTCAATGTGAAAATGAAGACTGTGTTGTCATCATTGTTTTTTATAAAGCGCTTCATATCCTGCAATAAAAAGCCTTTGTTCAGGCCTACGCTTAGAATGGTTAGATGTCTGATTTATCTGCCTTGAGCTTGATGCTGCACCGGGACAGGAGTGGATGGAGAATAAGGATGGATGGATGTTTTCTTTATAAAGTGCTTCACACACCCAACATAAAGGGAAAATATACATCTCATTTTGGACCTGACTGTGATAGCAAGAACTTAGAAAGACAGAGGAAGTGCAGTTGGATAGATAGATAGATAGATAGATAGATAGATAGATAGATAGATAGATAGATAGATAGATAGATGGATAGATAGATGGATAGATGGATAGATGGATAGATAGATGACAACTAATTAAAGGGAATTGTCCGTAAGAGCATATTTTCCTTATTTTTGGACGGAATTAAACAACACCCCAAGCATTTGGCTTTTGCCCTGCCTCATCATTTGCCGCGCTGTGTTATCTATCCATATATCTATCTTGGTGCCTTTCACTTGTTCTCTCTCTCTCTCTATTTATCCATCCAATGTTTTTCTAACCCGCTTTCACAGGTCACCATGCGAGGGAACCCAGAAGACCTAGGGCATCACCTACGGACAGCATGCAGACTGCACAAGCACGCTGATCCAGATTAGTTTCCAGGATACTTTGTGTTGAGAATGCTCACTATGAAAGGCCCCATTTTCTTTTAGTCTTATAGCCTCAGAGCGCTCACCATGAAGGGAGTTATTTTACATACAGCTCATCCACAATCTGCAACAACAGGCACTACATAAGATAGTGGCTGACAATTTTTCTAATTAATTCAATGAAAATGAATCAAATTAAAAACTGTAATTAAATCCCCCCATATGAATAACCCTATTAAACAGAGCACAGATGTTTTATTTCCCAGTCTGTATTTGTATAATTTTTCATTAATAAATGAAAATGTAACTCAGTTGTATGAATTTTCTTGATGCCTCAGAAATGTAGGCAGTAATCCAGATTAACTAAGGCAGGTGGAAACAGCTTTTGCATTAATCTACGGATATGTTATCTGCCCTAATTTCTAAAAAAAAAAGAAATAGCAAATATTTGTAATTTATTCAATGAAAAATGAAAATAATGCATAAATAATAAAATAAAAGTAGAAATCTCCTCTGCATACATACAGGCTTACCTGTAGCACGCCTCCGCCTTTGCTGTCTGGATGATGGTGCAAGAAGTGATCTGGAAGCCCCAGCATTTTAGCTAACCAGTCCATGACATTCATCTCTAGCTCGGTGCAGGCTGGGCTCGAAGCCTATAGGATATACAAACAAGAAGGTTCTGGTAAAGTGTAACACAAAACACAGTTAGTCTTTCATCCATTCTGGTTTGTAGCATGGATACGTTTTAGTACCTACGAGAGAATAAGATGCATGATGGCAATGCCACAGAACGGCAAAGAGCCAAACAGCGCCATCTCTCTTAACTGGAAATGGCAGTGTAGTCTTGTGGTCAAAGCACTGAATGACCACTGACACCAACATGGGAATTCAACTCCCACTTTTTTCCATTTTAATAGTAAAGAATCAATTGTATCTGATTTGTAATAGTAAGAGTCAGCCAAAATAAATACAAGTAGTATGAAGAGTCCAGTGCTTTCCAGGTTGCTTCTGCTGGCTCCTTTCCTGTGCTCATTCATTTGTGATTTTTTTTCTGTCTGCTCTAATGTTTAACTATAATGCATCAATGCCATAAGGAACTATACAGTACACCGGGCTTAAAACTAATGGAGCCTAACAGGACTTTTACATTTTCAAAACCTTCCACATTTTGTAAAGCCTCACCCAAGTGAATCCCAGGCAGTTCATGGCATCGGCCAGCATGTCTCCCAGCAGCGAGGGCCAAGACGTCAGTGCCGGGAAGTAGGCGTGCATGTGAGGGCTCTGCCAGTGCACAATCTGCAAAGGTCCAAGGAATAAGGACACACTGAGACGCCAGCAAACATCATGGTCAACAAGGAGAGGACGGTGCATTGGGATAAAACAGAAAGTTAAAATAACAAATACAGACTTCATAATAATTTCACGGTTACATTTTCACAATAGCTTCCTTGACTCAGGTAGTACAGCAGTACCACGATTTGTGCTGCTGCCTCTCACATTTAAATTGTTGGGTTTACACCATGTGGAGTTTGCAGGTTCCCCTCGTGTTGGAGGAACTGTGCGTTTACTCCCAAAAACATCTCGATTAGGCTAACTGACCCCAGGTGAGTGTGGCGCGTGTAAGCAGGTGTCTTGCACTTCATGCTGCCAAAGTAATCTCTCCAGCTCCTCACAATCCTGAATTAGACCAGAAGGTCTGAGAATGTGACATTATGTTTCAGTCAGGCTGTGTTCTCTGGTTTAGGTTTACTCTTTTTATTTCTTCAAATTATTATCTTTCATGTTTTTAATATTAGTTTGTATTTATGTATTGTGTATTTGGTTTTTTTTGCCTGTGCTCCTTGTTTACTGTGTGTGGAGCCCCTAAGAGGTGGAGTCAATATGACATCAGTGGCTTGGGACCGCCCTCAGGCTTTATATTTTAGTCAGTTAGCCACATCTCCTTTGTATTCTACGCTGTGTCCTCGCCTATGATAAAGCTTCCTGCACTTCACTCTATCCTGTGCCACTTCCTTCCAGGTTTCTTCCTCTTGCTTTCTCTATCACCATATCTTTCCACCTCTTTCTTGGCCTTCCTGCTCTTTTCCTTCCTACTGGCATCCATCTTTCCACTCTTCTTGCTGTCCTTGAGTCATCCATGCACCATGCATGTCCTGCCCATCTAATCATTCTCAATATGCCGATTTCAATCTGCTCCATCTGACCAGTCTTTTCTCTCAAATCCTCGTTACTATTCTTATTGCCATAATCCGTCTCAAGCATCCTTCACACAGAATAAACCCTGGGTGAACAGTTATGTTTCTTCAGTCAGTTTTTCCCCAGCACTCATGTTCTTTCATTTCTGAGTGTCTCTAATCTGTTTGTTGCAATTTCTCCTTTTACTGCACATATGAAAGTCTTATTAAGTTACGGTATATTATAATTAAACTAGCTGTGCTACTTGTCTAAGAAGGGTTTGAAATCCAAATAATCAGTGTAGACCTCAGCAGCAACGTCTGCAGTGCATCATCTATTATAGTGTATTTTGTAATGCATATAATAATAAAATGCATTTAATTTATAATTCCAGTAGATGGCGTATCACAAACATTTGTAGTAATAAACATTTCTATTATGTTTGTTGGAAACGTTGAAATGAAAATGCAATACATAGGTTTCTATTATATGCCATTTGGTACGGAATTTGTAAGGTTTCTATTATATGCCATTTGGTACGGAATTTGTAAAAGCATTTTTCTTTTTTTTTTAATGCACCATTTGTTGGAATGACAAATGCAATGCATTTTATTCTTACAAATGTCTGTGATGTGCCATCTGATGGAATGACAGAGACATAGCAACTGGATTGACGCACAGCTACACAGACAATTATTCTTCCATTAAGGTGAATGGAGTGATATCCTGTCCAATGACATGCTTTCTGTCTTGTGACGACTACTCCCAAGACAATGTTCAGCAACAATGAATTAAATTAAGCAGGTCTGAGTTGTCATGCCGTATGTCATACTCTAAATCTGTCCTCTGCCTTTGACACAGTCCACCATCACACACAACCTCCTTGTCACCCTCTCTGACTTTGGCATCACTGGGACTGCTCTCAGATTTATACATACAGAACCTCAGTGAATTCAGTTTGATTTTTTGAATTTTTTGATGCTGATCAACAAAGGAAAGACACTTTAATGTCAAAGTGAAAACAGATTTCCTCAAAGTGCTGTAATCCAATTATAAAAAAAACAAAAAAACAAAATAAACGATCCCATACGCATTCACCCGCTTAAAGTCAGAATTTAGTAGATGTACCTTTATCAGCCTTGGCAGACTTGAATTTGTGTGGACAAGCCAAATGAAATCCACTGGGATTCAATGGTGTCTATAATGTGGAATGTGAAAACATCCAAGCGGGTGAAAACTTTATATCGGGGGAGTCAAAATTATGTAAACGCTAATGGTACTGCTATGTATATGTTAAGGTCAAAACCCGAAATCGGCCAAAGCGGGAAATGTCGCTGTAAATTGACCGAACAATGTCCGATCTTTTCCTCGATTTCGGGATTTGGCCAGCCAGTTTACGAGATGGCACGGGGCAATCGGCCAAAGTAGTAAGAAAAAAGGCCCGAGCAGTGATTTGTTGTGCACTTAGTAGTGCAATTGAATTGAGTGTAGCCATGGCGGCTCCTGTTCAGAAAGCAGATGCCACTTGGTTGTTTCATAATAATTAAGATTAGGTATAGAAGTAGGTTTCACATTTCTGTTATCATTTCAGTCCTAAAATAGTGACTTAACATCAGGGACCTATTTTATTGACTTTAAGGTTAGTGTTAGTTAGGTTAGTGTTTAGGCGAGGGGAAGGCCGTCTCAATGTGCGCTTTCTGAACAAGACCCGCCTTGGTTAGTTTCTCATGCAGAATGGAAAACTCGCTTCTGAATCTGCATCTGAAAGTTTTTAAGCATCTTCACACCTTAAGCGGACATCAGCACATCAGATTTTGGCCAGGGAGTTCTCGCCACTTCATGAAATGGCAGGCCAAAGCGGAGATTATAAATATATATAGTGAGAGATGGCCGGCAGTTTATCCCGGCCAGCACTCCCAGGCTGCTAGATGGAGTCCTCCCTGCAGCATGGAGGTGCCCGGGATGCCCGCAGGACATCATGGGAAATGGAGTGTGACGTCACAGCCCTGCTGGGTGCCATTGGTGCCATCGGAGGATGCTGCAGGGAGACAAGGGGTTTTCTATTTTCCCTATAGCCCGGAAGTATTCCCTAGTCATGGTAATGGAAGAACTGAAGTACTTCCAGGCTGAAGAAAAATAGGAGTTTTCATCTGACCCAGATGTGCTATGGAGTCACATGGACTGAAGCACTTCCGGGTCATGGACTATATAAAGGACGATGGGAAACCCAGCAGACTGAGCTGGACTTGGGAGGAAGTGTGACGGAGCTGCTGGGAGGAGAGGAGGATTGAATATTGTAATTTTGTAGTGATTATTGTTTATTATTGAGTATTGTGGAGGTGGAGGTGCTTTGTGCACACTATTGAAGAAATTAAATTCATTTTTGATAAATTCACTTTTACCTGTCTGTGGGTTACATGGGGCAACAGCGACCCCTAGTGTCACAATATATAATATTATATACGCGCACACACTCTCTCTCTCTCTCGCTCTCTCAGACAAGGATCAGGATGGATCGCTCACCCCTGGCATGATAATCTTTTCAACGTCCGTGAAAATGTCCTCCCAGCTCTCAGGCTCTGTGGGTGCACAGTTGGGCAGCAGTGCCCTCATGAAGCCAGGCTGTACATTTGGGGTGACCCTCCTCTCCCGGATGGTGCTTAAATATGTGGCGATGTAGTCAACCAGTTCTTTACCTTGAAGAAATGAAGACATTGTGTTAATAACAGAACTGTAATCAGCCAATATGAAATCCTCTGCACAGGAAATAACTAAGCACACGGATTGATCCAGTCAAAGTGAATGAAAAATCATCAGATAATGTAGTATGTTAAACATAATATAAATATCTGACAATCATAGAAAGATGGATAGTACTGTATTCGTCTCCAAGGTGAAATTCAGTTTCCCACAGAAGCTCAAGAAATGTTGTAACAAACCATAGGGAAAAACAAAAAGATAAAGATAAGAGAGCAGCCACAGTGAGGTGAGGCACTATAAAGGCATGTTGCTTAGATATGAAAGAGCCCCCCACCCATTGGTGTCACCTGACACACTTCTGCTAATAATTTATCAGCGGAGAGTACTCAGTGTTAGTTTGTCAGAGAGAGGTTGTGCAGCATTTGCTCATAATGGCCGTCAGTTTTCTTTTCTGACTCCAGCATGTGTTCTTAATTCAGATTGTTAACTCGGTGGGCCTCCCTTGAAGTGATGCTACCAGCCCAGCTCACCATACTGGCCAGAGAGATTTATTAAATGATTTTCTGATATCACATATCTGAGGTAAAGAAATGTTGTGGTCTTCACCAAGAGCAAAACAGGCCAGGCTATTTCTGGATGTCTGTGTGTCCTTCTAAAGAGTAGGACTGCATTTTATTCCCAACCAACTGGTTAGTCGACACTTCCTTCGGCAGCAACTTGTGTGTTCATCTCACAAAGCAGAGTCCAACATTTTCAAAAAATGATATTACAGATATTAGAAAATGCCTGAAATTGCCTCTCACTACTGAATTACAAGACTCTGAAATTGCATCCCATATCGACGACAGAATTCAGCTATCAGCTGGTAGGTTAGCTGCAAAATAAGGCATCGACCAGAGTTGGACTGAATCACACGTGCCTACTGATGATCACAGTGGATGACTTGGGCATGGACAACCCTACCGAGAGTGCGCCATACAGGGAGAAATTACACTTTAAATTCAGAAATTCATATTTTTTGTATCTGAAGGTAATGATATTGCAGTCACGAAATGAGAAAGATGGAGGCAGGTTTAAAGTAATAAACTTTAACAAGGTTTTTTTTTTGTTTTTTTTTAAACTGAGATCGTTGTTAAGTACACCATATGTGTATTACAATCTACTTCTTATTAGCTCCCCAGTACCTCTGATTCCTTATCAATACAGAGTCCCCAATAGTTCAACAGACTTACAATATATTACGGTATTGCCTAGTGCCCACTAACCGAAGTGCAACAGCCCTGCTCAACATTTGGTTTGAGTGACGGATCTGAAAGGAACTGAAGCCTTTAATGGTAACAGAAAATACAAGAAAAAACGATGGAGGCCAGAGCATTAGCGCGTATATTCTGTATGTTGGGACACAGTGGATTCAGAGCGTATTCAGACCCCTTCATTTTATGCACACTTCTTTTGTTTTGTGGATTTAATTTTAAATGGATACAATTGGGGCGGCACGGTGGCGCTGCTGCCTTGCAGTAAGGAGACCTGGGTTCGCTTCCCGGGTCCTCCCTGTGTGGAGTTTGCATGTTCTCCCCGTGTCTGTGTGGGTTTCCTCCCACAGTCCAAAGACATGCAGGTGAGGTGCATTGGCGATCCTAAATTGTCCCTAGTGAGTGCTTGGTGTGTGTGTGTGTGTGTGACCTGGGGTGGCTGGCGCCCTGCCCAGGGATTTATTCCTGCCTTGCATCCTGTGCTGGCTGAGATTGACTCCAGCAGACCCCCGTGACCCTGTTAGGCTATACCGGGTTGGGAAATGACTGACTGACTGACTGGATACAATTGTCAATTTTTGACCATCAATCTATATTGGGTAATCCATAATGACAAAGTGAAAACATGTTTCTCGGAAAGGTTTGAAAATGTATTAAAAGTCAAAACCTGACATCTCTCCTTCATAAAAGTTTTCAGACCCTTTGGCTGTGGCACTTCCAAATTGTACTCAGCTGCATCCTGTTCAGTCTACACTCAATATCTCATAATGACAAAGTGAAAACATGTTGTCTCTCCTTCACAAGTAATCAGGGCCTTAATTCAGTTCTTTGAAGAAGCCCCTTTGGCAGCAGTTCGAACTTTCAGTCTTCTTAATGTGTTTCTACAAGCTTCGCACACCTGGATTTGAGCTAGTTATTCTATTCTTCCTGGCAAGCTCTGCCATCTTCAGGTCTCTCCACAAATGTTCTATGGAGCTTTGGCTCAGTCAGAGACTTGTCCAGAAGCTACTCCATGGTATCTTGGCTGTATTCTTCGGGTCATTGTCATGCTGACAGGTGAATTGTTATCCCAGTTTATGGCTGCACATTCTGAAGCAGGTTTTTCTTCCAGGACCTCTCTGAAATTGGCTGCATTCATCCTTTCCTTAATTCTGACCCCACAGTATGAAGCTGCCACCACCATACTTTTGTGATTGGGATGGTATTAGGCAGGTGTTGAGCAGTGCCTGGTCTTTGCCAGACATAGTGCTTGGAGTTCTGCTCCAAGAGTTCCTCAGACCAGAGAATCTTTTTTCCTCCTTCTCTCAGAGTCCAAGCAGAAGTTAGCCATTTTATAATAAAGCCCCGATTGAGTGAGTGCTGCGGAGATGGTCTTCTTTCCGACAGCACAGGACTTCTGAAGCTCTGTCTGAGTGACCTTTGGGTTCTTGGTCATACAAGGCTCTTTTTGCCCAGTAACTCAGTTTACACAGATCCTGGTGTTTCCAAACTTCTACTAAGTCACAATTATTGGGGCCACTGTGCCTGTGGGAGCACTCAAAGCTTTAGAAATGTTTTTTATCCCCTCGACCTGATCAATGCCTCACCACAATTCAGTTGCAGAGGTCTACAGATGGCGGGGTTTAGTCTTGGCATTCAGTGTGAACTGTGGGACATTCTATACATGAGTGCCTTTCTAATCGAAACAAATAATAGGAGAATTAAAACAAACAGGAAACACCTGATCACAACATGGGGTGCTGCAACAAAGGGTCTGAATATTATCTGAACAAGAGATTTCAGTTTTTGACTTTTAATAACTTTGCAAAATTTTCTGAAAACACGTTTTCACTTTGTCATTAGGGACTGTTAAGAGTAGATTGATGGGAAAAAATGGCAAATTTATTATTTTAAAATGAAATCTACAATGCAATAAAGTATTCAGAAAGTGAAGGGGTCTAAATACTTTCTGAACCCACTGTAATTTTTGATTGAATTAAAAAAATGACCAAGTAAATCTCATATGTTGGATTCTAGGGTGAATGTTTCCATCACTGTAAATATTGTAGCAACCTCAACCGTGACAAGTTTGAAAAAGAAGAAACAGCAGTACAAGGAGGTGATTGCAGAACAGTTCACTCAGTCAAGAAAAATGGACAAATGTTAAAGCAAAACGAACAAATTTGAACTTAAACTATTCACAATTATCTATGAATCTCTCATTATTATGGCCCTGAGAGACTCCGTAACCCACCTCACATACCCAGCTCAACTACCCCTCTGTCCCTCCACACATTCTTCGCTGTTCCTCGAACCATCCAGAAATCCCCGCCTCCATTCCCTGCCCTCCATTCAGGGTGCCGCCCCTTTTCTTCCCTTTACTGTCAGTCATATCGCGATGTCAGTCCGTCCTCCCCACCTCAACCCAACAGTCACTTTCCCTCTGAGCTTCACCCTGGCCAGGAGGCTACACTATATTTATGTGTGATATTTGTATTCTGAGTTAAATAAATAAGACAGAGCGTTATTTAGTATAAAATTAAACTCCACTTACATTTTAATGACACACACATATCTAGGCAGAAATAGGAATTGCTTTAAATGAAAAAACTGGACTAAGTGCAAGTCTTAAAACTGAGCTGAATATAAATAAACATTTGCATAAGATAGGCACTTGCTAATTTGTATTCATCTATTATCCATTCTTTAATTCACTTATCATATTCAGAATCATAGTGAGTTGGTGCCTGTCCTAGCAGTATTGGACACAACATGGGAACTCTCTTTGGTCAGGCGCCAGTTCGTCACAGATCATATACACACACACATCAGCTTTCAGTCATGAGTTGATAATTATAATTATTAGTTAATGATTTAATAATAATTAATTTAGTTAATTAATTATTAATTAACATAAAGGAAACCCGGGCATCAGAAAGCCCAAACCCCAACACGAACACACAAGCACATTCCTGAGTTCAAATAAAGGTTGATTTATTAACCAATTCCTCTCAAATATATCACAATAAGCACAAAAACGAAGGTTTTTTCACCTCACAATAATTTTCTCACCACCCCTCTGCCCTCCTCCAGTAAAGTGTTGCCTCTCTACCTCCCAGCTCCGATTTGCCTGGGTAAGGGAGTGCAGCCCCTTTTATTACTCTTATTTTCAACAATTGATCCCTACTAAACCCAGGTAGCTCAAAGGAATGCCTCCTAAGTGCTTCCAGTGAAACCTGTGAGGCTGTCGCTGTATTTTTCAATAAAAAAATTAATGATATTAGAAATAACATAGTATATCTCCCCAACACTAAGGATCCCCCTAAACCCCAACATCCTGTTATAAACAAATTAAACTCTTTCACTAGGATAGATTTACCTGATTTACAAAAAATAATATCTCAATTAAAACCCTCCACCTGCGTCCTTGACCCGATACCAACAAGGTTTTTCAAAGAAGTATCAGGCGTGCTAATTGATAATGTTCTTGACATAGTAAATTCGTCACTAGATACTGGGGTCTTCCCAGACAGTCTCGTCACTAGATACTGGGGTCTTCCCAGACTGTCTTAAGACTGCTGTAGTTAAACCCCTACTTAAGAAACATAATCTTGACCCCTCGGCTCTTGAAAATTTTAGACCCATCTCTAACCTGCCCTTCTTAAGTAAAGTTCTAGAGAAGGCAGTCATTATGCAGTTAAATGACCACCTAAATAAACATGCTATTCTTGATAAATTTCAGTCAGGTTTTAGAACAAATCACAGCACAGAAACTGCACTCGTTAAAGTAGTAAATGACTTGCGGGTAAATGCAGACAGAGGCCATTTATCTGTTCTCATCCTCTTAGATCTGAGTGCTGCATTTGACACCATTGATCACAACATTCTTAGAAATCGCCTTAGTCAATGGGTGGGCCTCTCTGGCAGTGTCTTAAATTGGTTTGAATCCTACCTGACAGGGAGAAAATATTTTGTTAGTTGTGGGAATTACAACTCGAAGACACATGATATCCGATATGGTGTTCCACAAGGCTCTATCCTGGGTCCGCTGTTATTCTCAATCTACATGCTTCCGTTAGGTCAGATTATCTCAGGGCACAACGTGAGCTACCACAGCTATGCTGATGACACACAGCTGTACTTATCAATAGCACCTGATGACCCCGATTCTCTTGATTCACTAACACAATGTCTGACTTGTATCTCAGAATGGATGAATAGTAATTTTCTCAAGTTAAATAAAGAGAAAACTGAAATTTTAGTGATCAGCAATAATGGATACAATGAGGCTATTAGAAATAAACTGGATACATTAGGATTAAAAGTCAAACGGAGGTAAAAAGCTTAGGGGTGATTGTTGACTGTAATCTGAATTTTAAATCACATATTAATCAGATCATTAGGACAGCATTTTTCACTTAAGAAACATAAGTAAAGTTAGACCTCTTATATCATTGAAAGATGCTGAGAAATTAGTTCACGCGCTTGTTTTCAGTCGACTAGATTACTGTAACACACTCCTCTCTGGACTACCCAAAAGACATAAATCGTTTGCAACTAGTGCAGAATGCAGCTGCTAGAATCCTAACTAGGAAAAGAAAATCAGAACACATCACACCAGTCTTAGCGTCACTACACTGGTTACCTGTGTCATTCAGAATTGACTTTAAAATTCTGCTTATGGTTTATAAAGCCTTAAATAATCTCGCCCCATCTTATATATCGGAATGTCTGACACCTTATATTCCAAATCGTAACCTCAGATCCTCAAATGAGTGTCTCCTTAGAATTCCAAGAACAAAACTTAAAAGAAGTGGTGAGGCGGCCTTCTGCTGTTATGCACCTAAAATCTGGAATAGCCTGCCAATAGGAATTCGCCAGGCTGATACAGTAGAGCACTTTAAAACACTGCTGAAAACACATTACTTTAACATGGCCTTTTTATAACTTCATTTTAATCGTAATTTAACTTAATCCTGATACTCTGTATGTTCAATTCATCATAACAACTATTCATGGTGGCTCTAAAATCGGTACTGACCCCTACTCTCTTTTCTGTTTCTTTTTCCGGTTTTTGTGGTGGTGGCCTGCGCCACCACCACCTACTCAAAGCTTCATGATGCTCCAACAATGATGGACGGATTAAAAGGCAGAAGTCTACGTGACCATCATCATCATCAAGCCCTTCCGTGAGAATCCTAAATCCAAAGAGGACTGTTTCATTTATGTTAGGTAGAATGCCCAGAGGGACTGGGCGGTCTCATGGTCTGGAATCCCTACAGATTTTATTTTTCTCCAGCCATCTGGAGTTTTTTTGTTTTTTCTGTCCCCCCTGGCCATTGAACCTTACTCTTATTCGATGTTAATGTTGATTTATTTTTTATAATTATGTCTTTCATTTTTCTATTCTTTAATATGTAAAGCACTTTGAGCTACTGTTTGTATGAAAATGTGCTATATAAATAAATGTTGTTGTTGTTGTTGTTATTACAGACCCGGGAGTACTTCCAGTGCCAGGGTGTTCACCCGAATGAAGTACTTCCAGGTCACACGGAACTCCATCACAGTAGGGAGCTTGTCTCTCTGCAGCACCCTCTTGCAGTACCCCGTGACCCCAGCAGGGCTGCCCTGCCAGACTACATTTCCCAGCATGCCCTGCCGACTTTCCACTGGGCACCGATAACCAGGGCTGCTGCTATCTAGCGTGCTGGAAGAATAAAAAAAAAAAACCCAGCAATACCTTTTCTTTTTAATGGGCTGTCCATCCCCGTTTCCGGTCCTTCCATTGTGGTCTTCTCCCTCTCCTGACCAGGATGCCCGCCCAGCCCATGTGGCATCTACATTAGTTAATTAGTTACTTTTGAGCTGATAACTAAGCAAACATACATGTCTTTGGGATGTGGGGAAAACACACACACACATACACACAGGTGAATAGGTACGAATAACATACAGTATGAATACAAAATTGGATACACACATATACAGACATCTGTCCATCTACCACAGAATTTAAGTGATATTACATACTTACATATACACCAATCAGAAAGAGCATTAAAACCACTGCCAGGTGAATAACATTGATTATCTTGGTACAGTGGGACCTGTCCAGGGGTGGGTCAGTTCTTAAAGGTGATGTGATGGAAGCAGAAAAAATGGGCAAGTGTAAGGATTCGATCGAGTTGGACAAGGGACAAATTATGTGGCTAGACGACTGGGTCAGAGCTTCTCCAAAATGGCAGGTCTTGTGGGGTGTTCCCAGTATGTAGTGGTTAGAACCTGTCAAAGTGGTCCAAGGAAGGACAACCGGTGAACCCACGACAAGGTTATGGATAACCCAAAGCTCATAGATGCAATTGGGTGAAGACTAGATCACCTGGTCTGATCCCACAGAAGAGCTACTGTAGTACTAATTCCTTTAAAACATAATACTGGCCATGACAGAAAGGTGTCAGAACACACAGTACATGTAGAATGGAGAGAATGCCAATGTGGACTCTTGTCAACTGCTAAAAGTGCCTACAATGGGCAGCAAACAAGTGTCAGGACTGGACCATGGAGCAATGGAAGAAGGTGGCCTGGTCCGATGAATCACATTTTCTTTAACATCATGTGGACAGCTGGGTGTGTGTGCATCATTTACCTGGGAAAGAGATGGAAGCGGGATGCACTATGGGAAGAAAGTAATTTGGTGGAGGAAGTTCTGGGAAAGCTTAGGTCCTTGAATTCATGTGGATGTTACTTTGACACGTACCCCCTACCTAAAGATTGTTGTAGACCACGTTCATGGCAACGGGTAGTCCCTGATGGCAGTGGACTCTTTCAACAGGATAATGCACCCTGCCACACTGCATAAAATGGTTCAGGAATGGTTTGAAAAATATAACAAGCAGTTCAAGGTGTTGACTTGGCCCCCAAATTCCTCAGATTTCCATCCAATTGAGCATCTGTGGGATGTGTTGGAAGAACAAGTCTAATCCATGCAGGCCCCAACTCACAACCTATGGGACTTAAAGAATCCGTTGCTAACGTCTTGGTTCACAGATACCACAGGACACCTTCAGAGGTCTTATGAAGCCAAAGACTCAAGGGGTTAGAGATGTTTTGGAGGCACAAGGGGAATCTACACAATATTAGGCAGGTAATTTAAAAGTTGTGGCTAAGCAGTGTATATCTGTGTGAGTGTATATAATAAGTGTTACACTGTATGCCTCTTTGTATGTATTGTTGTATATTAATATATAATAAATCAAAAAGACTTGCTAGCATTCTTTAGAAAGTGCTTGAAGAGGAGAGGGAAACCATTTGAGAAGCACATTTTAGTAGATGTACAACAAACAGGTCACATTTAAACTCATCCAGCTTTATATTTCAACGTTAGCAATTCAATAGCAGCCGTGAGATAGCACACCAAGTGAAGTGGACATGAACAGCCATTTCCCATCTAGGGGCCCATTTTATAATTAACTACGCAAGGCAAATTGTATATTCCATATGCTGCGTGTCTAATGCAATCTGTAATGACTTTGACATTTTATTGCTTTTGAACTCAGACTGAGGATTCCGAGCAATCTCATTGTTTGTTTTTATTTGCGTAAAGCATTTTGTATACCTGAGGTTATTTGAAGACTTTTAGTTCACAGAAGTGTATTTTCTCTCTTTGATGTGCATGTTATGTGCTCTCTGTTTTTACTGAAGAGTGGAGTTTTTTTATTCCTGATAAGCAAACAGAGGGCCGCATAGAAGCCTCCCATTCACCTTCACTCACATCTGATTCTGGCCTGTGCAAATTATGGCCACTTTAGAACCAATGCATCCATTCATCTATCCAACAAGCTATTTTCTGAAAACATTTATTTCTGTTAGTGGGTCACAGGAAATCACACTCAACAGCATCTACCAAAAGGGAAGAGCCAAATCCAGGTGGGATGTCAGTCCATCACAAAGAGCCTAATCTCTCTTTCCAGGCCAATTTAGACAGACAGATAGATAGACAGATAGATAGTGTAGTAGGCAAGATTAAATATTTAGATAAAATAACAAGAAATGCTTTTGATAGAGAGATAGAGATAGATAGAGACTATATCTATCTATCTAACTATCTATCTATCTAACTGTGATCAGCACACACACCAGAATAATTAAAAAGTAAAAGAATTAAAGCGAAAGAAAAGTTCTGACTATGCAGTCCCAGTTAAAGTAAGGCATAATGTGGGTGTATTGCTGTTGGATATCAACTCAAAAGTAACTAATCCTCAAAAGTAACTAATTAATTCTCAAAAGTAACTAATTAATTAACTATAAAGTAGCCACCTTAGCATTTCTTGACATTTCTGCTAAATAACTCGTTGGCTGGAAGTCTCCTCTTCTACAGCCTTCAGGGGGTCCAGAGTTTACCTCATAACTGAGCCCAGCCACCTAATTAGCTTATTAATTCAGTGGGCCTCTCTTGAAGTGATGTTACCAGCCCAGCACACCAAAGCATTTAAAATCGCATTGGCCATCACGGAGCTGCAGAAGATGTAAAGGACGTCACCATCTATATTATAGGGCCACAGTCTCCTAAGAGACAGTTTGCAGGTTAATAGGTCAGTATTGTTGAATTTACAAAGTACAGTGGAATTCGTACTTCTATGTGCTAATCATCATGCAACATGTTGCCACTCCCTGCCTTGATTAGGCAAGTATAAATACATTATTGAGACACAGTTTAACATGAAATGTCCATCTTTGGGATAATGTGGACAATCATTTGAACCACTGTGTATAATGTTAATGAACAGCTCATCCACCATGTAAATCCTGAATTACTAACTGAGCAAGCAAACAAGAAATGGCAAGTAAAGCTAGCCCAGGACAGACATTTGAGAAGGAATGGCTATTGTTTAAATCTGCAGCCACTGATGTGCACCATGGGGTCCCTGATGGTATCCACTATGAAAAGTGCCACTTTAAAATAAGGACTGAGTTATTCTTCTTCAACCCTTCAGAAGAAGCTAACATTTTCAGCACATCATATTATTGTTGCTGGTGGCTGCCTTTCAGTCCTTCTTTGCTCACCAGTTTTTCAAAATGCAAAGCTACTCACTCTTAATATTGGAGTTGACTTATTCTGCCATTTTTGGACCACGTTATCTGATGCGGAGTCTTGGGAAACTAACATCTGTATACCCTAACTACTTAATTGTACCTTCCTTCCATCCATCCACCCAACTCAATTTAATTCAATGTACCATCAATATACCTTATTATAAAATAAAATTATTTTTTTACTCAGCTCCCTGGTGCAGAAACATTGAATATACAGCAACAATAGAGAACATGGTACCACACACAGATCGATATCAAAGCCATGGCAAGAACAAATACTATTAAATAAGCAAATAAATAAATAATTATGTGCAGCAAATTGAAAGGCAACACTTTCACAAATTAGTCTCGGAGAAAAAATACACAATATCCATCCAACTAATATTACACATGTCTAACCCATGGAGGTCATGAGGAGCTTCAGAGGTCCTCTGTGGAGAGAGGAGAACCTTCCAGAAGGTCTACCATCTCTGCAGCAATCCACCAATCAGGCCTGTATGGTAGAGTGGCCAGATGGAAGCCACTTCTTAGTAAAAGGCACATGGCAGCACACGTGGAGTTTACCAAAAGGCACCTGAAGGACTCTCAGACCATGAGAAACAAAATTCTCTGGTCTGATAAAACAAAGATTGAACTCTTTGGTGTGAATGCCAGGCGTCACGTTTGGAGGAAACCAGGTACTGCTCATCCCCAGGCCAATACCATCCCTACAGTGAAGCTTGGTGGTGGCAGCATCATGCTGTGAGGATGGAACTGGGAGACTAGTCAGGATAAAGGGAAAGATGACTGCAACAATGTACAGAGACATCCTAGATGAAAACTTGCTCCAGAGCGCTCTTGACCTCAGACTGGGGCGACGGTTCATCTTTCAGCAGGACAACGACCCTAAGCACACAGCCAAGATATCAAAGGAGTGGCTTCAGGACAACTCTGTGAATGTCCTTGAGTGGCCCAGCCAGAGCCCAGACTTGAATCCAATTGAACATCTCTGGAGAGATCTTAAAATGGCTGTGCACCAACGCTTCCCATCCAACCTGATGGAGCTTGAGAGGGCTGCAAAGAGGAATGGGCGAAACTGGCCAAGGATAGGTGTGCCAAGCTTGTGGCATCACATTCAAAAAGACTTGAGGCTGGAATTGCTGCCAAAGGTGCATCGACAAAGTATTGAGCAAAGGCTGTGAATACTTATGTACATGGGATTTCTCAAGTTTTTTTATTTTTAATAAATTTGCAAAAACCTTAAGTAAACTTTTTTCACATTGTCATTATGGGGTGTTATGTGTAGAATTCTGAGGAAAAAAATGAATTTAATCCATTTTGGAATAATATATATATATATATGTATAGTAAATAAGTATATAAAAAGAAAAATAAATAGAATCATACATAATAAATTAATATACAAGTTAATTAATTTTAGAAAGATTAACAGTGCTGCCACTCAAATTCAGGATCCTGGGTTTACATCCTGTGCCCACTCGCTCTCCTCATATCTAAATAGATTTTCCTCTGGGTACAATTTTTCCCTCACATCCCCAAACATGTATAAGTTGTCATGGCACATGTGTATTAGTGCCCTCTGTCCAGAGTTTGTCCCTGCCTTGCACCCAGAGTTGCTGGGGTAGGTTCCACTCCTCACAACCCTGAATTGCACTAAAGAAGTTTGAGAATGTTGTGCTAAAATAAACAACAGAAAATAAATAAATAGTGTAGTATGTAGTACAAAGGTAGAGGCATGTAATTAAATAGTATATTCTTCCAATTTCAAACCTGCTTATTCCCAGCAGGGTCTCAGGGAAGCTGGGGCCACAAACAGGATGCCAGTCCATCACAGGGTGAAGGTAGGTACGCACGCACGCACACAAGCTGCCAATTTAGCATTGCCGTTTCACCTAACTTAAATGTCTTTGAACTCTGGGAGGAAAACAGAGCACATGAATGAAGTCCATACACACCTAGGGAGAACATGAACATGAAATTCCCTGCAGGTAGCGCCCAGGATGTGAACTCCTGTCTCCATCTTGTGAGGTAGCTGCACTACCACTGTGCCACCCATAAATAATCTGGTATACATCAAATTAAACATTATCAGATAAAAATATCAACATGTAACTAAAAGAAAAATTAACAACTGGACAATATATCCAAGCAGGTGGAGCAGTGGTAGCGCTGCTGCCTCGCAGTAAGGAGATCATGAGTTTGCATCCTGGGACCTCTCTGCTTGAAAAGCACTTAGAGAAGTGAAAAAAGCGCTATATAAATGTAAGCTTTATTATTATATGTACTGTGTTGGTGTCCTCCCACTGTCCAAAGACATGAATGTTAGGTGACGTGGTGACACCAAACTGGCCCTAGTGTGTGTTTGCCATACGATAGCCTGGCGCCCTGCCCAGTGTTTGTACCTGCCTTGCGCTCTCTGCTATCTGGGATGGGCTCTAACAGCTCCCGTGACCTTGGTCTGGATTAAGCTGGTTAGAAAATGATGACAATATAAGAAACTGAGCTTTCTTGAATCTACTTGATTGGATTCAGGATGCATGCCATGGATGTCTAACTTGGCACTATTGCGTGAAAAACTGGACCATTCCTGGATGGAGTGCCAGTCTATCTCCGGGCACTCTAACACTCACACCCATACTGTGCCAGTTTAGAGTCAGCCGTTAACCTAAGATACAAATCTTTGAAATGTATGAGGGAAATGTGCCAACTCCCTGGACAGGGACTGTAAAGATTGATTGCATTATGTTGTAATTATTCAAAGTTAAAAACTCATAAAAACACATAGTGGATTTGCATACACAAAGATCGTCTTACATCCACCCATCTCCATATTGCAAGGTAAGCTCTAAAGGATCAGTTTATTCACATGCCGTATAGACATCCTCGCCTCACCTAAACAAGCCATCTCTCTTTTAATTTTGTGTCGCTATACAGACCTTAATCCCAGATGAAATCCCACGGCCAAGCGAGCACATGGCGTATTAAACTGAATCTCAGCTGTTCAAGTGTGCCACTTGACGTCCATTCTCAAAATGCTTACCTCTTCTGATGTACTCTTCAGACTGCATCTCGCCTTCTTTGTGTTGAACAGAGCGGGTCTCGGCAGGGTGTGCAGTTCACAGATAACGTGCAGTGATACGATCAGGTCAACAGCTCTCAGGTGATTTATAGGAGCGCGGTGCCTGAACACGCCTCCTTAGGCATCACTCTGACGCGAGTTTTAATCCTGTGTCTACTAATACAAAAATAGATATTAAAGATAATCTTGTGAAATACACAATGTTTATTTTACATCTGCAGCACTTTTAATGTAAAATTGACTGTATTTCAAAATGGACTTCTATTACTTGTGGTTAGTAGAGCTCCAGACGACTGGGTTCAAATCCCAGCCTGACCACTGTCTGTGTGGATTTTACACATTCTCCTCGTGTCTGGGTGTTTTTATTTCAGTGGTTTCCTGCCACACTGCAAGGAGATGCATGTTGGATAATTTGTGAAAATATGAGTGTGGTTCTGTGTGTAAGAGGACCCTGTGATAGACTTGGATTTTATCTAGGGTTCATTCAGGCTTAGTGCCCAATATGGTCAGTGATCCTGACGTTGCATTACTGTAAGTGAGCTTGGGAAAATAGATTGATGCATTGCTTGAAGCAACACAGGGATACAGCAAGTAGTGATACCATCTCAGGGTACTTGGGGCTGCCATTCATATTCCAGATGAAGTGTCTGCTTTGTGGAGTTTGAAATGCTCTTTGTGTGTTTACAGGGGTTTGCATAGGTTTTCTCCCATAGTGCATAGCAGAATTGTTATATTGACCAATTAATGAAAACTGAAACACATTTTTTGACTCCACACTTTTTTTGTGGAGTAAAAGTGCCCAGGAAAGGTAATTTAACCTCTAAGGTTTTATTGTATTGATGGACAAGTTAAAACAGTAAATGCCTAAACTGTTAAGTCTTGATACACACATACAATATAAACTGCAAAACTACCTCTTCGACGTTCACTCTGAACAGATAAAGCTCAAATACAAAGCAAGAATCTCTCAACGCTGCAGGCCAGCTACCTCAGCTTTGACACCTTACAAGGGGATGAAAGCCATTCCACTCACAAGGAGCCTGTAACAGGATTCACTCGAGTGTCAATCTGTCTTCAGATTGCTTCCACTCAAAAGGGCTACACTTCAGAATACCCCAGCAAAAGCACAGGAACGGCTACTCCTGTCAGGCTTTGTATCCCGATCGCTACCTTTGAAAGGGTTATACAATCTTACAGAAGCCAAGGGTTAATCACTAGCCTTGACAGTACAATACCTAAATGGACACAGTTCACTTTATTAACAATTTCAGTCATTGCTAAATGTCAACAAACAACAGGATAACCTTAGCAAAGCAATACTCAAATTATTGAACTATTTCAATAATTAATTATGCATACGGTGTAAAATTTTGCCAAATCAATATGCGGACAGATGATCCACTGTGGCAACCCCTGACGGGAGCAGCCGAATGAAGAAGAAGAAGTTGAAGGAGGAAACAGGTGTAAAATGTTAGATATAAAAATATACAACCTGAATGATTCAAATTAGAGTCACACAGTAAGCTTCGTTTCAGGTGGCTATGGCTTTGGTTGTTGCAGTCTCTGAGTTGTTAAACCAGGCGTGATGCTTGGAAACGAAGAAGTAGTCTTGTAGGCAGCAAAGTCAGACTGAGTTGTCTTCTCTTGGGCAGTTGCTTCTCTCGCTCTCTCCTCCAGCCTTTGTAAAATCCTTTGAATTTATAGTGTCTTGCTGACTGCCCCTTCCACAATAAAAGTCTGCCTTATGTAAGATATTGCATCAGACAAAGTTTGGAACAACCAATTAGTTGCCACGGTCTGGCTGATTGTTGAATAAGTTACTTTAGGCTAAACAGGAAATATGGCAGTTTTAGGGAATGACTTCATGGATATTAAAGCATTAATAAGGTAATTTGTACCAGTCTGACCTTTCTGTTACAGAAAATTTCCAACATAAGCTTAAGAGTCATTATCTAAACCAAGAGTTCCCAGAGTGGTCGATTTGAACTTTCTAGGGGTCGATAGTTTCAATGAAAAAAAAATTGGGGGTCGACGACAGCAAAAATAGACTCCCTTACTACTGCTATTTGTTTGTTACTTCAAAATATCTAGGATTCCAATAGGTACCTAATTAATAAGTAAAATAATTCAAAAAAACACTTTTATGATAAAAACACATTACATACCAAACTTGCGAACAAAAAGGTAAAATGTGTCATTAAAAGAGTCACACGTAAGAATGCATGAAAAAACATGTAGCACAAACATGTCTGTGCATTGTCGTATCAAAGCAAGTGCGGACATGAAAACCAGATATAAATAAAATAGACGAATTACATTTAAAATACTGTAAAAGTTCAATTTTCCAGCCTAATTACACTGCATCCTGTTGTTAAATTTAACAAAGTAAATATTTGCTGGCTTCAGTTTGTTAACTTTTGGAACAACTCGACCCCCAGGTGATCTAAAGTGATCTCAGCCTTGGCACACAATGTCTGAAGTCAACAGCATATGTATTTTTAAAGAACAATAATTGGATGTGTGAAGGATGGCAGGGACGCCCCTGCTGTTATGTTCTGGGGGAGCCACCATGGACAGTCCAGTATCTCCCCCGGGACGCTTGGTGGCAGCCTCCATGGCTGACGGTGATTCCACAACCACCCGCAGGGCTCCATGGGAGATGGAGTCCTCCACAGCCTGGTTGGGGGTTCGGATGGCCACTACGGGGAGCTGCATGGACTCAGCAGCCTGGCTGGACGAATCTTCAGCCCCACCCGGAGGTACAATTAGGACCAGGTGGTCAAGCACCTGGAACACTTCCGGGTGGGTTATAAAAAGGGCAAGCCACCACCACTCAGGAAGCCAGAGTCGGGAGAAGGAGGGCTAAGCTTGAGGCGGAACAGGAGAAAGAGAGTGTTTTGGTGGTATTTGTGCTTTGGGACTGTGTTGGGTTGTGTGGCACGGGGAAGACGTGTCCAACAGCTGAAGAATTAATAAAAGCTTTGTTATCACTTTGTACGTGCCTCAGCGTCAGTCTGTGCCGGGTCAGGCACTTATATAGCGTCTTTCACAGATGATTCAGCTGAACCATTCTACCCTTATGGGTAAAGTTGGTAACCTGCACTGATGCGGCGCATTGACGCACCCACCACACGAAGAACCACCACTGGATCCCAAGTTAGGACCTGAGCGCAGCTGTGCAGCAAGCGACACCTCAGCACCACACTACTTTGAATGGAAAGGAACAGTGCGAACATTCACAAAAACGTTCCGCCAGCTATGACTTAGTTGATCTAACTTCCTCAACAATGGTTCTTGCAGTCTTTGATTTCTTAAATTAGGTGTGCTGCTTGGGAGCGAAGAAGCAGTCTTGTAGGTGGCAAAGTCAGACTGAGTTGTCTTCTCAACTGTTCACTTTTAATTGTGTAATACAGGGAGTCCTCAGGTTACGACACAGTTCCGATCCTACGAAAGTGATGTAACACGAATTTGGGTGTAAGTTGAAACACACCCTAGCCTAAGTCACTTACCTGTCCTAACGCATTTGCAAACCAAACTAGTTTGCCCATGTAGTCTGTAAGCACGATGCTAACAGCATAAGTCAAAACACTCACATCTCAATTTTTTTTATGTTTTTATGGGAGTGAGTGTTGTAAACTCGAAACATCGTTATGTCAAGACGTCGTAACCCAAGGACCCCCTGTAATGTGTTTCAGCATAGAATTCATTTTGTTTTCCTTTATATAAATCTCAGTAATATGCAGCTGTAAGTTTTCTAATAGTTTAAGGTAGTGGTTCTCAATCTGTGGGGTGGGCCCCCCTATGGGGGCGTGAAGTAACAAAAAGGGGGGGCGTGAAAATGTGAAAAAAAGAAAGCAAGAATCGAAAATATGAAAAATACATCTATTGAAACCAAAACAAATTAACTTAAACTACATTCTGATACTAGAAAAATAAATATAGAGTTAGATAAATGTTGATAAATGTTAAGTAGGTATAATAAAATATGCATCTATGATATAACATTAATTTAAAAAAGAACAAATTGGTATTAGTGGGCACCTTTCAAAAAAACGTTAGGGGGGCGCAATTAAAACTGTTATGAAAACTAGCAAATACTTAAAGGTTGAGAAACGCTGGTTTAAGGGGTGCTAGACGTGGCAAATGAACATTACCTAAAGCTGCTGACCAATGCCATATCTATTTCTTAGTTAAAGTAACAGTTCGATTCTCCTACACCCAAAAGATACTAGTTTTGTTGTTTTTTGGAAAATATATCTGGCCCAGCATTCTGCGTATGACCTGGCCATTCAAGAGTAACATTGGTGGCAGCGGCTGAATATATTTCAAAAGATTTCCAAAGTCCAATTATGTTTCCTTGAAAGACTAGTCTAGCCAGAGACAGAGTCCTTACATAAGCAACCATCTTCACACCTTCATGCTCGCATTCACAAAGCTGCCCTGTTGGTTTATCCAGCGGTGGTCTGTGCTAGGCTCCCACCGTTGTTTCATTAAAAACCAGCAGTTATCCTTGCTGACAGTAGGTGTCAATCCTCTTTTTGAAGATGTCAGCACCACTCTCATGAATGCAAGACACTTGCCCCCTGCTGGAATGCATGTGAACTGTGAGGGCTGTACCCAAGCTTTCTGCCTCCAGGTGAGATCCTCGGTTTGCGCCTGGGCTTCCCAGTTGACAACTCCACTCACAGCCACTCTCTGCTTAAGGTACTCCATCTCTGTTGCATTACAGTCCAAACTATTGGGGCCCCTAAAAGCCATATTACTAATTATCTTCTCTGTATTGCCACCAACAGACGCTAATTTGAACTATTTCAATCTATAACTTTGTTTTCAAGTGCCCCAGTTCCTAAAAGCACCATTAATCACTATCCCACAAACTTTGTTCTGTTTATTTCTCTTAGTTAATAATTTCCCTAATACTTTGTTTCACAAATTTTAAAAATTCAGTACTATACCCTGTAAAAAGTTGTAATTTAGCATGTGTCCTAACACCTAGACTTGTACAATTTGTATCCTTATGTGTCTTATCCTAACGCAAAATCCACAATACATTAACATTGACACTTGTTCCACCCTGGTGCATTACTGTTACACAAATAAAACTTAGATCCTATAGGACAAGCAGGTGATGGGTGTAACAGAGCAAGATACAGAGAACAGGAAGATATGGAGATGTTCCGCTGTGGCAACCCCTAATGGGAGCAGCAGGAAGAAGAAGAAGAAGCAGAAGCAGAAGAAGAAGAAGAAGCAGAAGAAGACGACTTCCCAAGCAAATGGAATAAGCTGCTTGGATCAAGAGTCATTAGTTCAAAGTGTTTTTGGCATTTGCCATCTATTTCTTCTCCTGACCCACACATTACTTTCAAGGTTCAAATCCAGCTTCAACAAGAACCACTCTACTGAAACAGCTTTACTGACCGTGGTCAACCAGTTACGATTTGCAAGAGCTACCAACCTGATCCTGCTAGATACTTCCTTCGCCTTTGACACGGTCAACCATGACATCCTTCTTGCCACCCTGTTTTACCTTAGCATCACTGGGACTGCTCTCAGATGATCCGAGTCCTACATCTCGAGCAGATCGCGCAGTGTGTCCTGGTAAGGTGAGTTGACAAGGGTGCCCCAGAGATCGGTGCAGGATCCTGTATTTTTCTCTCTGCACACCACTCGCTGGGCTCCATCTTACAAACCCATTGGTTCTCTTATCAGTACTATGCCAACGATATGCAGCTGTACCTGTCGTTTCCTCCTGAGGACAACACATTATCAGCTAGAGTCTCTGCACTTCTTACTGATATCTCAACCTGGATGAAGGACCACAATCTACAGCTTAACCTGGCAAAAATTGAGCTTCTTGTGATCCTGGACAGCCACTCTGTTCAATTCCCCATCTCTGAATAGCTTGGCTCACTGTTGTTAACACCTGCCAAGTTAGTATGCAACCGTTGGGTGGTGATTGATGACCACATTTCTACTATTTCTCAATCATACAGGTTCACACTGTACACCATCTGGAAGATCAGACCATATCTGACAGAATACGCAGCACAACTTCTGGTCCGGGCTTTGACCTTGTCACATCTGGACTACTGCAACTCACTTCTGGCAGGAATACCCACATGTGCTATCAAGCTGCAGTAGATGGTTCAGAATGCAGCAGCCCATCTTGTATTTAACCAGCTGAAATGGGCATATGTCACTCCTCTGTTCAGCTCGCTACATTGGGTCCCTGTAGCAGCACGTATTAAGTTCAAATCCATGATGCCTATCTAGAGAGTAGTCAATGGGTCAGCACCTGAGTAATATGGAGACACTGATGAGGTCTTCTGCTCCTTCTCGCCCACTCAGGTCTGCCAGTGAACAGCATCTGCTGATGTCTTCTCTATGTGGTATCAAGTCTCAATCCAGACTCTCGTCCTGTGTAGTTCCTAGTTGGTGGAATGAGCTGCCCACCACCATCCAACCTGCTGACTCCTTCGATGTATTTAAGAAGCAATTGAAAGCCCATCTGTTCTGTAAATATCTGTCTAACTTTATGATATTTCATATTGTTAGTTGATTTTATGTCACATTAAGTTTAACTGCTTTATCAATTCTTAATATAGCATTGCAAATTATTAGTTATTACATCTCTTCACTTGTGGCAGTCAACCTTTGTAACCTGTCCTACTACACTTGCTCAACAAACAGGCTGTAGCCTAATGTTACTCCATTATGTTTACCTTTTTTATAAGTTGCTTTGGATAAAAGCATCTGCCAAGCAAATAAATGTAAATGAATGAGGGCGGTGATGCAGTGGTGGCGCAGCTGCCTCACAGTAAGGAGATGTGGGTTCGCTTCCCGGGTCCTCCCTGTGTGGAGTTTGCATGTTCTCTCCGTGTCTGCGTGGGTTTCCTCTCACAGTCCAAAGACATGCAGGTTAGGTGCATTGGCAATCCTAAATTGTCCCTAGTGTGTGCGTGTGTGTGTGTGCCCTGCAGTTGGCAGGCACCCTGCCCGGGGTTTGTATCCTGCCTTGAACCCTGTGCTGGCTGGGATTGGCTCCAGCTGACCCCCGTGACCCTGTGTTAGGATATAGCAGGTTGGATAATGACTGACTGACTGTAAATGAATGACTTGGTAGCAGGAAAAAAAAAATAGAAATGTCAAGTTTGTGGCAAATCCTCTGCACACGTTCTGGCAGATTCTCCTCTCTGTCACCTCACTTGCTCTCAGGTTATTCTTTTGTGTTGGTCTAAAAGTGGTCAGTTTCTGTCCCTCTATGAGCACTGGCCTTGTGCCACACTTTCATGTCTTTTCTTGTGGTTTTTTAGGCACCACAATCCAACATTTACGTCCTGGCTCAATCTGGAACTGGCTTATCTGTACTCTTAAGGGCGTCAGTCCTACCCAGACATAGAGTCAAGACTTTGTCTCCCTCATTTACTGACACGTCAGCAATTGCCCTTATGACTGGTTTGCACTCCTGTCTTTCCTCATTTTATACAGGTTTTGTGCAGGTTTGTTTGTCGGTTAAGTCTGTAAAAGCAGGAGCCTCCTTAAACAAAGTCTCCAGCGATGGGACTCCTGATATGTCCTCAGGATTTTCAAAACACACTGTGCCTGTCACTGGTTCCAATAAAGTGCTTGGTTCTTCAGTGCTCAGCTTTGCTCCAGCCTGAAGATAGCCGTTCCATTGTAGCGGTGTCTGATTCTATGCTACACATTTTCTGCCTACACCTGTCTCATCTCCTACCCACCTCTAGACTGGTCGCCCTGTTCTCAACATCACCTAACTGTCTCTTATAGCGCTCTCTGTTTGTACTAGTGCAACACAGGCAGCCAATACAGTGGTACCTTGAGATACGAGTGCCCGAATGTATGAGTTTTTTCAGATACGGGCCATCATTAAATCAATTTTTTGCCTTGAGTTATTAGCGAAAATTCGAAATATGAGCCATCGAAGAGCATGTCGCCGCACATTCCGAGGAACTATCGACGGAGGAGTTGACGGAACTACAGACGCGGCAACATATGGAGGTTCTGCAGGAGATCGGTATCGCGGAGGAGGTTCTCTTAAACTTAGATAAAGTAAGTGTTTGCCACGTGGGAAAAAGTTTAGAACTTTAAAGAAAAGAAACACCTTGAAAAAGTTGCAACTGGTCATGCAGTGGTGCTATTTATTGACAGTTGCCTAACTTATTTCAGAAACATTCTAAAGGGGAGGACTAAACAAAGCTCCTTGGACAAGTTTCTGTTGAAACGCCCTGAGAATGAAAGTGATGAAAGCGTGGCAAAAAAGAAAAAAACATTACAATATGCTAATCGACTTTGCCAACATTTGTTTATTTCTTTAGATTTTCTTTTATGCATTAGGTTTTATTTTGTTTGTATACAATATTTGTTCATTATAAATACACTAGCCATGTGCGCCCAACTATGTTGCACGTGTTAAAGTTGTCTGTGAAGGGCTCCCTGTTTAAACGCGGCTGCCAGTCGTGAACTGGGCCCTTCGTTGCACAGCATTATGATTTTTTATAAGGGAAACAAAATTACAAAAGAAAACCCTTGGACATTGACTCGATAGGAACGGCCTACTCGGAATCCATGTCCGAACAGTAATTATGTGGTGGTGTGGGAGCATTTCTGCTTCTGTCCGTTCACAGCCCGTCTTGTTTTCACGATGCTGTCGTTTCCTCTCACGATCTCTTCTCAACCTTTCTCCAATCTCATAGGTTGCTTTGTGGCAATCCATAGAGTAAGGCAATATACACGGAGCAATGGTTATAAAAGGGGGACACATAGGTATCCAGGCTCTTTAAAGCATAAATAGGGATCACTTCACTGACATGTGAGCAAGCCACAGTACAACTGTGAGACGCGCAGCACTCGCCGGCTACAACATAGCAATAATAATTTCCGAACATGCTGTTACATTGTCATTCATTTTACCCAGTGTCTTTCTTTCATTCATATGTTAAGTAGGCACGTACCTTTTATCTTCGGCAATCTCATTCTCTAACCAGGCCTCAGGAGCTAACCAGCGTAACACTGTCCACCACCCCTTTCGTTATTCCGGCACATTGTTGACATCCGTGAGTAACAAACAACGTCCTAAACTGGAAGGTGGTCTACGCATGCGTGGAATTCGCAGACAAACAAAGATCAAGATCTAAATGTAGATCTCTTTAGTTAATTTAAAGCACAACAATTTGTTTAGTTTGAATGTCTGTGTTTTGAGGTGTGACTGGAGTACTACAGTCTTCAGTAGTATAAGCCTGGAGGAGATCCTTAATGCAATGCCTATGTTTTAGCTGTGTCTCTACTGCCATCTAGTGCTTCTTCTTCTAATTCATTCGCGAACAAACAAAGATCAAGATCCAAATGAAGATTATATATAGAGATGTTTCTTATGTTGAAAACATTTAACAAAAAATTGGGGTTGGTTTTTGGGGGCTGGCACGAATTAATCTCATTTCAATTAATTTCAGTGGGGAAAATTGATCTGAGATACGAACATTTTGACTTACGAGCTTGGTCACGGAACGAATTAAACTCGTATCTTAAGGTACCACTGTACTTGTTTTTCCAGAGGTCTGTAACAGTTTTGTTACTTCTGTGAGTTGCTCGCTCCAAAAACCAATAGGTACTTTGTGATGTCTTTTCTGCCACAAACTCCATGTTGCTACATCAGATGTTTCTCATACATCAAGCTCGAATGGGTCTCCAGGAGATACCAGTCCAAGCCCTTTATATTCTTTAATGGTTTCCCTTGCTTTCTCAAAAGCCGTCTGCTGTGAATGGCTCCACTCAAAGTCAGCTCTCTTTCTTGTCACACCATATACAGGCTTCAAACTTTTCCCCAAATGAGGAACAAAATTCTTCCAGTAGCCCAGCAAGCGTACAAAGGACTGTGCATCCTTTTTACCGACTGGAACAGGAACTTTCAAAATGCTTCCCACAATTCAGGTATGTGCTTTGTATGCCTCCCCAACGTCCTCCTAAAATCATCACCTCTCTCGCTGGCCTTTGCACCTTGACTTCATGCATAGCCCATCCTCTCGGTCTCAAGTAAGAGATCAGCCTCTGCATCCTGTCATCTACATAGTGGAAAACTTCCACCCCTTCTACATCTTTACAATTGCTGAAGTCTCTTGGTATAGAAACCATGGTATACACCTGGGCTATGTAAGCACCCTTGAGGCAACACTTGGAACGTGTGCTGTCTGTCCTCCCATACGAAAGCAAACTGATATTGGCTTTCCTGTTCTACTGGAATAGAAAAGAAAGCATTTGATAGGTCAATTACTGCACGCCACTCCTTCCCTTTCTGCATTTACCCTTCAACTGTAGCTTCAATGTGGGCTAACATTGCTGCCAAAGGTGGCTCCTTTCTATTTAAAGCTTGGTAATCCACTGTCATCCTCAAAGAACTATCCGGCTTCTTTACTGGCCATACTGGAGAGTTAAAAGGGCTTCTGATGATCCCTCCTCTCAGTAACTCCTGCACGGTTTCATGTATTTCCTTGTGTCTCTCTGGCAACTTATACTGTTCAGTACAGACTACCTAATCTAGTACAGGCATCTCCAGCGGCATCCACTTTGTATGCCCCTCTTCCACCCTTTTGACTGAACCGAGTTCCAAAGCCCCTACACAAAATTTACACCACTCAGTCTGAAGTGTTTGTCCTTTGAAAATGTCAATCCCTAGAATGTATAGAAAGTTATCCTCTATGGCTGAGATCAATACCGATGTAGACATGGGTTGTGGTGAGTGGCTGGGGGTGGTACCCAGCCGGGACACCCAGGAGGACCAGGGCAGGGCTTACGCCTCCTCCGGACCATGAGGGGGCGACCACCCTGGTGGCTTTGGGGACCATGGGAACAGCGCTTAGAAGCTCAACCCTATAGGGGCCCACGGTCACTGCCAGGGGGTGCCCCAATGCCATTTGGAGCCCTGGCCCTCAGCACTTCCGCCACACCCGGAAGTGCTGGGGGGAAGAAGACCAGGGACACCCGGAGTGCTTCCAGGTGCGCAGCCGGTATTTTTACCACACCAGGAAGGGACGGTGGAAGCTCATCAGGAGGCACCTGGAGCACGCCCGGGTGTGTATAAAAGGGGCCGCCTCCCTCCATTCGATGGCTGGAGTCGGGAGTGGAGAAAGAGGGAGTCTTGGAGAAGAGGAGTGAAGGCAGACCTGAGGAAGATAATGTGAAGGAAGGCCTGGACTGTGGGGAAGTATTGGGGTTGTGTGTGCACCAATTGTAAATAGAATTATGTTTAATAAACGTGTGTTGGGTGACCTATTGGTGTCCGCCTATCTGTGTCCATGCCAAGCTCCACTGGGTGTAATATAGAACTCTGGGCCTTATGCATAAGCAGTCTCTTTGGGCCCCTTCCTCTGTGTCTGTCACACATCCTTTTCATTCCAGGCTTTGAGGCGTCCAAAAACCCTGTGAGCCCTGGGTAATCATTACCCTTTGCCCCCACTATAATATCCGTTGGTGCAGTGAAAGGGACTTTTGCATTTATGAAGATTTCACTTCTGTTAGCTTAGCTGGTGTTTCTATGGTGGCCCCGAAGGGCAAGTGACAAAAAATGTAAAGGTGTGATGCGCACAATTAATCAAGGTGGCGCTCACATTCAAAAGAGGTGACATGCAGAATTAAATGTGGTTCCATACAATTAAAAAAGGTGATGTCACTGCACTATTTAAAGGAATGCCTTGTTGTCTTGAACAAGTAATACTGTACAATATCCAGAACTCTCAAACATACGGACACTCAGAGCACATATAAATCATGAATGCAAGAGTGGATTGTTTGTCTTTTGCTGCTAAAATGGTAAATGGTAAATGGCCTGTATTTGATATAGCGCCTAACTAGAGTTCAAGAACCCCCCTAGGCGCTTTACAACACAACAGTCATTCACCCATTCACACGCTGGTGATGATAAGCTACTATGTAGCCACAGCTGCCCTGGGGCACACTGACAGAAGTGAGGCTGCCGAACACTGGCGCCACCAATCCTTCCGACCACCACCAGCAGGCAAGGTAGGTTAAGTGTCTTGCCCAAGGACACAACAGCTGCATTCTCATGCCGGGAGCCAGGATCGAACCTGCGACCCTCCGATTGCTGGACCACCCGCTCTACCGACTGAGCTACTGCTGCCCTATACCTCTCCAATGATACAGCACCCGATCGAACATAAAATCACAAAGCAGCACCCATTAGATTGCAAATAATTCCTTTAGTGATTGTTATTACAATAAAATGGTATGTAGAATCTTAAACTGGAACAAATTATCAAGCACTACACTGTAGGCAAAGAAAAGAACGGGGAGCACCCTAAGTTTACTTTGGATCGTTTTTTTTTTTTTTTAAAAACTCTTTGCATGGGGAAAAAAAAATTGATGTCCACCTCTTAATGTACACCATTATATACATACTGTGCATCGGGAACTGTGACCGCCAACAATTTAATTGAAAAAAGAATGCTATATTAACTTTCCCTCACTCAACGCACAGCTCAACCGGAAAATTCCCCTGTGGACTGACAGGCAAACCTTGTCATCAATCAATGTTTTCCTTTTGTTTTGCCAAGGTAACTACACTTTCCATACACTTTTACTTGTCGTCACCCATCTGATTGTGAGAGTATCATCTCTAATTCTGTACGTCACCTCGTTTGACTGTACATGTCACCTTTTTTTAATTGTGCGTCACCTAGTTTGAATGTGTGCATCACCTTAAGTGTGCACATCTCTGTGTTTAATTGCGTGTGGCACACCCTTAAAAATTTTTTGTCACATGCCCTTCATGACCACCGTATGTTTCAGTCCAAACGTATCCTGTCACATAAACAGTTTTACCACTAAATGTTTCTGGTTCAACATGCATCAAGGTTACATGGCCTCCTGTGTCAATTAGAGCTAAAGCCTTCTGTGTCTGTCCTTTACCCCAAAAGAGAGTGTTAAAGGTGTGTATGGGCATCGGTCCTTTACCTGTACTTTCCACCTTTCCTTATATTCACTTAGGTTTGGGTACAAGCTACCTGCTGGTTACTTGTCCTGAGTTTGTTGTACGGACTTCATTTTGTCTGAGCCCACTTTATTCTCTGCCATAGTTTAAACTTCTCAGGTAGTTTATTCCAGCACTTTCTCAGATCCGATGTGGGTGCACCATCAATCTCCTCACCAGCTATGCCTGCTCTTATCAAATTGAGCCACATCTGCTTTCTAGAGGTCCAGCTCCCTGACTGTCTCTCTACAAATGGTTTTTTACCCACATTTTGCATGCTAAGTTCTTTTTGAAAGTCCTAGTCCTCCATTTGCTCTCATCATGCTATTACCTCCAATACTCTCCTAATCTGTCCTCCCAACATATATAGCAGTAAATTCTTAAAGCTAACGGGAGCTAACTAGGTCAGTTTAGCCATTTGACTAGACCCTAGATTCTCTTCATCTGGCCCTCCAAAGGGCCCATTCCTATCACTGCAATAGTTAAAACACTCCAGCAAACATTCCCCATTCTCTTACTAATTGTGATCATTCCATGGTTTGCCTTCCCTTGCTATCTCACTCCTATCATTCCATGAATACCTCATTCCCACTACTATCTAATCTGTTAGTGGTGTCACACACGTGGACTTGGGAGGCAGTCAAAGGGTTCAATTTGGGGTATGGACACACCGGCCAGAGGGTTGGTGCCGAGTACTAATGCCTCTTCTCTTCCCACAGACCTTCAGAGGAAAAAAAAAACTCTTAACACACTTCCTCGTGTCACTGACCTCACGTCGGGCCCCCACAGATGACCTCACTTCCAACATCCACAGATGATCTTATTCTACTTCCTGCCCTGCAAACACATCCTTCCTTCTGTCCTGCTATAAATTCACTGAGTTCACCCAATCAATCAGTCCCGATAGATGGTACTTGTCTCAGTCCTTAGGGACTACTCTATTTTACAGTATATGTGATGGATCCCCAGCTCTTTTTTGCCTGTCTTTGTGTTTCTTACAGTGGTCAGCAGTGATGAAGCTGAAGACTTTAGGGACTTTCAAAACTCAACTTGATGTTATTTTAGAAGAATTAAGTGGATAGGACTGGTGAGCTTTGTTGGGTTGAAGAGCCGGTTCTCGTCCAGATTGCTCTTACGTTTTAATGTTAATGTCCTGGTTCTAGATACCATAGGACACCTTCAGAGGTCTTATAAAGTTAATGCCTTCAGTGGATCAGAGTCGGCTTGGCGAAGCACATAAGAACAACAGCATATTAGGCAGGTAATGTTCTGGTTCATCAGTGTATTTAGGGGCTGACTTAGGAGGGAAAGGGGTCCCTGGGCCTGAACCATTATTTGGGCCCCATGTTGGTAGGTGGGAATCATGGGAAAACGAGTATGTAATATCAAATCTTAGAAATCATCTAAAGTTGAAAAGACGCAACACAAAAACAGCCGATGTGAGTGAATGCAAGAATAGTATAGATAGCCATGCACAAAAAAAACAAAACTGAAGAAGCGTCCGAGATTATAAATGATTTAGAGCAGGGGTGGGCAATGTTGGTCCTGGAAGGCCGCGGTGGCTGCAGATTTTCATTCCAATTCAATTGCTTAATTAGAAACCATTCTTGCCAATCTCAGACCTTATTTAATTTTATGGCTTGTTAGTCTGCAATGTTAGGTTCTTATCCTTGGAAAGGAAAAAGTCTACAATATATCATCCAAATGATTTGAAGCCTAAGACAGATGAGCAATTTTTCAGTCTGTCACTTTTTTCTCCCAAGTGTTTTATTAAACCTAATAGTGCAGGATGAATCCACATGGGTGTAAATGGAAAGAAGTTAGAAGGAGACCTGCTGGCTCCTTTATCACTTGAATCTTATTGCTAATAAGGAGCCATTAAGCAGTGAATGAAGGTGTTTAAGACTGAAATAAAGGGTGGGGAACCTTAACAAGCGAGACCACTAAAAGGAAGCATCAAAATGTTACTTGACCAATAAGAGCTTCATCAGCAATAACTGACTTCTCATTAAGAAACTGGGTTGGCACAAAAACCTGCAGTCACTGCGGCCCTCCAGGACCGACACTGCCCACCCCTGATTTAGAGAGTGAGGCACAGAGAATGAAATGCCAAAGCTGAGACTTGTACTTTCAGCACATCAAATATTAAAAACAAAGAGAGTATGACCTATTTCAACGTTCTATTTAGAAAAGAGAGAGAAGGAGAGTGGGAGGAAAAACTGTTTAAAGTCAGTCATCACCATTGTGTGCTTCACTGTCTCTAGAGCTACAGTCTACTGTATAATGCTGTCACTGGCCAGTGTTGACGAACCGTCACCATTGTGGGATTATTTTTATATGCTTTAAGTTGCACAGTATTAATCAACAGCATTAGGCATTAATCAAAAGTCAATTAGTATAACTAAACTGCATGGGTGTGCAAGATAAGATTTTGCTATGGTGAAAAGGGAAAATGGGTGCTGGAAGTTTGAGCTGGGTGTGGGTAATCTGCTAAGATAAAATGTAGGAGGGATGTGCTTGAAAAAAGGGAACTTGGTATGGGGTGAAACTTAGAAATACGGCAACTTTAAGTCACGTACACTGAATAAAGCAAGGTCATAAAATGTGTAAGCAATACATTAAACAATCATTTTATATGTTAAAGTTGTATAATCATGAATCAGTTCATCTCATGTAGCCACCCTAAAATACATACAGCAAAACTAAATGAATCACTTTATTCAGGGAGATACTCTGATCAGCTTGCTGAAAGGAGGCGCTCCCCCTTCTGAAGAGAAAATAAAGACTCATTGGTAAGTTTCCTCCTCACTGGCTACTTGACTCACAGGGGGACACTTTGGGGTCTTAACTTTCACGTCATTATAACATGACAAATCACTTTACGCTCCGACAGCCCATACTCGGCACTCCTGCATCCACGAATGCCGCCCAGCGTCACTACCTGTAATTTATTCAAGATGAGTACATTCGGAGATGACAGTGTACAGTACATGCAACTAGCGGGAGACAAGATATCTCAGGAATAATGGTAAAGGGGACAAAGGGGGATTGATTAGCCAGTCTAGTAGCAGGAATATTTCTTTGAAAAATAAAAGGACAATTATTTTTTTATACATCTTGATTAATTTCAGGACCTTGGGCTGTTGCCCTGGTGATACCTTGCAGAAGTCTGGCCATGGAAATATTCCTTAAAGAATAGAATAAAAAAAGAACTCAACAAAAAACAAAACAAAATATTGTTTTAAATAAGCCAAAACACAAATAATTAGGTAATTATAGGGACAAACACTGAATGAAAATCAACTAAGCAGAGTGTATTAAATACTATTAGCTGGTGTTGGTAGGAAGAGGCCAGCTAAACCTCAGCTACACTAAATCTTCCTTGTTGGCCATTGCTGGAACAGTTAACACGGCCAACAGACATGTTACAAGTCCCAGCTCTGTCTTCTCTAAAGATGGGCGCAATAAGAACATTAGATCTGCAGTACTTGCCCCCTGTTAAGTGCAGCAGGACTGTTACTAACCTAAGGTCTACTGAGGACGCTGTTGCTGCTGCTCTCCATGCTACGCAGTCCCATCTGGAGCACCAGGGGAGCTAAGCACGTCTCCTCTTTATTGATTTTAGCTCTGCTTTTAACACCATCCTTCCTCAAAGATTGGTGTGCAAGCTGCTAGCCCTGGGACTCCCGTACTCCACCTGTATATGGATTAAAGACTTCCTGACAGACTGCACACAAAGCGTTAGAGTGGGCCCTCACATCTCCCCGGACATCAGCATCAGCTCTCCTCAGGGCTGTGTGCCGAGTCCCTGCTCTTCACGCTGTACCCACATAACTGTGCCCCTGCCCACCACAGCAACACTGTTGTCAAATTTGCATAGAACACCACTGTGGTGGGGCTCATCTCTGGGGAGGATGAGTCCGTCTACAGGGATGAAGTGGAGTGGCTGACAGCAGGGTGCACTGACAACAACCAGCTCCTGAACACAATGAAGACCAAGGAGCTAGTTGTGGACTTCAGGAAAAAGAAAACGGACTTCACACCACTCTACATTAGAGGGGACTGTGTGGAGAGGGTGTCAGACTTCCGCTTTCTGGGAGTCCACATCATGGAAGACCTGTCCTGGGGTGTGAACACAGCTGTACTGGCAAAGAAGGCTCAGCAGAGTCCTCAGGAAAAATAACAGCCCCCAAAAACTGCTGCTGTCCTTCTAGAGCTGCTCTATTGAGAGTCTCCTGTGCTACTGCCTCTGCGTGGGGTTTTCCAGCTTCACAACAGCGCAGAGGAAAACACTTCAGCGGATCGTAAAGATGGCCCTGCAGATCATCGGCTATTCTTTACCCTCTCTGGATGAACTGCACAGCTCTCGCTTCCTCAGGAAAGTGGAAAACATCCTGAAAGACTCCTCACACTCTGCTCATGATGTGTTCCAACTGTTGTGATCAGACAAAAGATATAGGAGCATCAAAACAAAGACTAATAGACTGAATAACAGTTTCTACCCTGTGATAGATAGATAATTAATCCCCAAGGGGAAATTCACACACTCCAGCAGCAGCATACTGACACTGAAGCTGCTCCTCTGTCAGGAGATGATCCTGTTCAGTGCATTTTCCATGATTGACAGGAGCCTGCTCAGCACCCATCGCTCTGCCACGGATGTCAAACTGTCCAGCTCCGTGTCTACAATATAGCCTGCCTTCCCCACCAGTTTGTCCAGGCGTGAGGCGTCCTTCTTTATGCTGTCTCCCCAGCACACCACTGCGTAGAAGAGGGCGCTCGCCCCAACCGTCTAATAGAACATCTGCAGCATCTTATTGAAGGACGCCAGCCTTCTAATGAAGTATAGTCGGCTTTGTCTTCTCTTGCACAGAGCATCAGGATTGGCAGTCCAGTCCAATTTATCATCCAGCTGCACTCCCAGGTATTTATAGGTCTGTACCCTCTGCACACAGTCACTTCTGATGATCACGGGGTCCATGAGGGGCCTGGGCCTCCTAAAATCCACCACCAGCTCCTTGGTTTTGCTGGTATTCAGTTGTAGGTAGTTTGAGTCGCACCATTTAACAAAGTCCTTGATTAGGTTCCTATACTCCTCCTCATTCCGACTCCTGATGCATCCCATGATAGCAGTATTAGGGCACTGAATGCCACCTAATCACCTCTTATCCAAAAGTGCAATAGATGACATCTTGTGCAATAGTGTTTCATGTGCAATTAAGGTCTTATGTTGAATGTTTGTGTTCTACCTTATTTCTTCTTATCCTTTCTTATTCTTTTGTAATTATATTTATTTATATTTTGACACCGCAGGTACTGCACCTAATTTCGTTGTATTTGTTATGATGACAATACAGATATTCTGATATAGTGGGTTGGATAATGGACAGATGGATGATTCTGATTCTAAGAGACTCCACTTTTGCCATTTGCAACAAATCATATGCTGAAAGCATAACCCAGGAGTTTACTAGACACCAAATTTACAGTTTGTCAGTCTAAGGAAGACTCTTTCCCTCCATAGAGGGTCCCACAATTGAGCAAAAACCCACCCAGGAGGTTGAAGGAATTGAGCTTAGAGTTTAGAGACAGGATTGTGTCGAGAAAAATACTTGGGGAAGGCTACAAAACCTTTCCTGAAGCATTAAAGGTTCACAAGAGCACTGTTGCCTTTATAATTCTTAAATAGAAATTTTTGGAACAACCTAATGTTGATCACTTGGCCAAACTGAGCAATCTTGGGAGAAGGGCCATGGTAAGAGAGGTGACCAAGCACCTGATGTGTTGATATATGAAAATCCTCCAGAAGGATAACCATCACTGCACAACACCACCAATCTGGGCTTTATAACAGAGTGGTCAGACAGAAGCCTTGCCTTACTAAAACAGGCATGGAAGCCAACTTGGAGTTTGCAAAAAAGTACTTAAAAGAACTCTAAGTCTGGTCTGATTAAACCAGGATTGTTATCATGTCTGGAGGAAACCAGGCACCACTCATCATGTGCGCAATGCCATTTCAACAGTGAAGCATGATGCGATGGGGCTGAAAACTGGGGGAAAACTGAACGGAGCAAAGTACAGAGATATCCTTAAAGAAACCTGCTCTGGACCTCAGACTGGGCCAAAGGTTCACCTTTCAATGGAACATTGACCCTAAGTAGAAAGCACAGACAACACAGGAGTAATGTAGGGTCACCACTGAGAAATGTCCCCAAGAGTCTCAGCCAGAGCCCAAACATGAACTCAATTAAACATCTTTGGAGAGGCCTGAAAATAGCTGTCCACCAGCAGTCTCCATTAAACCTGACAGAGCTTCAGAGGATCTGCTGAGAAGAATGACAGAAAATCCTCAGGTCCAGTTGTGTGAAGCTTGTCGCTTCAGACCCAAGAAGACTTCAGGCTGGAATGGCTGCCAAAGGAGCTTCAGGGAATTCTGTGTCAATATACTATTGCAGTTTTTTTCATTTTTTTACTTTTCAATAAATTTGAAAACATTTCTAAAATACCATTTTCGCTTTGACAATATGGGGCATTGAGTGTTGCTTGATTTGGTGAAACAATTAAATGATTTTACCGCAAGGCAGATAAACTGCAAAATGTAAGCAAAGTGATGGGGTCGGAGTACTTTCTGAATCCACTATACATACTATACTATATTAAACTCTTCATCCCACCACCCTTAGACCTTTGGAACTCTGAGACCAAAGTTCTACTCATTGCACGATCATTACACATAAATAAAAAGATTTAATTGAGTGCTAAATTTCTTAAGAAGATGTGAAGTACCATGAATTGTTTAAAAAGAGCATCTGCTATCGCATCGCAATGGTAAATGGTAGGCTGTAATAAAAGTATCTAAATCACCAGGTGCTTCCATCTCTCCTTTCTTGTAACTGCTTTTTCTAACAGTACATAACATTTTGTGTCGTGAATAGCAAGTTGCACATGTGGTTTTTCCCAAGCTCTTCGTCACTCTTATGCTTAATTAAACAAACAAAACCATTCACAGCCCTCTTGAAAGTAAATGTCTACAAGCCAATCAACGCAATCATAGTTCATGTTCAAAAGGAAGCTGTTGTTTTTTCTGTTGAATAATAGAAGGTCATATCCGTGCCCTGTTTGTTTTTACTGACTGCTATGAGAAAAGGCTAATATTTTGCAAAGTATGACGGTAATTGAGTGTCCAACACACTGCACCCATCTAAAATGAGCCTCAAGGTCAGGCTTGGATTATACTGTATATTAATATGAATGATGAATGTTGCCAGCACAGCACTTATCCATATGCACCATTAATACATTAACCCATCCATCCATTCATTTCTCAGGCTTGCTTATTCTAATATGAGGCATTGTCACTAGTGAGAAATTCACTGATGTGGCACCCTACTCCCTCCAATTCCTCTCTTGGATCTGCTGGATTCAGAGTACACAGAACTACTATCTACACTGGCAAAGCTTTAGTAGAACTCACCTGTCTCTAGTGACCAGATGGGCTTCTGACTTTGCAGCAGACTTTCTCCATTTTAAACTCACTGCAGGCATGAGGAGCCAGAGCAAAGTCAGGGCCTGAAAAAGATGCCAGTCTTTCACAAGGCATTCACACCCAAAAACACTTATAACTGACCATATTAGACAAACCATTTTATCTAATCTGCACATCTTGAATGTAAAACACTTACAAGAAACTCAGAGGTTAGGCTTGGATTATATGTTAATCAAGTCAAGTCAAGTTGGGGAGCATGCACTGGTACAGTGAGTTGCCGCACCCACTATACAACGAAACAACTCAGGATCCCGGTTTGCAACCCACCAGGCAAACATGCGGTCCAGTCCCACCCTCCGGAAATTACCCACTATCCGCCACAGCCAGGTGTTAGGTGGGTTGTCCCTTGGCCTGGTCTAGCCACTCGGGTTCCCAACAATAAGGATCTTACGAGCCGGATCACCCTCGGGGAAACGTGCCACATGGCCGTAATGCTGTAACCGACGCTCCTTCACAATGCATGTAATGTCCCTCATTTGGCACTCCATGAGCAACACAAAGTCAAACCAACGGTACCCAAGGATTTTCCAGAGAGACACAGTACCAAAGGAGTCCAGTCTTTGTCTCACGTTAATATGAATGATGAATGTTGCCAATATAGCATTTATTCATATGTACCATTAATTGACCCATCCAATGATTTCTCAAATTTCTTTATTCTAAAATGGGGCATTGACACAGGTGAGAAATTCCATTGTTCTCTCCGTTCCTCACTTGGACTGCTGAATGCAGGCTTGGGTTGCACTCAGAATGCGGAGTACAACCATCTAAATTAGCAAATCTATAGTAGAACTCACCTCCCTCTAGTGCCAAATGGGCTTCTCTGACTTTGCAGAAGATTTTCTCAATCACTACAGCCAACACATGGGCCAGTCTTTCACAAGGCATTCACACCCAAAAACACTTATAACTGACCATATTAGACAAACCATTTTATCTAATCTGCACATCTTAAATGTAAAACACTTACAAGAAACTCAGAGGTTAGGCTTGGATTATATGTTAATCAAGTCAAGTCAAGTTGGGGAGCATGCACTGGTACAGTGTACACACATACAAAAACAACTCAGGATCCCACACCCACCAGGCAGACATGCGGTCCAGTCCCACTAGACCGTCTATCTGCCACAGCCAGGTTTAGAAGTCACTCGGGTCCCCAACAATCTTACACGGATCACCCTAACCTGCAATGCTGTAACTCCTTCACAATGCATGTACCCTCATTTGGCACTGGGTCAAACCAACGGTACCCAAGGATTTTCCAGAGAGACACAGTACCAAAGGAGTCCAGTCTTTGTCTCATGTTAATATCAATAATGAATGTTGCCAATATAGCATTTATTTATATGTACCATTAATTGACCCATCCAATGATTTCTCCATCCATCCATTTTCTAACCCGCTGAATCCGGGGTCAGGGGTCTGCTGGACCAATCCTAGCCAACACAGGGCACAAGGCAGGAACCAATCCTGGGCAGGGCGCCAACCCACCACAGGACACACACAAACACACCCACACACCAAGCACACACTAGGGCCAATTTAGAATCGCCAATCCACCTAACCTGCATGTCTTTGGACTGTGGGAGCAGCAGACTAGAACATGCAAACTCCACGCCACCCGGGTCTCCTAACTGCGAGGCCCGCTACCAATGATTTCTCAAATTTCTTTATTCTAAAATGGGGCATTGACACAGGTGAGAAATTCACTATTGTGGCACCCCTCTCTCCGTTTCCTCACTTGGAGCTGCTGAATGCAGGCTTGGGTTGCAGGATTCAGAATGCGGAGTACAACCATCTAAATTAGCAAATCTATAGTAGAACTCACCTCCCTCTAGTGCCAAATGGGCTTCTCTGACTTTGCAGCAGATTTTCTCCATTTTAGACTCACTACAGGCATGAGGAGCCAGAGCCAGTCTTCCAGTAGCGTTGGGCAGAAGGCAGAGTCAGGACCTGGAAGAGATGCCAGTCTTTCACAAGGCATACACATCCAAAAATACTCATAATTGACCATCTTATACAAACCAGTTAATCTAATTTGCATATCTTTGGGTTGTGAAAGAAAACTAAAACACAAGAAAACCACTGAGGTTGGGCTTGGATTATTTATTAATATAAACAAAGAATGTTGCCAACACATTATTTATCTTTATGTACCATTAATCCATTCATTTCTCAAGCCTGCTTATTCTAATATGAGGCATTGTCACTGGTGAGAAATTCACTGATGTGGCACCCCTCTCTCTGCTTCTTCACTTGCACCCACTGGGTACGGGCTTGGGTTGTTGGATTCAGAATGCAGAGTGCAACTATCTAAATTGGCAAATATATACAGTAGTAGAACTCACCTCTCTCTAGTGACCAAATGGGCTCCTGACTTTGTAGCAGGCTTTCTTCACTTTAGACTCACTATAGCCATGAAGAGTCAGAGCAAAGTCAGGACCTGGAAAAGATGCCAGTCTTTCACAAGGCATTCAAACCCAAAAACACTTATAACCGACCATCTTAGACAAACCATTATATCTAATCTGCACATCTTTGGGATTTAGAATGAATATGAAACACAAGAAACTCAGAAGTTAGGCTTAGATTATATGTTAATATGAATGATGAATATTGCCAATATAGCATCTATTCATATGTACCATTAAATCAATCCATCCAATTATTTCTCAAACTTCTTTATTCTAAAATGGGGCATTGACACTGGTGAGAAATTCACTGATGTGGCACCCCTCCCTCTGTTTCCTCACTTGGGTTACAGGATTCAGAATGCGGAGTACAACCATCTAAATTGGCAAATATATAGTAGAACTCACCTCTCTCTAGTGAGCAAATGGGCTTCTGACTTTGTAGCAGGATTTGTTCATTTCAGACTCACTACAGCCATGAGGAGCCAGAGCCTTTTCTAGTATCACTGGGCAGAAGGCAGAGTCAGGACCTGGAAAAGATGCCAGTCTTTCACAAGGTCTATACACCCAAAAACACTCATAAATGACCATCTTAAACAAACTGGTTAATCTAATCTGTACATCTTTGGGATCTGGAACGAATCTAAAACACTTACAAGTAACTCACAGAGGTTAGGCTTGGATTATATGCTAATATGAATAATGACCGTTACCAACATAGCATTTATTCATACATACCATTAATTGATCCATCCAATGATTATTCTAATACAGGGCATTGTCATTGGCAAGAAATTCATCCCTCTCAATGCTTCCTCACTTGGAGCTGCTGGGTGCAGGTTTAGGTTGCTGGATTCAGAATGCAGCGTACAGCCATCTATCCACCCATTATCCTACCCGCTATATCCTAACTACAGGGTCACGGGGGTCTGTTGGAGCCAATCCCAGCCAACACAGGGTGCAAGGCAGGAAACAAACCCCAGGCAGGGTACCAACCCACCGCAGGGCACACACACACACACACACCAAGCGACAATTTAGAATCACCAATGCACCTAACCTGCATGTCTTTGGGAGGAAACCCATGCAGACACAGGGAGAACATGCAAATTCCACACAGGGAGGACCCAGGAAGTGAACCCAGGTCTCCTTACTGCGGGGCAGCAGCACTACCACTGTGCCACCGTGCCACCAGTACAACCATCTAAATTAGCAAATCTATAGTACAACTGACCTCCTTCTGACTTTACAGCCAAAAGCAATCACCTTCTCAAATGCACAGCAATCACTGGCCCACTCCTGTAACAGAAACCACCACTGATTGACCTGAACATCTGCCTCAACCACATATAGTCACAAACTTATACATGACCCATGTGGAACTCGTGACCATTACATTGACTGTAATTCTCACTGCAATTTCGTTTATTATTTATCTATTTATGCTTACATATTTACCTTCACTTTTACTCTGTGTATATTTGGAACCATTAATAGTAACTGTACTTCTCCTTGTTTAATGTTACCTTTAAAATTGTGCTTCTTGTAGTTTAAGGTTTATTCTCATATAACTTAATCTAAGGCATCTATCGGCCTCCTCCAAATGATACTTCAGTGACAATAAAGGGATCTTATCTTACATCTGACTCTCTCCTTTTCAGCCTCACTACAGGCATGAGGAGCCAGAGCTTACATGGTTAGAAAATGCGTGTTGCCCGTCTTTATCCCATCACAAGGATGACCTTGAATGCAGCATACCTCTGGTTGTTAACTCGAGCAACACTATGGCACCCATAAACAAAAGGGACATCGGGAAAAGTTGTGAAGCAAAAATGAGCAATGCAACTAAACCTCCAAAACAAAGAAAAAAAAAAAAAACACAAAAAGAAGCAAAATAAAAAGTTAGAAAAAATTTATAACACAAGTAAATCATGACAGGTGACAATAGTGGAAATATGAGTAAGCAGAAATGGCCTTGAAATGATAACAAATAACAATGAAAATAAATAACAGAAATACAGAATATTAAAAAGAAAAAACAAATATGAATTACAATTGTGGAAGAATAATTTTAGAGTAACATAGCATTCATTTTAAAGAAATAGCATAAAGGGTTAATAAATGTGGGCAACCAAATAAAGGTCAAGTGAACAACATAATGTACACTGAAATATAAGAATTGGTTTAGGAAAAATACTGAGATGGTCAAGTAAATTAAGAATGTACCAGCAGAAAGGCTGATGTAATATACAGAATGTACTGAAGGATGACTAAAAAAATCAGCAGACGCCCTATGAACCAGAATGGACAGTTGTTATATGCACAGAAATCTCAAGGGTGGTGTCTCATCTCAAAAGGTATAAGAAGAACCAGAATATAATATAATAGACTTTTATTCTATATAAATATTTGGGTGTAAACCAATGAACCAACCACAGCAAAATGTATGCATTGATTGACACTGTATGTAAATTCAGTAGTTTATAAAATGAACGTCTAGTTTTTGTTTCTCGGACTGTTCTGATCATTTTGACCAGGCTGTAACAGACTGCTTTTGAAGAATACTCCCTCCAAGACATTCTGCCAAGGAGTAATTAAAAGATCCAATGAACAGCTTGTCTCCTGCCTGATTACTGATTTGTCCTGTTAAGAGGATGTTTCTTTCTTTAATAAGATGTTAAATTTGGACCACACAATAGCCCAGAGGGGTTGTGTGTGAGTGTGCCAAGCAATCGATTGGCATCCATATCCCCCAGATTGGTTTCCACATTACTCCCAGGGCTGCTGACACAGGCACCGGATATTCCTGACACTTAACAGGAAACTAGAAAATTGATAATTTCAGAATTTCAAAACTATGCAAACAATTTCAAACATTAGTACAAATGGAAAGACTTGTTACTTGTCTTATCGTACAACCCCTATTCCAAGTGGGGACAGTATGGAAATTGCTAATAAATACAAAAAGGAGCCATTTGTAAATTTACTTTGACTTGTATTCAAACAAAACCAGTATAAAGAGAAGACTATATCATGTTTTACCTGATCAATTGCATTGTTTTTTTCTTTTTTTGAACATATACATTTTTTCCAACATTGATGCACGGTCCAAAAAAGATGGGACAGGAGAAGTTCGGGACTAATAAGAATGTGACAACTTGATGTTGAACAGGTCAGGCAATTATGTTCAAGTATAGAAGGAGCCTCCAAATAAGAGTAAGGATGGGTTGAGGCTTGCCAATTTGCCAACACGTGTTTCAGTGAATAATCCAGCACTCTGAGAACAAAGCTCATCAAAGACAGTACGATTTTGGGCATTTCACACTACTGTGCACAATATAACTAAAAGATTCAAGAAATCCCTTCATAGCTAGGTATGTAAAAGACAAGTCCTAAAACCACTTCTGATTGTGCTTGATCTCTGACCCCTCAAACTTCATTGTCTTAAAAACCATCAGGCAGCTGTAAGGGATAACCTAACATGGGCTCGGGGAATACTCCGGTAGACCTTTGTCAGGCAAAGCCATTCGCCACTGCATCTGCAGATAAAAGTTAAGGCCTTACTATGCAAAGCAGAAACCATACGTCAACAATGTCCAGAAGTGCCGCCAACTTCTTTGGGCTCATCTGAGATAGAAAGTAACACAGTGGAATTGTGTTTAGAGGTCTGAGGAATCAACACTTCAATTAGTTTATGGAAAAAAATATACAAAAAAACAGGCATTGTGCTCTTTGGGCCATCCAAGCTGTTACTAGCATCAGGTTCAAAAGACAGCAGCTGTCATGGTGTGATGGTGTGTCCTTGCCCATGGAAGGGGTAACTTACACACTGTAAGGGCACCAGTAATGCAGAAAGACATGTACACATTTTTGAGCCACATATGCTGCCATCCAGATGCCGTCTTTTCTAGGGATGTCCCTATATTTTCCAGCAGAAGAACACCAAACCACATTCAGCCCGTTTTACAACAGCACAGCTCAATAAGCCCAGAGAGCGGGTACTCAATTGGCCCTGCCTGCAGCCCTGACCTGTGTGGCATAGAACGAAGTGCAAATATGGCAACAAAGTTCCTGTAGAATTACGCAGCGGAAAACCTGCACCATGGATGGATGACAGAAACTAAAGTTAAGTTAACCAGCTTATGTTTCCAGTGCTCAAATCCGTAACAAGTGTTGTTAAAAGAAATGGGGATGTGTCACAGTGGAAATCACTCGACTGTCCCAACGTTTTGGGACCTGACCTTGAAATGATGTCAAAGAATTAACAATAAAAATCATTAATAGAAAAATAAAAAATGAAGAGAAAAAAATGATAAAAACAATAGTCAAAAACAAATCATATAAACCACAACAGCACAGTGGGGCTGTATGTAAGTGTGACATGCACTCATAAATCCCAGGTGGGTTCCCGGATTGCACTGGATATTCCTGACACTTAACAATAAACTAGAAAATCAATCATTTCAGAATTTCACAACTATGCAAAATAATTTTAACATTATTATAAATAAAATAAAAAAAATAATTTGTCTTATTCTACAGTCACCAGATTTGACAGAAGTTTATATTTTCAAAAATCAAATAAATTCACAAATTAATACATAAAAAGGCAATATATGTATAACTCATTTAAACATAACTGAAAGTGAAACTGTGTTCTGAACACCACAACTTGGAGATATATTCAAGTATTTCAACATATCTTTAAAATTATTTAAAGATAATATTAAATGATAATTTGGCTTGTTCTACCATATGCCATACACTAAAAATTCCAAAAGTTGAAAAATTAAAAGTAAAACCAGTAAGCAATGATGAGATTTCTTTTAAACAATACAATAAAAATTTATTAAAAAGAATTCATCCATCCATCCCGTTGAATCCGAACACTGGGTCACACGGGTCTGCTGGAGCCAATCCCAGGGCACAAGGCAGGAACCAGTCCTGGGCAGGGCGCCAACCCACTGCAGAACACACCCACACACCAAGCACACACTAGGGCCAATCCACCTAACTTGCATGTCTTTGGACTGTGAGAGGAAACCCACGCAGACACGGGGAGAACATGCAAACTCCATGCAGGGAGGACTCGGGAAGCGAACCCAGGCCTACTTACTGCGAAGCAGCAGTGCTACCACTGTGCCACCGTGCCGGCCTTAAAAAGAGTTCAGGGTGAATAAAATCTACAAAGTCCTCTTTTTAATTTTTATAAACGATTTCCATACTGTCCCAACTTATTTGTAATTGGGTTTGTAATTTAAAAAATTTGATTCCCAGAATAATTTTGGTAATAGTTATAATGTTGCTCAGAACTTTCTTTTGAATCATTACTGCACTTTCTCTTCATTAGTAACATGTTTCTACCATAAACCAATTTTAGCATTACCCTCCAGACCAGCATTTGTATAATCAAAGTGCTGCCAACTGTCAATATTTGATTGCGTGAGAATTATCACATTACGTCGACAGGGATTAAAACTAACTCGTCCAGATATATCAAATATTAGAATTCACACCAAGAAAAGGGTATTTAAACAAAAAAAAGAACTGCCCAGAAGGAGTACCTAAAGGTTGCCAAACTCGTTTCTACTCAGTGTGCACTCACTTCTGATTAATATTTCATCCAAAATGTGTTAGTATAATGGAAATCATTTAGGAGACAATTTAATATAAGAGCTGTGGATTGGACTGTGAAGTTATTAGGCTTCTGCAATTTGTAGCTAATTTCGTTTTAGAAAATAAAAATATATTTTTCAACTACTATTAACTATGTTGAAAGAAGCCATATTAGAACAACATTTGAGAGCTGACACATCATTTTGTAATTCAGGGTAGACTCTGAAACTCTGCACGTACATATCAATATTTTTTGGTGGGGTTAAAGTTGTTCTCATATCTTTTTGCACATTTAATTGTTTCAAATCCTAGCAGCAAATTTACTATTTAATACAAAAAAGGATTTTCACCTGCTAACATCTTACCCAGGGGCTCAAAAAGTGTTCAGGCATTAGCAAGAAAAATGCCACCGGATGCTACATTAAAGTTCAGTTCAGTTTTTTGAACAAACCTTTGACACATATTGTAATTCCCACTAAGGCACCAAATTAAATTAGCACTCTTATAGTCAGACAGCTTTGAAACCAAATACAGGTTAGAAGTCTTTAGAGGGGTATACTGTACACCTCATTCATTCCTTAACTGTTTTGAAAGCAAAAATATTGGCTTGCGATGCTCACAAAAAAGTTAGATTTTAACAATGCACCTGTGTTTTGTGGCGAGTCAGTAATGTGGAATAACATACATAATGACGACAAGGGAACACTCCAAGCAACTCCCTTTAAAGGGGAATGAAAAGCACAAGTCAAGAGATGGAGACAAAAATATATCCAAATCGCTGAAAATCCCTTGGAGTCCAGAGCTGTAGATCTGCCAAGAGTAGGCCATTCCCAAACACTAAGTGATCGAAAGTGGTAGAGTGGTAAAGAAAAAGCAAGAAAGCACCCAGGAGGCTCTGAAGTCAGCTGAAAGAAGGTCCTATGGTCTGATGAGACCAAAATTAAGCCTTCTGTCCATCGGACTAAACTCCATGTTAAAACTGCACACATCATGTGAAGCATGGTGGAGGCAGCATCATGTTGTGAGGATGAGTCTCTGCAGCAAAATATGGGAAAAACCTGATGCAGTAGGCAAGAAACGTATGCTTTGGGAGAAAATTTGTTTTCCAGCATGACAAGGACCCTAAGCATAAAGTTATAGATACAAAGGAATGGCTTCCAAACAATAATGTCAATATCCTGGAGTGGCCCAGTCCGAATTTAGATCTCAATTCAATTAAGACTTTGTGGCTGGACTTGAAAAAGGCTATTCACTCACAATCTCCATGACACCTGACAGATCTTGGGTGAAAGGAGAACGGAGAAAAATGGCAGTGTGGTGATGTGCAAAGCTGATGGAGACAGAAAGACCTGAACACACAGACTTAAGACTGTCATGGGTGCCAAAGGTACATTTACTAGGTACTGATTTCAAGTGGGTGAATACTTATAAAACTGCAAATATTTATTTGCATATTTGTAACTAATTTAGGCCACTTTGCAGAGATCTATTTTCACTTTCACATTAATCCACTTATCAATGTCAAAAAAAACCCAAATTAAATCCACTGCAATTCAATATTGTAGAATAATAAAATGTGAAAACTGCCCAGAGGGGTGAATTACTTTATATAGGCAATATAAATTTCTATGTAATTTCTTTAAAGATATATATTTTAGTTCAGGTCCAATTCATGTCCATTTCAAAGGTGTAAAGATATTTTTCAGTGTTGTCATGCATGCACGCCAGAGGATTGCCTTCCATGAGGCACCACCCCGGGACGACAGAGAGCACTGCTGCTAACAGTCTTGTCTCCTTTCTCACCTCACAGCATTGATGGTCAATGAAGCCAGAGATGCTCCACCCCTTCTAACCAAAAAAGGGAGCCGTCTCATTTGGAGCCAAAAGCCCGACTGTCAGGAACGATACCAGGCCAGCCTTTCCTAGGAATGCCACCAGAGGGCAATAACAGGCTACTGCCAATTTCTATATTGTAGTGCCACTGTGCACATGTTAGGTTCTTGTTTTCTTTGAATTAAACAGGGTTTGCCTAGTTGGCACCTCAACTATTTTGGAACTGCACCTGCTCCGCTACAGTGTGTAGGCAATATATCTATAACTCATTTAAACATAACTGAAAGTGAAACTGTGTTCTGAACAACACAATTTGGAAATATTGTGTTCAAGTATTTCAACATATGTTTAAAATCATTTAAAGATAAAATTAAATGATAATTTGGCTCGCTCTACCATATGCCATACACAACAAAATTCCAAAAGTTGAAAAATTAAAGTAAAACCAGTAAGCAATGATGAGATTTCCTTTAAACAATACAATAAAAATTTATTGGTCAATATAAAGAAAAAGAGTAACATCTCAAAAGCTGTTAAAAGTCATTTCTTGGCTACATATCCCTATCTCATATTTTCTTGTAACATGGAGTAGTGAACAGCCAGTAATTCCAGTGGATTTACAAATGAAGTAATGCTGACCCTGTAAGATTTAGTGAAGGAGATCAAAGTGAAAGAAACCAATACTCACATGTTTCCCCCCCTCTGAAAGTGCTTCTTTATGATGAACCAGCATGGCAGAACTGTAATGTGCAAATTAGGATCAAAAATAAAATGTACAAACAATGTTCCTTTCTACAAAGGCTCCCTCTAAATCGGATTTCTTAACTAAAATTTATAATGAAAGTCAGGTATACTTTAACTGTAAATGCATTGGACTTGCAGGCCTTTTTACTTGGCAAAATCCCTCCTTTTTGTTAAATGCTGTAACATTTAGTTTCTTCGAAATCCAACAAGCCAAATGGTTTTATCTTTAGTAGAGTAACAAACAATCCATGTTATAAAAATGCTACAAAATGAAACTAAAAGTCTTCAGTATACAAATGTCCATGATGTGGGGTGTGAAATAACTAAATGGAGTATTAAAGTGTTTTTTTCACCCACTTAGAACTTAAAACAAATTAATGTTTACCGACCCTAGGTTCAGTCTAATAAAATTATGTATTTACAACATATGTTTAACATTTTAAAGTGGCTCTTTTAAAATGATTAAATAAAATAAATTGTTTTCCAGCTCTCATATCCAAGGTAAGAGAATGCAAAATACACAAGCAGTCCTAAGAATGTGAATCCTTCATTCTAAGGCTTTGGAAGTCAAGAAAATGGACACAATATACACATATATAAAAAGCAGAAGCTCCCCTTTCTAATTTAAAACTACTGTAAATCATGGGTAAGAGGGTTTTATAAAGGTATAAAGACGAAAATGACTGCTCTAGCTGAAAGTGAAATTCTGCTTGTGTTTCTCTTCTTTATATAAGTACTTCCATTTATGAAAGGTTTTACAGTATGTATCACAGAGGACAGTACAAAATTTACTGTCTGAATATTTAGCTTTTTTTGCCCTTCAAAATATTCAGGAAACAAGTCAGATGCTGAATCTGGATTTCAATGTAGTGTGAAGAAGAAAAGAGAACAAAAACTGTAACAGTTGGCAATCCCAACTTTCTCTAACAAAATTCACAATAATGAAAAATGAATAACATTGTAATCAAATTAATATGCACAGTGCATATTGCCTTTTTACACCATAATACGTCTCTCTTGTGACATCACGGCCTCTAATTTCACTGAAAGGATTTAAATCACTCCACCGTAGCACCACATCCTGTTGGCTGTGCCCAGCATGCACTGTGACTTCTCATTCATATTGGAGGAAATAATACTTCATGAGCAAGTAAAATCCTCATACCCTTCATAGATACAATGAATGTCTGCTTTCTTCAAGTGTTCTTTTCTCTTTGTATACTTATGAACTTCACAGCTTCCAAAAATATCAGGCTTGTTGGTCCAATTTTGTACATTCGATCAGATCATACAGCTTTTTTACTGCTGTGATGGCGAGTGATAGCCTCCAGTTTTTGCCTGTATGCTTCAGCCTCTTGCTCCTTCTTTAGCAGCTGCTGCCTGTACTTCTGTGCCTCTCGGTTCGCCTCTTCCAGTTGTTTCTGTAACGCTTCTTTCTCCTTGAGTTGCAGAAGGGAAAAAAAAAAAAAAGAGGTAAACAAAAACACTTCTGATGAAACATTTGTATTGGAAAGCATGCAACAAAAAATTTAACAGCTTTACAGATACATACTTTGGCTAGCTGGAATAGGTAAAAATTAATCACAGTGTGCCTACTGTAATTTTATTACTTTTACCCATTTAATTTCCACTCCTCATTTCATTTCTATAGTGATTTCTTGCTTTGCTAGTATTGCAAAACATCAATGCATGGCAAACTCTGCTTCCAGATTTTTCCTGTGTGGAGACTGTGCTTTTGGACCCATGTCCCAAAGACCCATTTGTAAGATTAAGTGGCAACACTGTAAAGATACATATATATTCTTTAGTTACATATATTCCTCATTGTTGTGTGACCAGTATTTGTGTGTGCACAATATATGTATAAAATGTCTAGGTTCTAGCATTAGAATGTCACTGCATTGCTCTATTTTCTTCCTTGTCATCAATGAAATTCCAGAAATAAGCAAATGAGAAAAAATATTTAGAAGATGCATTTTATTGGCAATATTACAGAAGATTTGTATTTTCCTTAAATAACACAAAGAATTTGTGTGTTTTTAATAATAAAAAAATGTAAAAATATATAAAAAATATATTTTACAAAAGTCTCTAACGTAATTTTGTCATGTTTGTCTGGCTTTCTCTCTCTTCTGCCATGCTTCCTGCTGTATATCTTGTCTTATTTCCATTCTTCTAGTTATCTTTCTTTCTCCTCATATTTAATGTCTGTATCCACTAGATTACCTGGGGTGTTCTCACTGAACCTAAAATGACAAGATGATTAATTACATATACAAGGCAGAATGAAACTTTACAGTTCATAGTTCAAAGAGCCCGTTCTCTTTTGTGATCTCTTTATCTATTACTCATTGATATATTTTTTTTACAAAATTATAAATGAAAAAGTTGATGCCTATTGACAGCCCGTGTTATAAACAGTAAACACTTCTACTGCATAAGATAGTGTGGTCTAGGAGATGGGGCATTTTATTTTAAAACAAGATTGCCAGCTTAAATTTCAGCTCTGACCCCTGAGGGAGTCGTCTAACCTACCTGTTCTTCAATTGTAAAAAAAAAATGTAAACAACTGCAAAATATTCCAAGTTTGCAAGAAGCCTTTGTGTCAGCCAAATATACATTCAAAAAAATGATAACAATAATAAGATAGTTAGAATACATCCTGAAAATTACCAAACTCTAGTTTTATGTTTCATACCAAAACATAAAGAAGTGAGCTCTGAATCTCAGTTTACAAAAAAGAAGAGAATGTTAAAAAGGAGGGCGGCACGGTGGCGCAGTGGGTAGTGCTGCTGCCTTGCAGTTAGGAGACCTGGGTTCGCTCCCAGGGTTCTCCCTGCGTGGAGTTTGCATGTTCTCCCCGTGTCTGTGTGGGTTTCCTCCCACAGTCCAAAGACATGCAGGTTAGGTGGACTGGAGATACCAAATTGACCCTAGTGTGTGATTAGGGTGTGTATAGGTGTATGTCTTCACCCTGCAATGGACTGGTGCCCTGCCATGTGCCCTTTGCTAGCTGGGATAGTCTCCAGCACCCCAACCACTCCCCACCCCGCGACCCTGTTCAGGACTAAGACGGTTAGAAATGACTGAATATTACCTGTCTTTGACAAGTAACATTGATTGTTATATAGGTTTCCTCTGTCAGAAAATTACAAGTAAATGTTACATTTACAGTATATATGTCAAGAGTTTTATGTAAAACAATTCTGACTTGAATAGTAAAACACAAAAGGGGTTTCTATTCACTTTTTACACTGCTACAGCGTTTCCCTTTCCCCATCTTTTGAATCAAACACCTGCTATTATCTTTCATAACTGCTGACAACCAAATAACAGTGGCACAATGATAGACCTGTTTTCTGGCAATAAGAAGACCAGAGTTCGTGCCCCATTTGCTCCCTGTGTGGAATTTGTTGTGTACCCTCTGCTTCCGTGTGGGATTATTTCGGCTGCTCCCGTTTCTTCCCACAGTCTAAAGGCAGGTATGTTAGGTGGGTTGACGTTGCTGTACTGGCCATAGTGTGTGTGTGTGTGCTTTCTCAGAAATGGGCTGGTACAATGTCCAGAGATTATCTTTGCCTTCCGCCCAATACTTGTTAAGAGAGACTCCAGCTGCCCCACGACCCTGCTCTAGACAATCAACTTAGCAAAATAAATGGAATGAAATAATGTTATTTATGTTTATCAAAGATAGAAAGGTAAAGCTGTTATCTAAAATACTAACCACTCCAGGTGTCAATATCTCTTTTCCGCCACTATAATGTGTATTCTATAAAGCAGTTCCCTCTACAAAACACCAGTGTAAAGATTTTTGTCATTATTTCACAAAATCAAGTTAAACGCATGAAAGTGGACACATTTTAAATATAATATACCCTATATCTCAATTGCAATAGAGGCCTCAGAGATATCTCTGTTTTAGTATGCAGAAAAAAAAGCCTTTGACAGAGTTGAATGAGGCTAGTTTTGGCTATGCACATTTGGGTTAAACCCAGTATATTTTAGTGAATTACACTTTTGAATCATAGCTAGGAAGCTACAGTGCCCCTTGCCATCTACTTTAAAAAGCAACTGGAGTTTCAGGTAATTATAATGGACAAATTTGAATAAAAGCCATTTCTTTATACAGATGACACAGTGCTTTATATTACTTACTCTGACTCAGCGCTACCATATCCTAAATGTACTGGATGAATTAAAAAAAATGTAAAAATCCAACATAGGGCAGCAACCATTAATTAATACTGTTAATAATAATCAGTGATAAAAAATACTTGGCAATGAATTTTGTTATCAATTAACTGCATTGTTATGTATTATATACATCACTTTATTAAATCGACAGAAACATTAAATCACATTTTGAGATCTGTAAAAATGATCTCACTAGGCACAAGTGTACAACTGTGATTGTGACCAACTGAAAAGAAAATACAGCAGAGTAATGGTCATCTCTCTGTCACTCATACTTGTGGATAATTCAGCAACCAATCTCAAAGCCAATTTTTTTTATGTTTCTCCAGCAGTTCAAAATCCTGACAGTGCAGAATCCAAGACATCAACAAGCTTGAAAATGTCTGGACAGTGTTGCCTTTGATGATAGCGAAACCCACTATTTGATGCTGTACTATAAGGAAAACGCAGTCATGAAGTGTTCCAGGGTCAGTTCACCCTGTGGTTTTTGCTGTCATCTAGCAGATAAAAATCAAGCAGTATACTTAAGACAACTTTTGTTCATGCTTAACATCTACCCCTCAACTTTCTCTGACAATAGACTTGAAAAGGTTAAGCAAGATCTTACAGTTGCTAACAAGGCTTTTTGCGACGCGTTTTTTTGGCAAATGCAATTTTACAGCAACCTCGTTCAATTGTTATGAAGTAGAATATTGTTAAAGGAATAAATCTTTTTTTTTTTTTAAATAAATATTTACACTTTTGTACAAATGTTGCATTTTTTTTAAAAACCACCTGAATAACCAGTTAATCACATATGTAATCAACAACTAACTTGCTCCTCTTCCTCCTACATAGGTCAAGAGTACTATCATAAATTTCAAAACTCCGCTCCATGCAACGCTTCCCAGAAAAAAATTAGTGCCAGGCATAAACAGGAAGTACTTTAACAATATTTCAGCAAAAAAGTGCATTTGACTGGATACCTGACATGTAGATTAAATAATGTAGATTTTTATTTTCATACACTTTTTGATATTGCTTGCTGTGGTCCAGCATTGGTCACCATAGACCACTATTCCAACATAAAAACATGAGATAAAAAATGTTCTTGGTAATTACTGTAAAACACATGGGGTAACAGTAAGATATAAATAAAATATCATTTTTAGGTGTAGTATTCCATAAAAAGGAAAACATACACAGTGGGGATCTAAATAACTGTAAAACAAAACACCTTGTCAGAGGGTGGGCAAATCAGGCAGAATCTGTTATAAAATGCCAATTTAACAATCTGGCTTGTACTGTATACTTATTTAAAGTAATTCCCAGTTTAACCCTATACTAATCTGAATAAAAGTTAAGGTTAAAATAACATTCTTGAATACATCAAACATGGTATAACAACATCAGTTCAACAATAAACTATTGTCAAACTTGCTAAATCCAATTTAGAATCATGAGGATATAACAGGATATTCTTTTTCCACAGCATTATAATGGGCAGACTGGAGCTTTTCCCAATTAGAAATTAGAATGATGAGAAGTGTACTATATCTTGACAATGGGAGATTTCTTCTATAGCTGAAATATTGAGAGAAGGATCCTTTTCCCAATGCTGTTATGAGGAACTTTTATAAAAAGAGAGAGAAGAGTGGGAAAATACCAGCTTTATCTTTATTGCAAAAAAGAACAGATTCTATCACAGTTATTAAAAAAGATTATATGTAGACTCAATACACATGTATATTTTAGCAAAATTCATTATTTGCAAATGATAAAAGAAATGGACAGTTTGAAAGTTAAATTTTAAGATATAGATTTTCAGAGAATGTAAACATTAAGTTAAGGGCCATTGCAAAAAGTGATTGTTACGCAAGTCTCCTATACTCTGACAGCGTATTCTGAGTGCTGAACCAATGAATTTGTGCTACCTTAATGGCAGTCAGATATAGAAAGCACAAACAGCAAAGCATGTAATGAGAAGTCTGAACTGGAATAGTTTCCAAAGCTAACCAAACCAAAACAATTACATCTCTCTCTGCTTCCCTCCAAAGTCTTGGAATACTCTTCTTTTGATCTTCATAATACAGATTTTTTTCAATCCATGGCTTCCTTAGATGTTATTACAGTGGTGTGTCATTTTAAAAGATGTATACAGGTGTACCCTGAAAATGTCATTAGCATTATGGAAGGATGTTAATTTTGACTAAATAAATTTTTCCACCTAATGTAAGGTGAAAAGATAGCCATCTAGTAATATCTAGCACAACACTTTCCAAGTGGTTACAAAAATTAAATATATTTATTTATAAATAATTGTGATTCAAAGATAAATTCCTTCAACACACCTTATATACTTGTTAATGATACTCCTGCCTTGCAACCCAGTACTGCCAGGATTAGCTCTGGCTTCATGCACACCTGCATTGGTTTAAGCAGGTTGAGAATGTTATGCAATATAAAGTTTCAGGTCATTTATATAATGAGATATTTTCTGTTCAAGACCCTCATCTGTAATCCCTCAGATATCTGCTTGCTTATACATTTGGATGGCGAGAGGTTCAACAACAATGGCAAATAGCATTAGTGTCAGTGGGCAGCCATGGCTAGTACATTGCTCTAAAGACAAAATATTTAGAATTTATATTTTACATGTGAAAAAAACATTTTCTAGCCTGAAGTATTTCTGTTCTAAATGTAAACCCTAAATTAAGCAAAACAATAAACCAATATCTCCATTTCACTCTTTTTTGCATCAAGAGATAGCATGACAATGGCTTTAGAAGAATATATTACTTTGAATTACTATGAATCTTTATTTACCAAATGTTTGATTTTGCATAATTAAGAATGGTGTTTTTCCATTCTTTTTGATATTGCTATCAACAAAAAAAAAAAAATCAAAATCGCATTGTTGTTCAATAAAGACTTTGGTCTGTAGGATGTAGTGTTTTGTTTTCTGAAAGAATTTCAGAAAGCTTTAAAAGTCTATCCAGCAACTCTATAAAAGGTGTGTTAATTTGTGGCAATTCAAGTTTCTCAAAAAAGTTTTGACAAGAGCCTCACTTTCAATACACATGGATATGTTTAAAAGGTTATAGTATTCCTTAAAAATACTATATATTCTTTATTTGTAGTTTCTTCAGTTCCAGTTGTATTATTGGTTTTTGTGATTGTACTCTAAATATATTCTGGGCAAAATCTTATTGGCCTTTTCCCTTTACTAATAATAGGAATTTTAGCCCTTAAGGATTAGTTACTCTGTTTATCTTGTGGTGAATAAGTTAAATTCTATTTGCAAAGCTATTTTTTAAACAAAAATCAGAATGTGCACATTTTGCATATTAACCATTGGTTTTGGAGATATAAACAGTTCATTTAGATGTTTCTCTTGCTTATAATTCATTTTTGCTGGTGAAGAAATAAACTATTTGTCCCCTTAAGTATGCTTAGGATTTGGTCTGTAACTTTACTGTCACTTTTCCTTACAAAGCATATCTTACTGAAAAAGACACGATGTAAATTCAAATAAATAAAACACAGCAAGAAGTACTACTTGTTCAGTTACAGTGCAATTTTAAGAAAGAATTTACTAAACACGGGGCGGCACGGTGGAGCAGTGGTAGCGCTGCTGCCTCGCAGTTAGGAGACCCGGGTTCGCTTCCCGTGTCTTCCCTGCGTGGAGTTTGCATGTTCTCCCCGTGTCTGCGTGGGTTTCCTCCGGGTGCTCCGGTTTCCTCCCACAGTCCAAAGACATGCCAGTTAGGTGGATTGGCGATTCTAAATTGGCCGTAGTGTGTGCTTGGTGTGTTTGTGTGTGTCCTGCGGTGGGTTGGCACCCTGCCCAGGATTGGTTCCTGCCTTGTGTCCTGTGTTGGCTGGGATTGGCTCCAGCAGACCCCCGTGACCCTGTGTTCGGATTCAGCAGGTTGGAAAATGGATGGATGGAAGAATTTACTAAACACAGACAAAAAATATATGCCAATCAATAAAGTTTTAGTGATAAAATAAGACCTGCAGATACTGATATTAGATATAATAAATATGACCTGTTGATACTGATAATAGACAAAAAAAATAAGGCTTGTCTCTTAGCTTTCTTTAAATTCTTCAGTAAAGAATTAGCTTCGCCAACAAGCTTAATTATAATTTGGAACACAAAAAACAAACAAGCAAATGGGCATACCAGTATATAACATGAATTTAATTTAAGAGAGTTTTGGCAAAAATAACCATAAACAAAACAGATTACTGGAAACTTGTTGCACAATTTAAAAATCAGTTTATAATGGTCATGTGTTGAAAACTACAAGATATGGTACAGGGTGCCAAGCTCTAATTCAGAAGCATCAGGCACAGTGTTGGAACTCGGCCTGGACAGGGCACAAGTTTATCACAGGACAAATGGAATATCATCAATAAAAATAAGGGAGTGACTAATTAGTAAACCATACATGTTGCATATAGTTTATATATCCATAACCTTGTTTTAACTACTTTCCACAACAGACTGATGCCAACAACATGATAGCATTATAACATTTTCAAAAGCTTAAAAAAAAAACAAAAAAAAAAAAACTAATATCATACTGATTGAGTGTTTGTGTGTGGCACCATTAAGTATGATGGTAAATAAAAGGGTTACATATATTATTCAAAGATATATTGCCTTTAAATATCATGAATGAGTTTAGAGAGAAATGTCAGGTAAAGTCATGATCTACTCTCAAACCTTTCCAAAAAAAAAAAAAAAAAATCAACCTTGAACAATATTAAAATGCAATTACCTCAAAATCTGTTGCTTCCACATGATTTTCAATTATTTCTATACGTTGTCTTTTAGCTAATGGTTCATCACTGATAACTGTCTCCTCTGCAATGTCTGTCGCTGGCACTGTCAAAACTAAAAATATAAATACCCAGTGAGGTTTTTTTGCATTTACATTTTACTTTGAGAACTGAGAACAGTCGTGGAACAATGTTACTACAAAACAAATTGACTTTATAATTAGATGTAATACTATCAAGATACCTTGTTGACCATCTGGCATTGTCACAATAATTGGCTGTCCAATCCCAGCTGCAGTTTGCAGGTTGCCCAGCTGAATCCCATCAGTGACAATGGTGATAACTTGCTGACCTCCAGAACTAACAACCTGTTGAATGGCACCATCTACGGAATCTGCTGTAACAACTTCTTCTGTTGCAACCACTATGTCATAGAAAAATAAATAGAAATATATTAAACATACTGCGGTGGGCTGGCGCCCTGCCCGGGAATTGTTTCCTGCCTTGCACCCTGTGTTGGCTGGGATTGGCTCCAGCAGACCCCCATGCCCCTGTGTTAGGATATAGCAGGTTGGATAATGACATGACTGTTGAATCACACTCCACTCCCTACATTCCGCATATATATATATATATATATATATCTACAAGTAGTACACAAATGAAGTGTCTATACGAAAGTACTGAATGTAGCCCATAGCTATCCAGCATACTTGAACAGTTAGGAAGCAAAGCATGCAAATAACTATGAATTAGCTTGTACTTATTATATTCAGAGACACATCATTTCTTTAAATTTATACAACATCAATCCACACAAACTTGCTAAAGATGATGTCTTAGCTTTCACCAGAAGTTTCTGTTCCACTATTCAAACTGAAACTCAGACATTTTATCAATAATATTTTCTTTGCATGAAACATGCCACTCGCTTTTTTATTTTCTTCAATAGGTCTAGTCCAAAAGTATATCTACACAAATAAAAGTTAATACGGAGTCAGTAAGTCCATGATTGCATACATGATTGAGATAATAGTCCCATTTAATCTAATTATACCTTCAATATAAAATAGAAATACTGCTTTGATAAAAAAAAAGATGCCTTACTAGACAGCTATTCATTCACCATGCGTCATCCTGCTTACTTGGAGATGAGAGACTGAGAACCAGAATACAATGCTTTAATCTTAGAGCAATATTATCTTAAAATAGTATTTGAATGAAAAACCATTGGCTGTTTTGTTTACAGTTTCCACCAAAAAGGTTAAGATTTACATTTTAACTTAAGCAACCTTTACATTTAAATATTAAAAGATCCTCAGAGGATTCAGGGATTCTGAGCCTCAGTGGGGTGGGGGTTACCAATTTCTTGATGAAGAGTATCTTCATATTGTTTGTGTAATAACCCAAGTTATTCTTAGACAGAGAGCTTCTGGAGGCTTAACACACACTATAAATGTCATGACATGTTGAACTAATAACGCTCATCACAAAACACTGCAACACTAGCATTATTCAAGGAAGGAGAAAATAAAATGCAGGTCATTTGTAAATAATGTAATTAAAACAGAGCTATGAACAAGTATTTTCTTCTTTCCTGAATGCTTTCAGTTCTTCAATTAAAATATATTACAAGATAAAAGAGTGAAAAAATAACATTTATGTTAACTTGTGTAATTTATTGAATGAACAAAACTATGCAACATCAACTGGCTATGTCAAACATCTGCAGTAATGGTGGAAATCAGGATGAGTCAAAACATTTTAAATGCACTGTATACTGTACTATGTTTTAAATTTACTTATGTTCTGACCTCCATACTAAATCAAATAAATAAAAGTCAAAATGCATTAAGCATTGTCATATGGGACATCTTTTAAATGGAAGTTTATGTGCATAGGAATCTTTTCTCTTGCATTCATTTTTATTTTAAGATGTCATTTTGAGGTTTCTAAAAGTTTCTTTTAAAAAGTGTACCTTGGAGTAAATAGGCATTGCTTTGAATAAAATCTCATTTTGTTTGGTATTTCTAAATGGGCAAATATATCAATATGAAATGAATTATGCTGCAAATCCAATGAGTCTTGAAGAAAAAGAAAAAATGCACACACACACACACACCAAAAAGTCTATCACAGGCAATGCATAAATCCCCTGACTGAAATCATTAGTTGCATTTTTTGAACATCGCCATAGTTACTAGACTAATGACAAAGTGAACTGTCTACTACCACCTACTGCATGAACATCTGAAAATGGCCTCATAGATATATATCTGACTAACAGATTACAAAGGGAGGCTTTGCTGGCATAGACTTATAGTACATTTGAGCTTTTAGCTCACCATGTGGTAGAACACGTTAAACACTGTAAAAATAAAATGATATTTTTGCACTGGTCCTCACTTCAAAGCAGCAGAGAAAACATTGCTGTATTTTTAATCTACTACAAAAATCTAACATTATAACTGTAACTTACCTGGAGTGTCAGATGAATTTGATAAGGGTGCTGATGCTTCAGCCAAAGCAGCCAGAGTAGCTAATACTGACGTTGATGAATTGCCAAACTGAACTGTTGAAACACCTGCCTCATCTGTATAAGTATATAAAACACTTTAAAATGACAGAGATAGTGCTGAATATACATTATTAAACAACACAGATTTATTATGGTTTATGTGAGAAAAATTCCTGAACAGCATCAGAAGACAATATTCTCTGCCAACTACTATATTATATATATATATATATATATATATATATATATATATATATATATATATATATATATATATATATATATATATTTATATCTATATCTATATCTCTAGATATAGATATACATATATAAATGCATCAGCACTGTCATCATTGTTATTAAGCAGAACTAGCAGAGCTTCCCATGACACTAAATAAGTTTCCTATATATTTGAGTGGTGAATCACTACAATTTCTTTTTCAGAATATCCATTCATCTAGTTAATGAACACGTTTAATAAAACTACAGGAGAAGCTGGAAAATAACTTGGCCACATCAGGATTAAGGTAGGATGGTAGGAATCATCTTTACTGCAAGGCACATTCCCGCACAAACACACAAACATTTATATGGGGGGAAAAAAATGGTGGAATTCAGACCCAGTGTTGTGAGGCAAAAGTGCAAATGACTGCTCCAAAATGCTGTCCATTTTTTCCAAATTTTTTTTTTTTTTAAATTTAGCCTTTGTGAGGGGAACAGTTCAGATATCTGCTCTACATATCCGAACACCTTAGTTTGTTTATCTGTTTGATTAATGTGCAGTTAATGAAAGCAATATTAATTTAACAACTTTCCACATGGGAAAGAAGAAAATTCACTACATAAGCAAGATTCACCAATTAAAACAATATGAAGAATGTTTTTACAACCTGGGATTTTTTTTTTTTTAAATAAAAACACAGAACTGCTTTTCTCATTCTCAATCTCACTTAATCCTGTTCATCATCATTGGGGGTGCCAAAGCCTATCCTATAACCACTAGGTACAAGGCAGTAAACAGCACTGGTCATTGCACTAGTTAACTGTAGGGTCCATTTATGCATACACCCTCATTCAGACTGACAAGTGGGGCCAATCTGAATTGTTGCTTCACCTGATCTGCAGGGCTTTGATGATGTGGGAGGAAAAACAGAGAGCACAGAAACAGACCCATGCAGAAACAGGAAGAACATGTTAAGTCCACATACAAAAAACAGAGAGTGGTATTCAAACATAGGAAGTTCGATCTGTGAAATGGCAGCCGTAGCTGTCATTTTACCATTAGAAAAGAAAAAAAAATATGTATTTTGATATATAATATTTAACTTGCGTATGTTAAACTGATATATCACAAAAGGAACTACACAAGATATATGACACAAGCTATTGTGCATCTTCTTACAACTTTTACAAATCTTATATTTCTAAAGGTGTATTTTTTGATTTTTTGTTTTAAATCCTTCTGGCTCTGCTGCAGTAATGCATGGTTGCACCTTTGCAAAGTAAATTAATCCACAAGACGTGTTTATGTCTTGAATGAAACTTGCTGCCAGTAACAGAAATACATTTGTGTTTAGAATAAAATGCTAAATATGCAACATATGTTTGTATGTTCAATCCATGAGTGAAAGAGAACTGTGCCAAGAGCATCTTATAAAGCAGTAAATTTGCAAAAAGTTAATAATACCTAGAGATTTGGATGAATTGGCTGCTGACACTAAGCCAGTTAGATTTACTACTCCTCCAGGACCAATTATAAACTGAGGCGTTGCAGTATGTATTGTTACTGTATCTGGACTTTCTGGGTTCGTGTTAATCTGGTTTTGCATGGACACCTACAATCAGAGAAAAACAAATTGAAAACTCCTCAAAGGTTGGCAAAAGTACAGGGTACACTTGAGTTACAGCATACAATAATTCAGTAACAAATTAGATTATCCAAACATATGATTATTAATACACACATGTACAATGATAAACTATTAACTTCCATTATTTTTTACCTGAAGTATTTCTGCCAGTTCTTCATTTGCATTGTCAATAGCAATATCCAAAGCATTCTTGCAAAATTTGCTCTGGACATGGACATCAGCTCCGTATTTTATTAAAAGCTCAACCACCTCCCGGTGTCCATGTTCAGTTGCCCAGTGAAGAGCTGTCATTTTCAACATGTCCTTTGCATTGACGTCAGCTCCATGCTGGAGAAGTATGTAAAAGAATACATCAATTGAAAATATGTATTTTTTTCATTCTCCAAGTCAATAAATCAAAAGATAATTACAGATGATGAAAGTATATTATAAATTAGCTTTCTGCATTGCGTGGAAGCTACTGTTGCTTCTGCTACTCCACTCTGTAGATGTGCATAAAAGGCAAAATTACTTTATCAAAAGATGACTCGTGCTTCTATAAAGTACCCCATATAAATATAGATTTCTTTTTAACAATACTGTACCTAATTATTATATGTTAAGCAATATATTGTATATAAATGCTATTATGACATAGTGTGAAGGAATATAATTTTAACATCGTCAGCTGAATAACCATTAGTAAAAAATATGTAAACCTCGAGCAGTCTAAGATAAAATATTACCTATTATTTACATGCATATTATACACGACTAACTTAGAACTTTAGGACGCTAATTGAACTAATAATTACTTTACACATATATTAAAATTTTCTTATAGTTTTAATGATAAGGTCTATATAAAAAAAAGACTGATCCCGAGTACATGAATTATACTTGTTTATACAGTAATTTCAGAGTATCATTCAATCATTCACTGTTTATTTGTGTCATTATGAGGACTTGACAATGTTAATGACACACAATTTACATTATATACCATTATGATATGGACAGGCTTTAACCAAACCAGACCAAAGAATATTTTACCTTTAAAAGTACTTCCACAATGCGGGCATGACCTTCTGCTGCTGCCATGTGCAAGGGTGTTCTATCCACTTTTGTCCGTGCATCACGGCTCACTCCTGCCCTTAACAGTACTTCTGTTGTTGAGTAATGTCCATACTGGGCTGAGAGATGTAGGGGGGATGTTCCCAGCTGTAAGAAAATCCCGTTGCTTAACATTAAAGAAAAAGAGTGTTTTAAGTGTTGCCTTCTTTTCTCATAAGAATGGTGGTAAATAAGTACCAAAGAGTTTTTGTTGAATCAACACTGATTAATGTAAAATCTGCAAAAGGTAGAAGGCACATAGCTTCATCTAAAAGAAAGAAATTTGATATTGGAACATGTACAGCAAATCAATAATCGTCTTTCTGAAACATATGGTGCAGTTGGCTGATGTCATGTTTTTAAAGTATAGTACATGAATTCTTAAAATAAAAGTCTGCTTATAAGCGACTGATTTCCCCCCCTTCCCCCCAAGTTGCATCCCAGGAAACATGCCACAATATCTCTTAATTTAACTGTGTGGAGTACAAGTGTACCCAGACTTTTCTTCAAATGTAAAAGAGTTCAGTACCACTTAACATTTTTTGCAAAAACATGAGTAACAAGTATACCCAAATTGCATCATTAGCATGCAGTCTATCGTGCTTCGAATACCGTCCTGCAAAACTGTCATTATGCCATAGATATAGGAGATTTTATAAATGACAGAAAACACTCACTCCATCTCATCTGTTTGCTTTGATACAGTAAATAAGTTGTTTAAAAGTGGTCAGATTTTCCACTTTAACTGCATTGATCAGTCTAGTAGTCTTTTTTTTTTTTTCCTAAAGATTTCTACTTCACTTTCGGAATTAACTTGTCTATTGGTTTTTTGTATAACACAATTGCTCTTAGTTCTGACCAGAGTCTTCAAGGACACAATTCATTATTTGACTGACAGCATTCCATTTGATTTCATTTACTGATGGCCAGAAAGATTAAAAAAAGTCCCTGTGCAAACACCTCTGTTCAGTATTAAACAGGTCTGAGCCCTTTAGCGCAGGACATGCCCTGTAGGACATAGATGACATAGTGTTGTTTCATGGAATCTGTCTGCTAATACTGTATTTTATGGGGACTGATTTCAGAGGGATTTCATCCAGCACCGCAATATCAATATTTTACTCTTCAACAACCACAGAGCACACTTACACTGACTGAACAGAACTGAAGCCCTGATTCCTGTTACACTAACCACTGTTCTACTTTGCCATCCCCTACAAAACCTTAAAAGAATCTCTATATGCATACTGAAGTTATCTGTATGTATAAGACATACAGTATAATGCATGACTGTCTATGTTTTATTGCAAATGTATTACACTTGTAAACATGTGAAAGACTCTGAATCTATACATACTATAATAATAATAATAATAATAATAATAATAGGTACACACCGGATTTAATCAGTGTGAATAAAAGATAAAATGGACTACAACAATTTAATAAAGTACATCATCATCTTCTATCTAGCACAATGCTACTATCTAATACCACTACATCTTCATTATGACACGATATATGATTCTATTAAGCATACTAATACTAGACAATGTAGACAAATTAAAAACCCAAAGGGGAATTACATACATTAATTGGAAATTTTAATTTAAAAAAGCATTCTCAGTAATAGTGACTATAGTCTAAGAAACACCATAAATCAGTTCCACAACTTATTTCAACTTGAATAATCTCAAGAGTTTACATTTTGTTTGAATATAAAACAGCAAAAAAAAAAATCTAAAATTTCATTCAACATTATTTTGACTTTACAGTAATAACAATCATGAAACTAATAGTTACAATATTTTTCTTCTAATAAAAGAAACTATTTTTCACCCCCCCCCCCACCACTTATTTGTCATTCTTCTTTTGACATAAAACAACTTGTATGAAATGTGGCATGCAGACCAAAAATATTTCAATTGTATTTTACACATGAATAACATACCCAGTCTGTGGTAAAAGGAGCTCCATTGGCCATGAGAATACGGACTTCATCATCTTGACCTGCTCTTGCTGCATCTAATAGTTTCTTACCCAAGTCCACAAGGGACATCTGTAGGTAAATGACACATAATTAATACAAACTTTCAAGCAGTTTACATTTAATAAATGTATTAAGTCCGATATAGAAAACTAATTCATACAAACATTCCAGGAAATAACTTTTTAGATGTATTTCAGGCTGACATTTCATATTGGCAAAAATCAGCAGAACGCAGATATTAAACTATTCTGAGAAAAATGAGTGCAGTACAATGGTGATATGTGAAGACAGGACATCAAAATAAATGCAATAATTTCTTGAGCTCATGCTTCATTAAAGTTAGCATACAATTAAAAAGGAGCATGCTTTATTTAATCAGGAAATAAAAAAAAGCAATTCAAACTAAAGATCACAAAATACTTTGAACATAACACTACTCAACAAAGATCTGTCACTCACAGCTTCCAAGTTATTTTTTCAGGCTTTATATTTAGTATATAAACCATCACTATGGTGTATGTGCTTTTTTAAAGGTAAATTCAGGTTTAAAATGTTTTAATTGCTGTCTGTGAACATTTTATAGACTTTTTTCCCTGGAAATCTCAAAGTGGTCAGCAAGAAGCATTGTGAACAGTTTCATCAGGACATTAATGAAACAGAAACGCGATACCACAGCAAATGGTGTCCCAGTATGATTGCCGACTACTGCGGACTACTAAGGGGGTTATTCCTGAGGTCCAGTACATCAGAAAATCATACACTTCTAACTTTTAAGTGAGACACTCCCAGCATGTACTTTATATATAGTTCAGATATACATTTATTGCAAATTTTAATTGTGTGTTACTTAAAAACCTTGCGTGGCAGAAAAAGTCTGATTAGATATTTGAATTCAGCATGATAAATACTGTAAGATTCACCTACATTGATTCATGTGACAAAAAATACATTTTGTTAACCAGTGTAACTTCTCTGATGAGTATTTTTACTTTAATCTTTTTCTACTTAAAACCAATGCACTACAAAGCAAATAATGCTCAAAACACACAAGTCATTTATGTTAGTGTTGGAGATTATTAGCACCTTTGCCTTCACTCTTAAATAAACTTGAAACTGCGATTTATGAATTATTCAAATTGAAATACTTTTATTACAAACTATAAATTGATATCTGATAATGAATTAAACATTATGTTCATTTACAGAAGCAAGAGAGATCATTTCATAAATTATTTTTGATTACTAAAAAGGACTGCATGAGACTACTCTTTTATTTTACTATCTCTAACAGTGCATCTTAACCATCAACGATACGGGAAAAAGCATTTGGCTATGCCTAAGATGTTTATTAAGAAGCAGCATGAAGCTTCAAAAATCAAATGCACAACACTAAGTGCAATGTAACAATAAAAAGTTAAAAAAAAAAAAAAGAAAATCACAGCAAATGTTAACTTTCCATCTATGCATATTGCAAATTTAGGTCAGAGTAAATAGAGAATACATTTACAAAACTAAGGTTAAAAAATGCAAAGCAGTAATAATAATACACTATAAAATATACAAAACAACAGGTATCTAAAACTTACTTTGATGTCTAATAATGAAAATTCTTTTGTAATGTAACAGCAGGCTGTGCATATAGTGCTGTGAACAGGCAGAATATAAAATGGTGAAAATTATTTACAAATAACCCTGGACACAGTCTTTCGAAGCAGGCCACTCTTTATTTCTTTTTTAAATAACTGACTAATTGTTGATTTTTCTTGTTTTGTTTGTATGCTCGGGGTGAAATGGTTCAGGAGAATCAATACTTAGCAACACTGGTTGTAAGGTGGGATCTAACCCTCCATATGGTGGCAGTTCATCACAAGGCACACTCCTATACATAACCACACTGTCACAACTGGTCCAGTTGAGAATCATCAATTAGCCTAACTTACAGGTCTTTGGAATATAAAGAGAAAACATCATGTAGCATGACACTGCAAGCTTTGTGAAAGGGCTCCATGAAAATAAAATTAGATTAATGTGCTTTGAAATTTGTAATTTATTAAACTGTAATTACTGTATTTACATGAACATGAGTAAAGCAAGCTGCCCCAATGCTCTGTGTCAACTTTTATGTAACAATGGAAACATTAATAAGAAATGCATAAATAATGCATTCACACTATAAATAAATATCTTTACATTGAAAACAAGATAATCATATTTCTTTAATTAAATAAAAAGAATATGTAAACTATAAAAATACAGCTTAGAGTGAAAATAGTAAAAGAGCTTCAGAGTGTGACTAAATTGTCAGTAGATGCAACTCAAATTTTACACTGGTAGCATATATACATTAATTTACTGAGGATAACATATAAACTGTCCATGTGCCTAAGGATGATACTAGTATTACATAAGGGACTACTGAAATGCTAGTCCAGATACAGTGTTGATACCCAGACAATTTAAAAAGGCAGAAACCTTCCTTTTAAGTGGAGCTGTGTATTTACATGACATTTTGAATTCAACCTTTTCAGTATGTTTTTACACTTTCAATTACCATATCCTGAACAGAAAAGTTGATGTAGGCAAAGGATTTCCTTAAAAAATCTAAATTCTAACTGACTGTCTGACTGCTCTTGAATTGTGAGGAGAGGTGCAGATTATTTTTGGTCAAATTTTGAAGTCACAGACTTTGAACAAAAGTGGATTAAATAAAGTTCAAAAATGAAAACACAAAATGAGATACCACCAAATGCTTATATGAAGAACATGATTTTCCACCTCCTCAGACACTAGTTAATAAATAAATAGTTAAATAAACACTAGAATGACTAAAAGGAAAGAAAACTTTTTACTTGGCTACAGATAAAAAGAGGAGTTACAGTTCCAGTGAAGTATTAAGCAGATATATTGCCGTTAGCTGAAAGTACTCAATATTAGTGTTTCAGAGAGAAGATATGTAGCATTGTTCATAATGGCACTCAGTTTTGTTTTCATTCTCTCTCTCCTTTGGTAGCACCTCCAGGAGGTTGACAGTATACCCCATAACCGAGTCTAGCTTTTTAATTAGCTTGTTGATAGGGTGGCCTTTTTTGAAGTGATGTTATCAGCCCAGCACATCAGAGCGAAGAAATGTGCACTGGCCGTTACAGAGTTGTAAAATATGCAAAGAACATAACTATCCACATTAAAGGAGTACAGCTTCCTAAGAAGGTAGAGTCTGCTCTGCTATTCTTCTGTAGAAAATTAGGCAATAAGCTACTATTGAAGCTATAACTGTAGGATGTAAATGAAAATATGAGCAGATGAAACTTAACCTGGATTACAAAACTAAAGAAGTTAGAATTGGAAATGCACTGCATATACACATGGTAACAAACACAAACAATGACTAAAGAACTTCAATGAGTCAATTACATCTTTCCACCTTTTTTCCATGTTCTGCTTTAACTTCCAAGTGGCATACATAATGAAGATATTAGCTTGTCAAAACGGCACATATACATATTATATACATACATATATACACACACATTCATATATATATATTTCTTCTTTGGTAGAAGTACTACGGTGTTGTACCGTGTTAGCCATTATTAATGTAGTAAAGATCTTGCCTGAAGAAGGGGCCCGAGTTGCCTTGAAAGCTTGCATATTGTAATCTTTTTAGTTAACCAATAAAAGGTGTCATTTTGCTTGACTTCTCACTCCTTTGGTAGAATGAAGAAATAAGATATTTGAAATGATCAATTACCATTTTTCCCTCAATGTATAAAAATTAAGGAATAATTCTACTGTCAAGTTCATTAATATAGAGTGGTCCAAATCTAATTATGCAATTTTCATTACGCTATAACTTATTAAGTTTATTACATAAAAAATCAACCAAAAACCCCGGATCATCGAGAAGCGAGCGAACTGACGACATGAAGAATTGTCTTTGTGCCGAACTGGAATCGTCCCCACATAAATCAAAGTCGTCCAGACGTTCTGGATCTGCATAATTAGATCTGGACCACCCTGTACACTTGCAATTTGGAATTTAAAACTAGTTCTGAACAGCATGACTGTCAAATTACATAACATAACAATGTTAATTTTTCACAGTGCCTTACTTGCAACACATCAGTTTTTACACATTAAAGGCCTTTTCATCTGTTTAAAATATTTTCATGTAAAACTGTATATTTCTAAACATTTAATGGGAGAGAAAAGTCAGCAATGAAAGAGATTAGCTCATAGAATAAAAGCCTAAATTCAATGGGTGGCAATGAGCTTGGTAAAAAAAACAAAATTGAAAAAAGCTGGTTATTGTAGTTGCCTTGTACTGAGAACTAAAGGTGAATTCATGTGATGACATCCCCTAAACCATTCTGTATGTTACCATTTCCATATAAACAAACTATCAGGGATAAATTTTGAAATTAAAATGCAGTTACTCTATACAAAAGGGTGTGTAGCCAGCCCTAGGACAGACACATAAAAATGTCAATTTGCTATATTTGACAATAAAAACAAATTATTTTCTTTACTGTTTTGACTTATGAACCAGTGTCTGCATTTTTTTATTTAGAGCAATGCCTTTTCCTATATCCCTTCATTTAAATATACATTGTTATAACCACAATAAACCAGTGTACTATTCAAGCCTGTTTACTGCCTTGGGCCCACTGCTGCCAGGATAGGCGCAAACCTCTTGCAGACTGGGTTGGAGAAAGTCATTGTGTTATTATTTTTTTCTTCTTATATTTATCTCGTATCTCTCTATTATAAAAGAAAATCTTGAGACGCAACAAGATTATTGCCAAGAGATTTTTTCAAGATGGTCTGAACCATTTCGACACTATTCAAGGCCAGTTATGGTAGTGTAGTGGTTAGCATAAATAGTTATCAACCACGAAGCGCAAGTTCAATTCCAATGTAAAACATACAAATTTCTCTTTTGTGGCGGAGTGGTGGCTCGGAGGCTAGGGATCTACACTGGCAATCGGAAGGTTACCGGTTCGAATCCCGTAAATGGCAAAAGGAACTCTGCTCTGTTGGACCCTTGAGCAAGGCCCTTAACCTGCAATTGCTGAGTGCTTTGATAGTGAGAAAAGTGATATATAAATGCAAAGAATTATTATTATTTTTACCAAGAGATTTTTTCAAGTTGGTCTTAACCATTTCCGGTTGACGGCCCATGGCCACGGTCCTCTCACCTCTCATTCATGTGAATGCTTTTGTCAGACACACTTCCCGCACTCTCAGCTCTCATAAATTTTTTAAGTTTTCCTGATTTCAAGTAGTTTACGAAAAGTTCTCAGTTTCATCCTTTAAAGAAGCTTTTCTGGGCAGTATTTTTATACATACAATCTATTTGTTTCCTTCGTTGTAGTACTTTTCTGGACAATTATTTTATACATTGTAGATGACACATGAACAACTAAACGAAGAAGAAAGGGCAGCATGTTGAAAAGAGGCCCGAAAGTGTTGGAGAGAAAAGAATTCAAAAAAGAACAATAATAATCAAAGTACAAATTCAGAAAATAAGGAAAGAAATAATCAGCCCGGACCAAGTTGAACTGAAAACCTAGCAGGTTCAAACAAAGTAGAATGTCGTAATGTGGTTCGAAAACGCTGGCGTTATACACATGTAGAGCAGGTTACAGATTATGAAAACAGTGAGAGCACCAAGAAACGATGAAGTCAAACAAATTAATGCAAAAAACTGTCAATCGGTTACAGGGCAAATTGGTTAAATGCATATCAATAGACTATGCTGAAAATGTTGGTGGTGATGGTGTGGAAGAAGAAAACATCAACTTACAATATCCCGTAGAATATCTACAACCATTAAAACCTTTCCGGTCTTCCAAAGGCCGAATTACTGTTGAAAGAAGGATGTATTGTAATGTTATTATGTAATTTATGTCTTAGTGATGGGCTTTGCAATTGGACAAGATTAGTTGTATTGAAAATTGGGTGAACAATTCTAACATGTAAAATTTTAACAGGCGACAAGAAAGGTAATGTTGTACATATTCCGCGGATCACCAGATATATCAGAGATCTTGATATGCCATTCGTATTAAAACGTTTACAGTTTCCCGTTAGAATAGCTTTTGCTATGACAATTAACAAATCACAGAGACAAGCATTCAAAAAAGTCGGTTTATTTATTAGGGAGAAGGAAATGATATTCACTCACGAGCAGTTATACATTGCGCTGCCACAATGCAAGTCCAAAAACGGAATCAAAATTCTATGTGATATTGAAGAAACGTTAATTCCAAATATTGTTTTTACTGAAATTTTACAGTAAAAGTGTAAGTTTAAAAAGTATTTGCGTGTTAATTTCAAAGCCAAACAGAACAAAAACGTATAACGCAATGAACACCTCTAATGCAATATGAAACATAATTTTCTTTCATTTTATTACATTTAACTATTTTAATATGGTTAATTACACGCTGTAATGTAAAACAGTTAGTTCTATTATGCCTATGTAACAATTACCATGAAAATAACAATCTGTTTAAACTGTACATCTGCTTCCCCATACGCAAGCTTAAGAGTCACGAAGTGGCCAGCGCATAGTGCCCACCCTGGGTTGGTGAGTGAAGCGAGCAGTGGGCAGAGCCCCCTATTATCTTTAAATAATATAACTGACTAGAAACGTACCATGATTTAGGAGTAATGACAGATATTAATCCAGCTCTGAAAACTGTTAGCTCCTGCTTAAAATTAAGATAGTTTTACCTCTCACAAAAGATCATTCAGTCTTTTATGTTTACAAACAAGACACAACTGGCAACATATGTATGAAAAAAATGTTGCTTGTAACTGTATCACTCTGTTACCATCATCTTAAGCAATTATCTATATATTTTTATTCACTTCATTTATTCACCTATTGTTGTTATTGGGTAAAACGTTATATTATCTATTATAGGTTGATAAGGTAATGCAGTGATACTTCTAACAATTCACAAATTCTGCCTCAAAGCTTGGATTCAAAAATAATCTGCTCACTGTCTGTAGAATTTGATTTACAGTACATGGTGACCTAGTAGTTATTTATATATTTATTTATTTTTTAAGTGTAGTTTTGTTTTCTTTTCATATTCCACTTCAGGATATGTAAAATGGCCAATCTAACTTGGACTGGCCTGGCAAGAGCAGAAATGGGACTGTGGGTAAGTGCACCATGCAATAGACTGGCAACTCATCTAGGGTTAGTTTCTGCCTTGTACCCAATGCTGTTAGAGCAGGATCTGTCTCAATGTAACCCTATAACAGGTTATAGGGGATTTAAAAAATAGAGTGGGAATGATCTAACAATCATCACTCACTGTGATTTTTCAACCAATTCCCACCAAACAGGCAAAAGGACTATATGCCACACAAAAGAAACAAAGAGAGAAGTTATATCAATTGTGTATTTTAGAATTACTATGCAGAAGAACCGCTTTTTGAATATCTTTACTCCAGAACACCAAGATGTGTCTACTTGAACTGAACACAATTTGAGTTGTTTATTTAATCTGAACTGAATTGAGGTGTTTTACTTTCTTTTATATATGTTAATTATACTGCTTTATTCCTGAATAACTTTTCCATAGCATTTGGTAAATATTTCCTTCATAAACAAAAACATTGGTAGCACTAACACCTCACAACAAAGACACCAGAGTACATTGTAGTTTATTTGTTCTCCCCATATTCATGTGGTTTTCCTTTGGGTGCTCTGGTTTCCTCCCACAGTCTAAAGACATGCATGTTTGGTGGACTGGCAATACTAAATTGCCCCCAGTGTATGTTAGTGCATGGGTGTCACTGTGCTCAACCTGCCATGGACAGGTACCCCGTCCGAGGAATGTTTCTAACTTGCACCCTATGCTTGCAGCATCACCATGACCACACACACACAATACAGCATGTTAGAAAAATTTACAGATAAATGCAGACATTTCAGATGTTGCCCATTATTTACACATTTCTTTTCTGTATAGTGTGTATAGTCTTTTTACATTAAGAGCTACAAAGCTCCTAATTTGGTTAATTATCTAATGATTTCTATGCTGTGTGAGAATGTTACTACAAGTACTGTCTTTTTGTTTCCTATATTCTGCTCTACTACATAAAATGTAATACTTGGATAAAGCATTTAACTATGTTTTGCATTAGAAGCTTACTATCAAAATAATTACTTAACAAAAATGATGCTATATTTGACAAGCAAGTTGTAATATGTACAGTGTTTTGAATAGATGGGATTAATCAATTTAAACTCCAGGTCTCTCTTTTAAAATGTTGAGTAGCACTACTCTTAGCAGAACAAATTCATTTTTCAAGGCAGAAAAAAATCATCTTATATCAAAATTTAGTAATGAAATATTATACTACTTAAAACTACACAAGTATGAGTATAAAGGGGAAAAAATCAATGTCTTTAAAATAATTATTATGAAAACTGGCACATTTTTCATTCTTGTTGCTCATTCTAGTGTGTATTTTTCAGAGGGATTGTTGTTTGTCATAAAATAACTGCATTTATTTAACGAATTCTGTAAAAAGCCAACTTTCCCCTTGTGAACAAATAAAGCGTTGTTCATCTGTCTACATTGTATCTTCACACAATTCTAATGCTTCTTTTCTTGTCCCATCCCATTGTTATTATATTAAATTGGCGCGATTGTAGTTTAAAGTATTTGCAAGAAACGTATTACTATTAGACACATTAGGAAGAATCAGCAATGTTTTATTCCTGCTAATTTATTGTTTGTTTCACCCACGCACACCCCCAATTTTTTTTTTTTTAACATAACCACCGTCTTTCTTTATTTTGGCCCTCATCTTCAAAACACAGGTCGGCCGCCTCGCCTTATCAGCGAAAACACAGGCCACCATTTTATAAGGTAACACCGATCACCACCCCCCTTTTCCCCTCCCTAGAAAATATTGATCACTACTCTGAGAAACACCTTCTCCTGATCACGTTTCTCCTCAAAATATAAAACCCTAAACTCCGGTAACCCCGGAAACCCGGCGAGTTAATGCAATAAACAGGAAATCGGTCGGATGATCGGGGTTCCGGGGGAAGTTGAATTATTTTTCGCCAGCAAAAAGAGATCAACTTCCACATCCGGTAGGGCCACACAAAATACCCTGACACTGACCTGGAAAAGATTCGTTATTACCTGCCCTGGTGAGACGGCGTCCGCTTACTTCTTACCTTTGCTTTTTGGAATTATTTATCGCGTAACACCGAGTCTAGATCGCCGGCTCGTACAGGATGGCGGGTTTTCTTATAATGCCGTCTGTTCGGCGCCCAATTTTTTTCTCTCGCTGAAAGAAAAGTCCCCGTATAACGACGCGGATGTGTACATACCAAAGCACCGCAGAGCAAGGTGCCTCCCTCAATTTTCCTTACACTTATTGTGCCTTTGTATTTTTTAATTACAGAACATCTTTATGGTACGATTTCGTGTAATTCTAGCAAATGCTGGAATTCGATTGTTTAGTGCGTTTTACTAGTGTGATTTTTTTCATATTTTCGAGACATGGTTAATTGTATGGTGAAGCGCCTAGCGGAGTAATATTTTAGCCTCCTGAGCATGCGCGTTATTACTTCCATTCTTTCTCTGCTGAGACGGGCGTATGAAGATGGAGGAGAGCATCAGTGAGGTTATGCTAATAAATTAAGAGACTTGTTGAAACTACTCGTGTGTTTAGGAAGACCGTATTAGCAAAAATAAAGACCGTTTATCGGCCTTGCTGTGTTTGCCTTTAATAAGCTGCAGCGGTAATTCGGCCAACTAAACCGCTAGATATGTAGTCACAACACATCTTCAGTACGAGTGTAAATGTAAAAAATTTAAATATTACCTAAACGACCCGATTCGTAAAAAAAAAAAAATGAATGAGCTACTGTATATGGAATGCAGTCGAACACCTCCAGGTGTAAATACAGGATAAAAGTGCCCTTAAAATATAGCCATTACCTTTGTTCAACTAGTGATTTGTTATACTATGGAGCTAATTTCTTTTAGATGTAATTAATCAGAATAATAAATATGTAATGTCAGATCTTGTGATAAATCCGTTATCAGTCTTCACTTTTCAAAATGAGAAATCATTTTCATTATGTTAACGTTGATCTGTATTTTTATATAAATTGTATTTTCAAAAACGTGATTATTATGGCGTGCCATAATATGGCGTTAAACACGTAACAATAACTTAACAGTCATTTACTTCGAACTTCATGCAAAGTACTCAAAAAGAAGAAAGTAAAACAAATTCAGCCCTCCTCCAGGAGAAAAAGAAGAGCGACGAGCAAAAAATAAAAAAGTTTGTTTTTTTTAAACATAAGTGATTCATAACATTAGATAGATAGATACTTTATTAATCCCAAGGGGAAATTCACATAATCCAGCAGCAGTATACTGATACAAAGAAACAATATTAAATTAAATAGTAATAAAAATGAAAAGAATTAAAATAAAATTAATGTTCACATTTACTCCCCCGGGTGGAATTGAAGAGTCGCATAGTGTGGGGGAGGAACGATCTCTTTAGTCTGTCAGTGGAACAGGACGGTGACAAAAGTCTGTCACTGAAGCTACTCCTCTGCCTGGAGATGACACTGTTCAGTGGATGCAGTGGATTCTTCATGATTGACAGTAGTTTGCTTAGTGCCCGTCGCTCTGCCACAGATGTTAAACTGTCCAACTTTAATCCTACAATGGAGCCTGCCTTCTTAACAAGTTTGTCCAGGCGTGAGGCGTCTTTCATCTTTATGCTGCCACCCCAGCACACCACCGCGTAGAAGAGGGCACTCGCCACAACCGTCTGGTAGAACATCTGCAGCATCTTACTGCAGATGTTGAAGGATGCCAACCTTCTCAGAAAGTATATTCTGCTCTGAGCTTTCTTACATAGAGCATCAGTATTGGCAGTCCAGTCCAATTTGTCATCCAGCTGCACTCCCAGATATTTATAGGTATGCACCCTCTGCACACAGTCACCTCTGATGATCACAGGGTCCATGAGGGGCCTGGGCCTCCTAAAATCCACCACCAGCTCCTTGGTCTTGCTGGTGTTAAGGTGTAAGTGGTTTGAGTCGCACCATTTAACAAAGTCTTTGATTAACTTTCTGTACTCCTCCTCCTGCCCACTCCTGATGCAGCCCATTACAGTCAGTCATTGGCCCAGAATGCTTGTTTGGCTCTAAAAATAACATTACTTAATTTTTGCCATGTTTTTAAAAGATTTATACATATCCTCTGAGAGAGAATTTTATTTTCTCAAATAGGAGATGATAAAGAATGCTGCTTATCCACTAAGTTATAAAGGGTGGGTTGAAATTCTTCCAGCTAAGGAAGACATGTCTGTGTGTTAGTTGTGTAATACAGGCAGTTACAATCAGAGTGATTCTAAGACCAAGGCTGTCTGAGAAGTATGTAAAGATCTTTGTCCAAAATGATGCTAATTTAGAGCATTCCCAAAACATATAATCTTGTGAAGTTGGAGCTAGATGGCATTGCTTGTAGGTTGGATCTTGCCCTGGGTATATTTTGGACAATTTTAAACAAGATAAATGTGATCGATGAAAGAGCTGTAGTTGAATTAAGGAATGTTAAGCACATGTAGAAGGTTGGTGATTATTTTATACTCCCATTTTCATAACCCCCTTATCCAGGGCAAGCTATTGTGCCTATCTGAGTAATCATCAGGTGCAAGGCAAGAACAGTACCTGCACAGGATGCCAGTCCATCACAGGGTGAACACAGAAGCACACTTAAATGCATGGGAAGCACTTTGTTTGTCCCCACAGGAAAATGTGGCTTTTTATAGAAGCTCTATGTAAATATTGTCATAACAAACCATAAATACACAATATAATGGCTAACACTTTTAATTTAAGTAAAGATAAAAAGCAGTCACAATGAGGCATTATAAAGCCATATTGCCATTGTTATAAAGAGAATCCCAGTAGTGTTTCTTGACACACTTCAGCTGAATAATTTGTTGGCAGAAAGTACTCCATGTTAAGTGTGCAAAAGAGGATATGCAACATTGTTCATAATCTCACTTTTTTTTGTTCTCATTCTCTCTTTTGCTTTTACCTCCAGTAGGTCAAGAATGTGTCCAATAATTGAGTCTTTATAATAAACTTGGTGGGTTTGAAGTGATATTACTGACTCAGCAAACCACAGTGTTGCAATGTCCATTACAGAGATGCAGAAAATATAAAGGATGTCACTGCCCACATTAAAGGGGCACATTCTCCTCAGAGACTGGAAGTAGAGGCCATTTTTGTGTGGCAGAAGTCAATTAGCAGTTCCTTGGTTTTGTTGATGGTGCTTTGCAGACACTTCTTTCTGCACCAAGAAACAATGGTTCTCTACCTGACTGTTCTCCACCTTACTCCTCTCCTCTGTCTCACCCTTGTTGCTAATACTTCCCTTCAGTTCAGAATAATCTGAGAATTTCTGCATGTGACATGACCTGGTGTTGTATTTATTGAATGAGGAGTACAAAGAGAAAGAAGAGGGCAGGACTGCTACTTGTGGTTGATTGTTATATGGTTTGAAATATTAGGGGTGTAGTAGTCTACTTTTGTTGGGTTCCTGCACATGATGGGATTTATGGGAATGAAAAGGCAGATAGTCTACCTAAAAAAACAAGTAAAAGGCCAGAGGTGGATGTACTAATTAGTATGAGAAGTGAAGTCTTGCAAAACTGGCTGGGATCAACAAGTGGCAGATGATATGGGGTAATAGAAAAATGGGTATGTGGGTGATATCATGCATCGTGTAGATCAGTGGAAGGGAAATGTCTGATGTGTAAAAACAGGAAGGATGATGTGTGGCTGGGAAGGTTGAAACTTGGAGATACTGGTTTAAACTCCGCAATAATACTAATGAGAAAGCATGACAATGGTATGTATGAATCATGAATGTTACCAGCAATGGAAAAACAAATAATGATGGTTTGTTCCATATACAGTCCATCCATCCATCCATTATCCAACCCGCTGTATCCTAACTACAGGGTCACGGGGGTCTGCTGGAGCCAATTCCAGCCAACACAGAGCGCAAGAAAGGAAACAAACCCCAGGCAGGGCGCACACACCAAGCACACACTAGGGACAATTTAGGACCACCAATGCACCTAACCTGCATGTCTTTGGACTTTGGGAGGAAACTGGAGTACCTGGAGGAAACCCACGCAGAAATGGGGAAAACATGCAAACTCCACGCATGGATTACCCGGGAAGTGAACCTAGAGTCTCCTAACTGCTAGGCAGCAGCGTTACCCACTGTGCCACCTCCATATACAGTATTTAAGTAAAACTTTTTGAAGAAAATAATTGGAAATACAAAAGGATTTGAAGTGAGAGTGGACCTAGGAGTTAAAATGGGTCAAATGAGGTACATAGTGTGGTAATTACATTTATAATCAAAACAGTTTCTGGGTGGGAGAATCTGGAGAATTGGCCATTTCTCTCTCACACTCCAAGTACAGCCGTCTCCAAAAATTTTGAGAATGACACAAATATTCATTTTCACAAAGTTTGCTGCCCCAGTTTTTATGATGGCAATTTGCATATACTCCAGAATGTTATGAAGAGTGATCAGATGAATTGCAATTAATTGCACAATCCCTCTTTGCCATGAAAATGAACCTAGTCCCAAAAAACCGATTTCCACTGTTGTTGTGAAGACGGAGAAAGTCCAGCAAGTGCCAGAACCATCTCCTACAGTTAATTCAGCTGCTGGATTGGGGCACCACCAGTGCAGATCTTGCTCAGGAATGGCAGCAGGCAGGTGCGAGTGCATCTGCATGCACAGTGAGGCAAAGACTATTGCAGGATGGCCTGGTGTCAAGAAGGGCAGCAAAGAAGCCATTTCTCTCCAGGAAAAACATCAGGGACAGACTGATATTCTGCAAAAGGTACAGGGATTGGATTGCTGAGGTAAAGTCATTTTCTCTGATGAATCCCCTTTCCGATTGTTTGGGGCATCCAGAAAACAGATTATCAGGAGAAGAAAAGGTGAGCACTACCATCAGTCCTATGTGATGCCAACAGTTAAGCAACCCTAAACCATTCATGTGTGGGGTTGCTTCTCAGCCAAGGCAGTGGGCTCACTCACAATTTTGCCTAAGAACACAGCCATGAATAAAGAATGATACAAAAACATCCTCTGAGAGCAACTTCTCCCAACCATCCAAGAACAGTTTGGTGACGAACAATGCTTTTTCCAGCATGATGGAGCACTGTGCCACAAGGCAAAAGTGATAACTAAGTGGCTCAGGGAACAATGCATCGTAATTTTGGGTCCATGACCAGGAAACTACCAAGATTTTTAACTTGTGGTCAGTCCTCAAAAGACAGGTGGACAAACAAAAACCCATAAATTCTGACAAACTCTGCATTGATTATTCAAGAATGTGCTGCCATCAGTCAGGATTTGGTCCAGAAGTTGATTGACAGCATGCCAAGGCGAATTGCAGAGGTCTTGAAAAGAAGGACCAACACTGAAAATATTGACTCTTTGCATAAACCTAATGTAATTGTCAATAAAAGCCTTTGAAACTTACAAAATACTTGTAATTATACTTCAGTATGCATAATAACATCTGACAAAAAGATCTAAAAACACGGAAGCAGTAAACTTTGTGAAAACCAATACTTGTGTCATTCTCAAAACGTTTGGCCACGACTGTACAGTAGGTGGTGGTAATGCATCTTTAAAATGAATGTGGACCGCCATAAATGGAAAGAAGAAAACTATTCTAATGTGGCTGTTTAAGATCTGAGTTTGATACCTCCAGTTTAAAGGAAAGAATAAGGATAAAAGTTGGAATTAGCATAAACTGTCCTAATAAATGGGGAGAATTACGTCAGGAAGGGCATCCGGTGTGAAATTTTGCCAAATCAATATGCAGACAATACAAATTTCCATACCGGATCGGTCGAGCCCCGGGTTAACAATGACCGCCACCAGTACTGTTAGCCAACAGGGTGCTGGCAGAAATCGGGCTACTGTTGGCCAAAGAAAAAGAGGGTGAAGAAGATGGGGGAGACGTGTCCGGAGGCAGGAGGAGAAGAGGAAAGTAAAAAGAGTGGAAGGTTTATGGATGTGGTATAAAAGAGGTCATGCAGGTGATGGATGTAACAGAACAAGATGCAGAGGACAGAAAGATATGGAAGAAGATGATCTGCTGTGGCAACCGAGAGCCGAAAGAAGAAGATAAGAAATATAATGATTTACTTCATGGGATAGTACATAATAAACATGAGTAGTTGTGTCAAATATTTGAAAAATTAAAATGCACTGTGTAAATTTTTAATATTTAAATATTCACGATTGTAATAAAAATTTGCAATTTTTGCTTTGTGCTCTCCCCCACCATAACCTATCTTCTGTGGGGGAGGAGCAAAAGCTTTAGATTCATCAAAAATGTTGATCTGGTTTTGGATGGAACTTGATGTTTTAGGGTCCCCTTATAACGAAAGCATTAATATCTCCATGATGGGTGTGTATCTGTGTGTCAGAATTTCTTGAGGACGGTCTAGAGCTAAAATGGTTGGACAGAAAAATACCAAACTCAAACCTTAAGCCTGTAATGAGATGATGATGTGCTCATTAGTTTTTGAGCCAAATCATGTAAGAAAGGGGACACTCTACAGGAACCCTCAAATACTTTAATTCTGTAATTATGAATTCTTCTCGTCAATTGCTATACCTATCTTATGATCAGAGAGATCAGCATCAGAGCGGTAAATAATTACTGAAATGTTATAGAATAGTTTAGGTAACTTGATTCCTAGGGCGCAAAGCCTACTGACACTCACGTCCGAATTTTTCACCCTCTGACAGAGGTCCATAGGGGGCTAGATCCCTGGTAATGGATAAAAAAATAATACATTTCTAAGCAGTTACTTTGATATAGTCAAAAATCTGTCATTTTTAACCTTCTGGGAGTGGCTCTTAGAGGGCAATAATCAAATATGAAAACTATGACTTTATTCTTGATCAGCAAACTTGAAAATTCATTAAACGACACTTCACATAACTACTTGTTCGAAAATTTTGTTAAAGGGAGTGACTTTGACTCCTCCTATTTCGAATAAGTATTTATGTGGAGCATCGAGTCCTATCCCATTTGGGTTTGAACCTCGGAGGCCAGTTGATATGGCATGCACAACTTCAAGTCCGTCTAATTATTTTTGGTAGAAAACACATAGGTTTACTCTTTTGTAATTTACTGCACAAAATATGATTCAAAATGACTTTAAAATGAGTTGTTTTTTTTTTTTTGCTGGTCTAGAGGGTCAAATATAGGGGGAACCCTCACAAAAATCAATCTCTTGCATAAGCAGACATCAAGATTAGTCGAAAGGTATATCGTATGTGGAAATTTTCATGTAGCGGTGATTCAGGAGGCACCGGGCAAACAAGTGATTTCAAAGCGTCCGTAATAGCAGGGTGTTGTACCGTGTTAACCATTATAGATGCAATGAGAAGTCGAGCAAAATTGCATATTTTATTGGCATACTGAACAGATTGCAATATGCAAGCTTTCATCTTGCCTGCTCGAAAGCTTCAATATTGTGATCTGTTCAGTTAGCCGATATAACGTGTAATTTTGCTCGAGTTCAAAAAGTGTCTGTAAGGAATTCTTCTGAATACAATAAACTCTGTGTTGCATTCTTAGTAATGTTACAGTAATGTGAAACAGCAAATTATTTTCAAAAATTCTATGAACAGTTCTTTAATGAAAAACGTTTCGTTGATCGTTAAAAAAACAGAAGGCTCTTTTCGTATACCAATCACCACAGTACCGGTAAACTTGCTTGCAAACCCCGCCCCCTAACGTCATAACGTCACGCGACTCGTCTGATGATTGCACGTCGAGAGGAGTTTGTTCCGGGAAGTGAAGCAGTGCCTGATATAAACAGCAGCCTGGCAGTTCAAGCGGTGAGGACGTAATGGGTTTGACATTTTGCTGGTGTGTTTAAAGTTGTTTAATTCTTTTATAAGGGACGTATCGATTATTGTTTAATGTTGTTGTTAAGAACAGACGCTTGCTTGTGCTTCGTGGTAGCGTGAACAGTCTTCGCGAAGCCTGTAGTGAAAGTACAGGCCACAAACTCTTTTTCTTATCTCCCGTGAATATCCAAAAGCGGTATAAACACTGATAAACCTCTGGGTTTAAATTCGGGGATTCATGTTTATTGCAGTTGTCGAAGCAAATATTCTTAGTAAATAAAAAAGACACTCGCCCTTGTCCCCTAGTTGTGTTCCGTATTTCCCATGCCAGATGGAACACAATAAACAGTCATTCGTTTGTTATCCTTCCGTTTAAAGAACCTCGTTATTAATTATGGTATAGAAGTATATAGCTTGTGGGTCCGTCATCTGTATATGTAGACTACAGTTTATAATGTTATATATTCAAATATAGCTTGTGTATCTTGCCTTATAATTTCTTAAATTAAAAACTGACTATTTTGTTTTTAAAAGAGTAGACCTGAAGTTACACGCAAAGTCAACCAATTTGAATTAAAAAAATTCTGTCCTCCAGCCCACACCCAGTGCAGTTTAATCTGTCCTAAAGAGAGAGTTTTAATAGTTTACTCCAATCCGGTTTTTGCATCTCATACAAATTAAATCACCTCTTAATAATTAAAGTGTGTCCCTCTCTAAACTTCAACATTAACATTTAATAATATTTTAAGGACAGCATCCCACTATTATTTTTTTGTTCTAGCAAATGTTGTATTGTAACTGTATGCTTTATATTGTCTGTCACCATCGGTTGTGTTCTTTTGTTGTTTCGCTTCGAATTGCTAGTTGTATGCCATAAAAATTAAATTCAGTTGTATGAGCCAATTTCAAGCTCAGCATATCCAAACTCTACCTAGAGCCCATTTGGTGTAAAACTGAAAAAAAGTTAGGAAAAATTCCCAAATGACATGCTTTGACCTGTCTTCAGTAATCATGCATTGATTTTAGGTGCTCACTGAAGTTTCCTGCCTTCTTGAAGGCAGCAGCGCTGCAGTTCTCCATTCAGACACCTGTTTCAGGGCTTTACTCACTGCTGTATAATATGTTATTTTTGTAAACACCTACCACTCATCTCTCAGTGGACCTCACATTATCTTCTCCAGTGTGCTCTAATATAGTTTTGAGGAATATCAAATTTTCATAAGTTTACTCAATTTAATTTTGTATACAAGTCATATTTTACTCCTCATAAGTTACATTTAATGGGCCTTAACCCAGATCCCCTCAGTCACTTATGCCCCAGTGATTCCCCATTAGCATGTATGCAAATGTATTGGCTTTATCCTCCTGTTCTGGCTTTCTGGACTCTAATCTCTTGTTCACCCTCTTCAGTGCTATCAGTTCCTGTTTCTCTTTTGCCAAATGTTCTTGTACTCCTAGACCTTTTAGGACTGTTCCGTTTTTGCACAAGAATAAATTCTGGACATGGTAGCTGCTAAACATGTCTTGCCTCTAGGTGGAAGACCATTAATTACACTGAAGAACTGATTGTGTACCTTTTTACAACCTGATCCTTTTGGAGTTGCCTGCATCTCAGATAGCATTCAGTGAGTCCATAGTTCATTCATAACTGGGAATCTCTTGCTTCCAGAGTTAAATCTTTTATGTGCCGAGACTCGTGACGTGGTTACTACCTTGGTCAAGTGTGGTCAGTTGGTGCTGCTGTGGCTCCTGGAGATATGGCACAGGTCATGGTTGGGGGATGAGAGAGAGGGGTGTTGTGTGGATTTATTTTATATATTGCTCTTTTCTTACTTTGAGTTGATTTCTTTTCAACTTTAAAAATAAATAGCTGACCACAAAAAGATGGTGAAAGAATTTATGCACTTCACATGCTTTTTGCAGTGGGCAGATAAGATTATTCATTATTTGATGGATGACAGCAGTGGTTTCCTTTAATGATCCTTCATGTGGCTCGAAAAGTGCTTGGGCTGGTCTGTCTTTGTTTGTGTTTTGGTGCCTTTCTGTCCATGTAGTTGATTTTATCAGATGACCTCATATTGAAACTGCTGGTCAATGCCTACAAAAGTGAACTCGCCAACAGCTTTGCAAGGAGCCTTAATAATAATAATGATAATAATACATTTTAATTATATAGCGCCTTTCCCATGCTCAAGGCACTTCACAGAGTTTAAGAAAGAATAGCAGGGTATACAGTATATAGCATTGTACTAAACCAGATAATAAAGAAGAGTAAGATAGTAAATTCAGAGATAAAGCCTTACAGACAACATAATTGATGGTTTAGCACACACACATACAGGTTACATGAGCATCTTGACATAGAGGTAAACTGAGAGAAGGGTAATAATGACAGGTAGAACTAAAAAGCCTTCCTGAACAAATGAGTTTTGAGATGTTTTTTAAAAGAATTCATGGAGTCACCTGATGTAATTAATTTCGGTAGGTCATTTCATAGTCTGGGCTCTATAAAGCTGAAGGCCCTGTCACCCATTAAGTGTAGATTAGTGTGGGGCACATTAAGATTGCCAGAATCAGAGGACCTTAATGGGCGGACAGGCACATAGTGATGGAGAAGGTTACTGATGTAGTTTGGCATAGGGTCATTTAAGGCTTTGTAGGTTATTAGTAGAATTTTTATATTTGATTCTGTAAGACACGGGGAGCCAGTGAAAGCGGAGCATGATGGGTGTTATGTGCTCGCTGCTGCTGGTTCTTGCAGCCAAGTTTTGAATAAGCTGCAGCTGTGATATAAGATTAGAAGGGGCACCTGCCAGTAGGGAATTACAATAAACGATGTGGGATGTGATAAAAGTAGGGACAAGTTTCACAGCATTAGAGAAGGAGAGGAAGGAGCGAACACGGGACATGTTACGGAGGTGAAAGTAAGAAAGTTTCTTAATGTGATTTATGTGGGCGGAATAAGAGAGGGAGGAATCAAAAATGACACCAAAATTCTTTGTAGAGGCAGGTCTGATGAGATCACCACCAAGGTGGACTGGAAAGGAGCTCATTTTATTGAGTTGCACTTTAGTCCCAATTTGCAGGAGTTCAGTTTTGTTGCAATTTAATTAGGGATGCACCGAAATGAAATTCTTGGCCGAAGCCGAATAATAGTGAAATGCTCGGCTGAAGGCCGAATACCGAACGTGGTGTTTCGCATTTTTTTCCATTTATTTTGCCAATTTTTTCACCATTACAATAATTAAATAGTAAAAATTTGCTTTTTACTATTTTGTGTTGCTTTTCAGAGAAATAAATCAAATAACAAAAATACAATTTCAAAATATTTATTTAACACTGAACATTTTTTTTAAACATTCCAGCAGATATTATACAAAGAAAGCACAATATAACTTAAAATAAATAAATTAGTAAAATAAAAAAATATTTTTATTTGGCCATCTTTGAAGCCCCCCTTCTTGAATAGCCTATGTTAGGCCTATAACTGACTGCTAAAAGAATGTAACTCTGTATGTCTACAACAACAAATGTGCATTGAATAGTGCAAAAAATGTGGATGAACCCACAACAAATGAATAACTGTCCTAGACATTAGCCTACTTAGCCTACTTCTTCAGGAAAAGTGGCAGGTTCTTCTTTATGAAAAGTAGCTTCTCTGCTTTCTCACATGAAAGTCGGTTCCTCTTCTCATCGATGACATGAGATGCAGCACTAAACAGTCTCGCGCTGTCGGTGCTTGTGCATGGAGCAGACAAGTACCTGCAGAATAGTTGAAATTTTTATTGCAGTTTTCTGACAGTTGCTCATTTCAAAACGAACAATGTCTTCAAGATAATGAAATGGTTGAAACCCAGTGTAGGCCTACTATTTTACTACACTGAAAATAGTTAAATTTTCACATAATATAAAATATAGGTAGTAACACTTTACAATGTTTCCTTTTGTTAACATTATTGCATTAACTAACAATGAGCAATACATTTGTTATGGTATTTATTAATCTTCGTTAATGTAAGATAATAAAAAATATTTAGTCCATGTTAGTATAAGTGCATTAACAATTTTAACAAATAGGCCTACCACTTTTGATACTTTTTAATTCAAAAATTAAAAATGTGATACTTAGTTTTAATACTGTATTAGTAAATGTTAACATTAAGATTAATAAATGCTTTTAATAAGGGTTTTTCATTGTTAGTTAATGTTAAAAATAGAAACTACTTATAAAGTGTTACCATAATCCAAAATATAAATAAAATCTTAAATTAATTTCCCATAGAAGTAGCCTACCTGCGTGCCATCTGCGCCAGGTCGGGAAAGCGGCCTTGATTGGTCCTCCAAAATTCGAGAGGGTTATTGCTCCTGGGGATGATGGAGACTTCTGAGAGATAACCATCTAACTGTTGAGCGGTTGAGCTTGTCCTCTGTCTTGCAAATGGGTTATTCTCTTGGAGGATCTCATCGAACATGTCAGACAGCGAGACTATGCGCGACTCATCTGTAGTACGAGCCAGTTTACTCTCTGCGCTGTTTTCATCTCCTGCGCTGTGCATCACCTGACCGTCTCCATCACCTAGCGGCTTTCCCAAATCCAACTCTCCCTGGATCATTTCTCGTGCAGCTTTTCCCCACATCCAAGTAATGATCTTTATATCGTGGATCAAGCACAGTCGCGATGCAGTACAGGGGTTCTGAGTCCGCCTGACTAAATCGTGTGCTGACCGCGCACTTTTAGTTGTTTTAACTCCGTGGTCTGTTTCAGCCTCTTTGTTTAAAAGACGCTTTAGTGCTGCAAGTAAAAGTATAACGTCTGCCACAGATGCATCAGATGAGCTTATCTCTTTTGTTATCTGCTCAAAGGGGGTGAGAAGAGAGAGAACGTTCTCGATTAACACCCACTGGTATGCGGTGAATGTCGCGGGCAGGTCATGATCTGCTATGTATGTAGCCAAGGCTCGCTTTTGCGCAAAAAGGCTTTCCAGCATATAATATGTACTGTTCCACCTTGTGCTCACATCTTGTTGGAAACGTTTTGTGGCGTTCCGAACTGTTCTTGGATAGATTGTAGGCGCGCATAGGCAAGCGGTGAATGTTTTAAATGGCCAACAATTTTCCTGCCTATCACTATCACATCTGCTATACTGCGCTGACTCAACAATCCCTCGTTGACTGCCAGTTGAATTGTGTGTGCCATACACCGTATGCCTTTCAGATCACTATCTTCCATGGCTTTAGCCATATTTCTTGCGTTGTCACTGACTACCTCTTGCACTTTAGATCAGTCGATATGCCAAGTGTCAAACATGTTGGCGAACACCTCGGATATGGCTACAGCTGTATGGGACCCTCTAAACTCTTGTGAGTGAAGCACAATCTTTTGTAGCTTGAAATCTGTGTCGATCCACTGCGCAGTTAAACTCAGCATACTGGTGGGGCTCACATCCGAGCTCCAAATATCAGTCGTGAAGCTGAGGGCTGCAATATCTGTAGCCAAGAGCTCATGGACCTGAGTTGAAACGACGTTATACGTCTCAGGTAAGCACACGTCTGAGAAATGCCGTCTACTAGGCATGGTGTAACAGGGCTCAATATGGTCTATAAGCCTTCGAAATCCAACATCCTCTACAACAGAGAATGGTTGATCATCCAATGCGATGAATTCCATTATCCTTTTAGTAATACCTTTAGCTTTGGCACTGTCATTGGCAAACTTTTTTGCCTTTTCTAAGAAGTCAGCCACAGATGGAGTGGGTGTCCAAGGACTGAGAGGAGCTACTTTTCTTTTCGCTGCTGCTGTTGCCGTAGCCGCTGCCGTGTCTTTCTCGTACTCTGCATGATGTTCGGGGTGTCTTGATTTTAAGTGATAAATTAAACTTGAAGTGCTGTACGTTTTTGTAGATGCACCCCCTCTGGACAATTCAGCAGAACAGTGTCTGCAAACGGCCGTTCTTGCCTCTTTCTCTGACGCTTGAAAGTGCTTCCACACTGCTGACATTTTTGCTGCATAAAGCGCGCGCCTCTCACTCTACGCGGGTTACTATTTGATCGCGTCATTAAAAACGTCATTGTTCGGCAAAATTTATTCACCCGAACACCGAAAGTGCTTTTTTTGGCTATTTTCGGCCGAATAATTTTGGTTGCCGAACATTCGGTGCATCCCTAAATTTAATTTTAAAGCATTCTGCTCCATCCAGGTATTAATTTTGCTGAGGCAGGTTGTGAGCTGAGAAAGCTCTGATGAAGTTGCACTTTTAACATTGAAATAGAGTTGAGTATCGTCTGCATAAAATGATAACCCAGTCCATAGCTACAAATAATATGGCCAAGGGGAAACATATAAATAAAGAAGAGAAGAGGGCCGAGGATAGAGCCCTGAGGGACTCCTTGTGTGACTGGTTCTGAGCTGGATCTGCTGTTGCCGAGACTAACAAACCCTTGTCTATCAGTCAGATAGGACTTAAACCACTGGAGGGCAGTGCCAGAGATACCCAGCATGTTCTTCATTCTGGATGGTAGAATGTTATGTCTGACCTGAGTGTCAAATGCTGCACTGCATTGGTTAGAGTTTGAAATCCCAGTTAAGATGGTCATCTGTTGGCTTGTTTCACATCTCATTTTGGTTTGGCTGTCATTTAATGAAGAAAGGAATACGTTTAGAGGACTGAATCCTTAAGAGCAGGGATATTAAAATGAAGGGAAGAGAAGTTAATTAGCAGTGAAAAGTGGTCACTGATTGGGAAAAGAGTGAGAATGAAAACCTGCAGTCCTCCAGGCCTGGAATTTGACACCCTTGCTTTAGGTACAGCATTTTTTCCCCACGTATCCCGGGGGTGTGTGTAATGCTAATTGACAGCTCTATGAAGGCCCTATTTTTGTGTGTGAGTGTGCCTTGTGATTAATTGGGGCCAGGATAGGCTTGGGCTGACTGTGATCTTGTCCTAGCAGGTTTGGAAATGGAAAGGGTAATGTCATGGTCTGAAAGCACATTCTTTCTCCTCAATGAACATACTTCTTGTATGGTGTCTTCTAGTTTTGTAAACTGTGCATTATTGCCAGACTTTTTTTTTCCAAATTATTTTAGCCTTGTGTTGCTCTCAGGCAGACAATTGTGTTCAGCAAGTACCTACCTGTTCACACTTTCACTAAGGCATGTGTTTTGGTATGACAGCAACTTCCTGTATTTAACTTTTCATCCACCCCTGTGGTTTTGTTTCCATGGAGCTTTTTAATCTCCACAGCAGCCTTAGACAGGGAAATACTAGAGATACTCTTTGTATTCCTTTGTTTTTCTGTGATATCTACGGTTGAGGTCTGCCTTTCCCTACCTATGCCAAGAATGTGCAAGCGGTCCTCTGTTTATCCATCTTGAATCATCAAATTATTTGCCAGAACCACCTTAAGTACAGGTTCATCTGAAAGTCGCTCACCAATGGTCTCAAACCCTGGGCATTTCCTTTAACCACTGCTGCAGATGGCATTATTTTTGACCCTGTTGGCATTTGTTAGTAAAGAGGCCTAAGCCAGTTACTTCAGCTCTTCCTGAAGAATTTTCAGTTGTTTCCTGGCCTGCTAAGAGATTTAATCCCTCCCATTTGTTCTGTCTTTTTCCCATGGTGCAGAGTATGTATTTTCACTAGATTCCAAAACTACTGGTATAGGAGATTGATTTCAAACATTGGGGCCTTGCGGGATAATGGAGACTTCGATCGAAAGCTTCACTATTAGGATCACAGTGCTACTGCTACTACAGCAATTATTTACTTGGTTAATTCCATACTCACACCCGGCCTTAAATTTTAAGAAGACCTAGTAGTTAAGTAACTCTGTATGTGGAGATGAATTCACTCATTTTTGAAGAAAATACCAGTTCCAGATTTAGAAATTTGGATTTTTATCCTAACCACTTCCTATTCAATTGAAATGTTCTAGACAGAGTTACATAAGGCTACATAAACAACGTAATCAGCAGTCATTTGAGATGTTGCATTTCCATGAAATGGTGACATTTGGTGATTGAACAATACAACAAATCTTAATGAACTGAAAAAAACACTTTGCATCACCAAAAACAGCAGACAACTTTTTTTGCTTTGCGGCCTCCCTCACCATAACCTGTCATCTATGGGAGAGGAGTCTGATAGCCAGTAATGTGCTGCCTGTCAGAACAGGTACTACACAATTCTTTTCCAGGTATGAATAACTCAGCCACAATCTCGACCCTTTTTCATTTTTCCATTTTGTCGTGGTACATAAAACGCATAACATCAGGTTGACAAGTCTCTCTCCTGTTTGCGAGGTCCAGACCTCCCACATTACTCATTTCTTTTAGTGGCACTTGTATGCATTCTATTTCCAACTGAGCGATCATTGTTTCTCAACCCCTTCACACACAGAGCCCACCTCTACCACTTAAAACAAAAAAAGGCCACTTCATTACAACAGTTTTGTGAGGAGCTACAGGGAAATAAATTACAATCCTTTTATAAAGGATGACTTGCATGGTAAAGGAGCTATGTCAAATAATCCATTCTTTTCCATGTCATGTTTCTGACCTGCTTTTTCCATTGGCAATTAATTGGTCTTTATTTTTAAGTGCCATTATAAAGTACAATTATTAAAATATATACCAGTACATATGTTTGTTTTATCCCTTGTAATCTTGTACAATGTATGTTATATTTTATTAATCTTTTTTTTAAGCGCCATGCTTCCACAATTCAAATCCACACTGCATGTTACTAGTTGTTAATGCTCTTATCAGTAATTTAAAACTAAATTCATTATGTTCCATAATGCAATTCAGGATTGATAAATAGTGAAATTAATTCAATTATTTGATTCATTTTAAGTGAATGGTTTACTTTTTTTCCTTCCCCAGTGTAGGCTTGGCTAAATAATTTGGAAGGTCACAGCATAATTCATCTAGTTGATTGTGAGTATATCATTAAAATACACCCTGCATGTTGGCATAGGTTATTGCACTTAGAGTTTTGTATATTTGTTGTGGTGTGGTTAATTTGGAAAATTAAAAATGTTTTTTGTACAAGGTTTGAAGTTTATTAATATTTAGCTCAATTTAATTGAATAACTTGTGTGTAGATAGTTCAAGTAATTGAATTCCATTTGTATTAAATAAGGATCAAAGAAAAAAACAGTTTTATTAGATTTCATTAGTTGTTTTTTTTTTCTTTGTTTTTTTTTTAGGTAATCTAACCATGCATACAGACAAGAGAGTAAAGTAACTTTTCAAGGAATACAAGACCTATAAAGATGCCAGCAGTATCATCAGGTCTAAAGGAACTGTACCTTTCAACATCTCTAGGAGAATTAAACAAGAAAGCTGAGGTTAAACCAGATAAAATCAGCACACGGAGGTACAGATTTTTTGTTTTGTTTTGTTTAAATCATGGCCTACATTCACATACTAGTATAGCTGGTATACCTGATTGCACACGTATTCAGAAATGGTGATTTACAGTCTATGCTGTTTTTATCTGGTAACTAAAAAAAAATCTGGGTCCTCCTCTTTGAAAACATTTAACGCATTCTCCTGTTTAACTAATCTAACTTGCCTATTGCTTTTGAGACTGTTTTGCATGCATCTACCTACTATTTCTATTACCTTGAAAATCTTCCTTCACAATATTAAAAATAACTTTTTTTTTTTTTTAATTTCAGTTATGTTCAGAGTGCTTGTAAAATATTTAAAGCTGCAGAAGAGTGCAGATTGGACAGAGATGAAGAAAAAGCATATGTGTTTTATATGAAGTTCCTCTCTGTTTATGATCTTATTAAAAAAAGGCCTGATTTTAAGCAGCAGCAGGTATATATTATAAATGTTATTAATTATGTGAAGAATGGTTATTGATTGTACCTTTGTTTTCTGATAAACTATGATTCTTGTGTAAAAGCTATATGTGAACAAAGTGTGACATGCTTAAACAGTCATTAACAAAATATTTTCAATATTTTCTGTGAATTTTACAATTTAAAACAGTGACAGGTTAATGTCTAGATATGTTTAACTGCAATTGACTGAAATGTACATCAGTATGTTTAATCTGTAACTGATTCAACAATATTATTTTTAAGAAGTACATAATACTGTTTATTTTATTTTTCCCTCCAGGACTATGTTATGTCTATGCTTGGACCAACAAGTTTCAAAAAAGCAATTGAAGAAGCTGAGAAGCTGTCGGATAGTCTTAAACTTAGGTATTGTATTGTTAGTTTGTTTTCCTCATAATGTTTAAATAATGAGTTGTGTTTTTCTTGTGCTGATCTGAAGTTTTTAAATATGTATTTTGGCACTCTTTTTCCATGCCCCATGAACTGTATCTGACATTAATGCCATTGGTTGAGCAGTAAAAAGTGCAGAAGACAAGCATGAACAAAAGAAATGTAATGAATCTTCAGTTTTAACCATCTACTGTTTTCTGTTAGCTTTAATTCTAAATTAATTAGGATGTGTGTGTAAGAACAGATTGAATGAGCCCACCACCAGTTGCTTTAATCATTTCTCTACATAATGTGCTCCAGTCCGCATAATTCAGTTCAGGGTCATGGGTGTGCTGTCCCAACAGTATTGGGTACAAGGAAAGAAATCAGCCCTGGACAAGGTGTACTCACACTGGAGCCAGTTTAGAAATCCCAGTTAACCTAATTTCCATTTCATTATGGATGTGGTAGGAAAATCTCTTTCAGACAAGGGGAAAAGCTGCAAACTCTGCACAGACAGTGACCATGTTTGGGGTTTATAATTCTGTTAAATGTTTTTTGCCCAAAAAAGCGTGGGACATCTTTGTTGTGACAAAAAAAGAGGAGCCAAATCTTGAAAAGGGTGTAGTTTGCCCATAGGATGTGCAGGATGTTGTTCATCTTTTGAGGGAGGAAGGCAAGTCTACTGGAAGCAGAATAAACACCTCACTCACCTTATTTGATAACACTGCCTTGTCTGTGCCCTAGTAATGCTTTGAGTGATGTGTAGCCTAGTTTCCTCACTATTTGTATTCAGCTTTGTTTAAACGTTTGGGTTTTTCTGTCTTATGTAAACCATGCTGACAGTATTTTCATTCCTCAATGTGTTATGCCACAGGCACAAACTGTATATTGAAATAGATTCAGTAGGTTTTGTGGATTGTTGGCTATGTTAGCTTAATTCATTCTTTGTCAGAAGATTTTAAGTATAAGGAGAACATATTTCAATGTTTACTCTATATAGGGTCTTGAGCAGCATACGCCATTATACTATGTCTTATATGGCTAAATTACAAGAGTTACATGATGGCAAGGCTACCATTTATACCAGTAATATTAAAATTAATTAGTTATTTTTGTGTTTTTAAACTAGGTTTTTTTCCAGGTTAATTTTGTATACCTTCTGTTTTTAATTGGGTACTGACATTAAAAATGAGTGTATCCTTTAGTCAAATATAACAAATATTGTTTGAAGCAGAATCCACAAAATTAAATTGGAAGCTGACAGACCAGCCTACCACAGCTGGCAAAATCTGCATTCTGGATTTTGTTGCACTTGTGTCTGTAATCATATACTGTTCTTTGGATTTATTATTATTTGGATATACCGCAATATTCTCATAACATAACATACTCTGATCTGCTTAATAATAATTTTTCTGATGAAGGAGCCTATCCTTGGTATTATCTGGTGTAAGACATAAAACCTCCTGTGGAAATGGTGGCATTTCACCAATAAATTTACAAAGAAAGTTTGCTGGTTTAGAATCTTTAATTAACCTAACAAGCATATCTTTGGAATTTAGAGAATAAACAATATGTACGCAGGAAGAATATGCAAAGAACATACAAATATTGATTTTTTTTTTTTATTATATATACAGGCTTACTTTTCTACTCCCAAATATATATATATATATATATATATATATATATATATATATATATATATATATATATATTTTTTTTTCCCCTGAAATATACCTAAAACAAAAATGTAAAAAATAATGAAAGCCAGAAAGTTTAAGGTCCCCAATATTGTAGAATTGGATAGTGTTGCTTAAATAGAGTTTGATTTTTTTTCCACCCCCACCCCCCATTTAAGATATGAGGAAGCAGAAGTACGCAAAAAACTAGAAGAGAGGGAAAGACAAGAAGAAAAGAAGAAAAAACTAGAGAAATCAAAAACTGAAGAAAAAGAACCAGCCAAAGGTGCCCTGAAAGAGAATGGAGATGTGAAAAAAGACAAGAAGGTAAAGTTGTTACACTGCAACAGCTTCCATTATTAAGACAGTTGTGTTCGACAGCAAGATTTTAACAAAAGTGAACAGAAGTAATGACTGTTAAAAATGTTCCGTGAATGATATAGCTGATCTTTTAAGTTTTGAAATAGAAAATATAATATGTTCGGCTGTTATTTTCACACCAGCACCATGAACAGCAAGTGAGCAATCTCCGTGTTAATCTAAGTTAAGTCTCACTCTATTTTTAATTCTGCATAGAAGCTAAAAGAGCTGGTATCACCTCTTATATTTTTTCCAAGAGGTTTGAAAGTCTCAAAAATTAAAGTGGAAATAATTTTAAAATGTAAAGATTTTTTAATAACACATGTAATATTTACTTTGGAATCTTTGTGATTTACTGAAACAAATACTAACAATAACATTGACGGCAGTTGAAAATAATGCAGACCAATTGAGTGAACCATTTTGCCAAGAATCTGTGAATTATGTTGTTTTTTTATTAAATTAAAATATAGTTGACAGAATTTGTTGGCATTAATATAGTTTAAAAGTGATAAAATGTGCCAGTTTTCCAGCACCTTCTTAATGGAACATACATTTCAAGATACAACTGAACACTAATAATGCCATTTAAAGTGTAGATTGTAGAATATTTCTGACACCAACACTAGTTTAGCCCATGACCTCATACCTAGAGAAAATGTTTTTTCTTTTACACTAGTTCATTTTTAAAATATCAAGTTCTAAATGTATTGACTTGTATAGAGCTTTCATAGTTTGGAAGATTCAGAAAGTGTTGCATATGCAAAAACAGAGAATTTATAGTATTTCTGATTTATAAAATCACTCTTTAAATTTTATATTTTAGATTAAGTTGCAGCAGAAGGATTTAAAAGATGGTCAAAATAAGACATCAAAAGGTAAGTGCATGTTTAAAGCACAAGTAAATATATAATACATATAATATATATGATACATTTTCACACCAAAATATTTTATATTGCCAGTCTTGTAAAGTAAAGAATTAAAACCACAACTTTTATCAAATTTGTTATTTAAAATGTTTATATTATGTAAACTAAAATAGTTTAGGACTTTTTTTGTTTAAGTTGAAATTTTATTACTGTTGAAACACATAAGGTTATCATGTCCAACTTACATTAAGCCCTAAACCTATGATATGATGTAATGCTGTTTAGTGCTTTTGTTTATAAAGGTCACTTAGCATACATGACCCCTTCTGAACCATAATAGCAGACCCCTTTCCTCTGTGTTTTTAGTGTACTCTTCAGAATGTAATACGGCTTATGAGGATTGACTGTTACGGCTCATTATATTGTATCACATAATCACTGCTCAAATTCTTTCTGATAAACTACACTATAATTGGATGATTTATGTTCCTTGTTCTCTATGTAATTGTTTTCAGTGTTTTGCTAAGCAGCTAGAAATAACACTGTGTCTCATGCAAGCATAGCTCCTGTAGAGCTGATAATGTTTATCATATACAAGCTGTTTAATAGCTGACTAAAAAGAAATAACAGAAAAGTGCTAATCTAACTTTGATTGAACTAGTAAAAGTCACAGTGTTATACAGTAATGACATTTTAATGAAGCTTCTGATGTGTTGGACTGCTTAATTTGAAACAAAACTAGCCACAAATGCATAGCCTAATGTACAATGTTAAAAAAAAAAAAATCTGTAGTCACTGTTGTAATAAAGGGTTGAGAAAGTCTATCACCTGTCAATGGGACGGAATACAATTCAATTCAAACCATGTATTAGAGTGGGAAATAAGTCATTGGTGGAGATAGCTGTTGGCCTGAAAATTGTAACGTGAACTGTCCTGTTCAGTTTTATTTAAACGCTTCAACACTGTAATTTGACACTACTTCAAGTCATAATTTTCCAAAGTATTACCAATTTATCAATAATTTTTCCTGAGTGCCCGCCTGTCCATGAATACTAATTAAATCACAATTCCAGATGTTAAGAACAGAATGTACCAGCTTATGCATAGGTTGCTATTCCAATGGTCAGATCTATTTGAGATACTGAAAGGTGAGGTGCAACAGGAATCGGTTTATTTGTTCTCCTTTCATTACTGCCAACTGTAGTGTGTCACAAAGCACTACATTACTTAATACACTACCAATTTTTATGTTACAGAAATGTTTAATTTTCTTGAACAAAATAATATAAATAAATAATATAAAAATAAAATATTTTAGTGCTCAAGGATAAATGGAAAACATCGACCTGCATACATATCAGTCCTCCATAGTTTCTACAGTCCAATAAAATGAGCTGGTGATATATAATCTATTTTTAAATTATCTTGTATAACTCGATTTTAAATGGCTCATACAAAAATTCACTGTGTGAATAATGAATACTTGAGCTTGTCTTTGCTGAATGTATCATTAATATTTTTATTTTAAAGCCACTCATTCATTGAAATAAACTGTAAAATATAAATTCATGGAGTTGCACACAATTTACATCCTAATAAAATAGTATTGCAGTTAGTATTGTCAGCTACTCTGGCACTCTTAGGGCTGGACGTGGGACCTTTGCACTAAACTGAATCTAGTATTTTGGTTTTCTTGCTTACCATAGATTCTGTGTCACCTGCAGCAATTACAGCAAAAAAACTTTTTGAAATATTAAATGATCAAAACATTGCTGTTATTATAATGGATGCCAGGAGTCAAAAGGATTATCAGGAATCTCAAATTCAAGTGCCTACTCAGAAAATTATCAGCGTTCCTGAGGACATTATAAAACCAGGGTAAGGTTTTTAAATAAATTAATATCTGCTGAAGAAAGAAAACAAGTTAAGCAATGTTGTGCTAGAGTATCTTTATTGCAAGATCTACAGTAAGATAATTTGTTTTTCTTTTCTTTGTAAAGGAATACTCCACACAAGGATGTCTTTTTTTTTTTTTTATGTTACTTACCACATGTAGTTTGTAGTCGAGTCCGAGAAGAATTTTTAATATTATGCTTCCATAGAAAAATAACATATTTAATATACAAGCTCAAAGAGGGCCCTGCTGTAACTAATTCTGGGAAACCGTAAACAATGCGTGAAATGTCCTTAGAAAGAAAAAAAAAATTCTCACATAAACACGTTGCATAATCCACATGTCTGTTATCGATTTGTGTGGTCAAAACTTGCAACATGTGTGCATTTTTTGCTAAAATATTAAGTTACTTCCTGAAAGTAACTGATTAAGAATCCTGTTGTTTCCTTCTCTTTTTTATATACATGTATTAGTCTTCCATTTTTGAATAATTTGTGCAGCCTTCAGTGGTGAAAAATCAGTTTGTTAAAGCTCCCTACTCTCATCTTTTGGAATTCAGAAATAACTTGCTGAGTTGCACAGCAATAGTGTTACTCTGACATTATTATGCTGTCTGCTGCAAGACTACTGAAACCATGGCTCATTAGGACATTTGTCTAGCACACAAGACATCTTAATAAAATGAAAGTTAGAGAAGTTCTATGTACTCGTGAATATAAGCCATTTTCTCAGCAATGCTTTTGAGGTTCACTAAGGCCAGTACCCTATTTAACTATTCAGCTGGCACAGGTCTTTAATAGAAAAAAAAAAAATAGTCAAACGATAAAAGGAAGTTACTGAAAGAAAGCAGAGTAAATACATTTTTATAGAGTTGAAAGAAAATCAGCCTTATTTGCAAAGAAACTTGTTATCAAGGGGTACGTAAGCGTCTAATCCAGGTTTGTAAAGTCGTGGTTATAGTTATTACTTTATTTTTGCCTGTACTTTTACTGTAAAAGAGTTTAATGTGAAGATTTTTGTGAAGTGCCATTTCATGATGAAATCAAAGTAGTGCTAAAACATGTAATTCAGTAAATCATAAGGTGGAAGCAAAGTTCTTTGGATATTTGAAGGTAATGAAACATTTGTTTTAAATATATTCAAAACAGTGGAATCAAGTCAGGCAACCTCAGAGGTTAGCCCAGTGTTTGAACAAAGTCCTGTTAGGGGGCTATTAATAATCTTTAGGCTAGTGAAATTCTTTATAACACTGGAGAAATGATTGCTTTGGGCAGTCTTTCTTTTAGTATAGTTTAAAAGTGCTGGATTTATTAATCTTGTGAAAGTATTAGATCCTTAGTATCAAATTCCATCAAGACATTTTTCCTTGAATTTAACAATTCAGAATTTAATTGATACTGAAAAATCAAAATGTAAATTGTTTACCTTGTCGTCGGACATATGGACATGTTCAGAAAGTTTTAAGCCTCAGTGAACACAGGTGCTCACTGGGGTATTTTAATAAAAATATGTATACAAGTAGGTTTAATTGCTCACCATTTTCCTTGAAGCCACATGGGCATTGTGATTAATCATCCATTAAATGAAGTACTTCAGTTTGGGAAAAATATATATATAGTTGAGGCCACAAGTTTACATAAACCTTGGCTAAAAATATTCAAACTCAAATTCCCCAAATTCACACATATCACATTACCAAACAATTTGTGTTAACTCAATTAATATATCTACTTAATTTCCATGACATTTTTTCTCCAGAATAGTGAATCATGGACCTGTTGGAAAGCCCTTTTGTGGTCAAAGTTTAGCTTTCTGGGTGATGTCCTGAAGTGTAGGTTCAGAATTTCCAGATAATGCTCCCTCTTCATGATGTCATCTATTTTTTGAAGCGCACCTTACCCCTTTCCCAGCAAAACACCCTGATAACATGATTCTGCCTCCCCAGTTATTCACAGTTGAGATGGTGTTCTTTCCATACATAATACAACAACAACAACATTTATTTATATAGCAGATTTTCATACAAAAAGTAGCTCAAAGTGCTTTACATAATGAAGAAAAATAAAAGACAAAATAAGAAATTAAAATAAGACAACATTAGTTAACATAGAAAAGGAGTAATGTCCGATGGCCAGGGTGGACAGATAAAACAAAATAAAACCCCACATGTCTGGAGAAAAAAGTAAAATCTGCAGGGGTTCCAGGCAACGGGACCGCCCAGTCCCCTCTGGGCATTCTACCTAACATAAATGAAACAGTCCTCTTTGTAGTTGGGGTTCTCACGGAGTCACTTGATGTTGATGGTCGTACAGACTTCTGGCTTTTAATTCGTCCATCACTGCTGGAACATCACGGTGCTTTGAGTAGATCGCCACCACCAAAAGGACACTGGAAAAGGAAACAGAAGAGTGAGTAGGGGTTAGTACAGATTTTAGAGCCACCATGAATAGTTATTATAATGAGTTGGATATACAGAGTATCAGGATTTTAATTACAGTGAAGTTATGAGAAGGCCATGTTAAAGTAATGTGTTTTCAGCAGTTTTTTAAAGTGCTCCACCGTATCAGCCTGGTGAATTCCTATTGGCAGGCTATTCTAGATTTGAGGTGCATAACAGCAGAAGGTCGCCTCACCACTTTTTTTAAGTTTTGTTCTTGGAATTCTAAGGAGACACTCATTTGAGGATCTGAGGTTACGATTTGGAATATAAGGTGTCAGACATTCCGATATATAAGATGGGGCGAGATTATTTAAGGCTTTATAAACCATAAGCAGAATTTTAAAGGCAATCCTGAATGACACAGGTAATCAGTGTAGTGACATCAAAACTGGAGAGATGTGCCCAGATTTTCTTTTTCTAGTTAGGATTCTAGCAGCTGCATTCTGCACTAGTTGCAAACGATTTATGTCTTTTTTTGGGTAGTCCTGAGAGGAGTGCGTTACAGTAATGTAGTCGACTGAAAACAAACGCACAAACTAATTTCTCAGCATCTTGAAATGATATAAGAGGTCTAACTTTACTTATGTTTCTTAAGTGAAAAAATGCTGTCCTAGTGATCTGATTAATATGCGATTTAAAATTTAGATTACAGTCAACAGTTACCCCTAAGGTTTTTACCTCCTTCTTGACTTTTAATCCTAATGTATCCAGTTTATTTCTAATAGCCTCACTGTATCCATTATTGCCAATCACTAAGATTTCAGTTTTCTCTTTATTTAACTTGAGAAAATTACTATTCATCCATTCTGAGATACAAGTCAGACATTGTGTTAGTGAATCAAGAGAATCAGGGTCATCAGGTGCTATTCATAAGTACAGCTGTGTATCATCAGCATAGCTGTGGTAGCTCACGTTGTGCCCTGAGATAATCTGACCTAACGGAAGCATGTAGATTGAGAAGAGCAGCGGACCCAGGATAGAGCCTTGTGGAATGCCATATTGGATATTATGTGTCTTTGAGTTGTAATTACCACAACTAACAAAGAATTTTCTCCCTGCCAGGTAGGATTCAAACCAATTTAAGACACTGCCAGAGAGGCCTACCCATTGACTAAGCGATTTCTAAGAATATTATGATCAATGGTGTCAAATGCGGCACTCAGATCTAAGAGGATGAGAACAGATAAATGGCCTCTGTCTGCATTTACCCGTAATGCTGATCATTATGTCCAGATAGCTCATATTTTGTTTTGTTTGAGCAGAGAACACTTCCAAAAGGCTTTGTCTTTGTTCTAGTGAGCAACCGTGAACTGTACTTCTGCTTTTTTATGACAATTTTGGAGTAATGGTTTCTTCCTAGACCGACGCACTTTCAGGCCATGGTGAAGAAATGCTGTCTTAATGATTGAGATGACGTATTTGTTCCTGGTGCCTCCAAATCCTTCACCAGTTTCTGGATCTTGGGTTTCATTAATTGTTAGGTAACCTGATATGTGTTTAATTTAGGTAATTTTGATTCTGAAAGTTTTTAGCTAATTTGCATATACACTGTGTGCACAATTATTAGGCAAGTGAGTATTTTGACCATATCATCATTTTTAATGCGTATATTCCAACTCCAAGCTGTATTAACTTGAATGCTTATTGGATTTAAGCACGTCAGGTGATGTGTATTTGTGTAATGAGGGAGGGTGTGGCCTAAGGAGATCAACACCCTATATCAAGGTGTGCAGAATTATTAGGCAGCTAGTTTTCCTCAGGCAAAATGGGCCAAAAAAGAGATTTAACTGACTCTGAAAAGTCAAAAATTGTAAAAAGTCTTTCAGAGGGATGCAGCACTTTTGGAATTGCTAAGATACTGGTGTGTGATCACAGAACCATCAAACATTTTGTTGCAAATAGACAACAGGGTCGCAAGAAAGGTGTTGAGAACAAAAGACGCAAATTAGCTGCCAAAGATTTGAGAAGAATCAAACGTGAAGCTACCAGGAACCCATTATCCTCCAGTACTTTCATATTCCAGAGCTGCAACCTACCTGGAGTGCCCAGAAGTACAAGGTGTTCAGTGCTCAAAGACATGGCCAAGGTAAGGAGGGCTGAAACCCAACCACCAATGAACAAGAAACATAAGTTGAAACGTCAAAACTGGGCCAAGAAATATCTGAAGACAGATTTTTTTCAAAGGTTTTATGGACCGATGAGATGAGAGTGACACTTGATGGACCAGATGGATGGACCTGTGGATCAGTAATGGGCACAGAGCTCCACTCCAACGTGGAGGTGGGGTACTGGTATGAGCTGGTATTTTTAAAGATGAGCTAGTTGGACCTTTTGCATTGAAGATGAACTCAAAATCAACTCCCAAACCTACTGCCAGTTTTTCGAAGACACTTTCTTCAAACAGTGATACAGGAAAAAGACCATGATTTTTATGCAGGCCAATGCTCCATCACTTGCATCGAAGTTCTCCACTGCGTGGCCAGCCAGTAAAGGCCTTAAAGATGAAGGAATAATGACATGGCCCCTTCCTCATCTGACCTAAACCCTATCGAGAACTTGTGGGCACTTCTTAAACGCTAGATTTACGGGGGAGAAAAACAATACACCTCTCTGAAGAGCGTCTGGGAGGCTGTAGTCACTGCTCCACAAAAAGCTGATCGTCAACAGATCAAGAAACTGACAGACTCCATGAATGGAAAGGCTTATGACTGTTATTGGAAAGAAGGGTGGCTATATTGGTCATTGATTGATTGATTTATTTTTTTTGAAATGTCAGAGATGTTTATTTGTAAATTTTGAGGTGTTTGTTTATTATTCTCACTATAACAGATGAAAATAAACAAGTGAGATGGGAAAATTTTCATTTTTCCTTTAGTTGCATAATAAATCTGCACACTAATAGTTGCCTAATAATTGTGCGCACATATGTATTCCCCTGATGATGTTCACACTCACATTTCCGTTGTGAAACATTCAGGTTTCAGGTTTATTAACATTTTGGATTGACTGATAGAACTGTGTTTGTTTCATATTAAAATTAATCCTCAAAAATACAACTTGCCTAATAATTCTGCACTCCCTGTAGACTTGTGGCCTCAACTGCATTGCTTGAAGACAATACATGTAATACAGTATAAGTGGGGCAAATGTTACTGGTTTGAGAAAACTAGTCCTGCTTCGTCCATACTCTGGAAATTGGTAGTTCATGATAGCCTATTTTCACATGAATATATTTCAGCTTTAATATCCTAGCTAATATTACTTTCTTGCAAATTGTACATGGCTTAAGGAAATGCAATCCAATTTTTTACTTCTCATACACAGATGGGTATAATAAAGAGCAACAACTGAAAAAGGACTTATGTTATGGTGAAGAGAATATTTGAACAAACGCATATACATAATTTTATATTTATCAGATTGTGACTTGCCATGTTTGAATGCTTATTGAAACAACTTTTCCACATTACAGCTGAAGCCAGTTTAAAGAAAAGTCTTATTTAGATGGTTTTTGCACAGTGCATAATGGCAAAGGACACTGTAACAGCAAAGAAAAAAGTGATAATAGTTTTGCAAGATAGAATTCATAACATGAAATTAAATGTTTTGTTTTGATTACTGCCAGTTTGGATCAGTCATACAATTTTTAAAATCCAATATGCTTGCTTATTGCTAAAGCCAGAGTTATACAAGAAATGAAGATTCTGTATCAATATATGAAAACAAAAAGAATTATGATGTCAGTTGTAAAACATGGGAAAAATACTGACAATATAGTTCAAGATATGTTGCCTTGTTCAGATGAAATTGTGTTTAAAATTATGTTAGCAAGAAGAATTTGGCTGTTACAGTAATATGTCTTAATTCAGTCGCAGTTTTTTTTCCTAAATGTTTTAAAACTCCTAACAAAAAAAATCCTTTGGTTGCAAAGAAAGTAGCTGTTCATTCTGCACTGTCAACTTCTTCCACAAAATTCTTTAAAACTATTGTTTCTTCATAGTAATCTCTGATATTACACTATATTACATTAGAAATTCAGTTAATAAAAGAAATATAAAAGTTATTTTTTACTTAAAATGTCATTACATTCTTCAGGTCTCATCAAATACTTATCAAGTATAAAATCTGGCACTATAAGTGGTCCTTGTATATATTTATATAAATTTCTCTTTCCAGATTGAGTTTACCTTTTTCTAAGAGTAATTAGATTTTTGAAGTTTATAAGACATTAAGTTTTTTTGAATATGTCCACTTTAGTCTTCTTATTAGTAAGTGGATATCCTTTTTTTCCTCTCCTGAGGGTCCTAATACATGGCACTGAGTTTCAGTGCCTGATGCCATCTCTGGATATTTGTGGCGTATTGAAACTATGGTTGGGTATACCAGATACTGTGTAATTGGACTATCTAACTAACGTATGAAATGACAGAGTATTTACTGTATAATTTGCAACATTCCATGTGTATTTCTAGAAAAATCTATCTAGGGCAACACCTATTTACATTGCTAAATTATAAATTGAACTACGTATATCAACAAAAATGTTATTTTGCTTTCACTTGTACATAGTGCATTTTCAGTGACATTTAATATGCAGAAAAGTATTTTTGTTTAATTGTTTAACATCTTTTTTTTTTTAACATATTTGCAGTGCAATGTGTGATATGACACTATTTCAGATATAATGGAAATTTATCTGATTGTTAATTATAAAAAAAAATTGTCTTGCAGTTTTTATGAAGTGCCCTATCTTTTATCTTAACCCATTTTTCACTCATTTTTTCAGAATAACAGTAAACCAGATAGAGGCAAACTTGCCTTCAGAATCCAGAGAACAATGGAAGAAACGAGGCCTTGCTGATTATGTAGTTTTGTTAGATTGGTTTAGTTCTGCAAAGGACCTAAAACTTGGGACCACACTACAAAGCTTAAAAGATGCATTGTTTAAGGTATGACATTTTCTGAAATATTAAGCTGCACGTGCTTTGAGTCACTGTATTTCTTATACATTTTTCTGAATGTTTTTAATAAAAAAATAAATAGAAATTATGTTGGAACTTAGCAGTTTTGAAATGTTCTATACATACTCGTAATTGTGAATGACAGCTAAAACAGTAAATATTTTAAACCTCGTTTTAATCAGTAATTAACATTTCAATATCTAATACGTTTCAATCTAAAGCATAACCCTTTTATTAGTAGACATTTTAATTTTCAGTAGAAATACTGTATTAAGTGTTTTGGTAATTACTTGAACAATTCATAAAGTAGCTCATCTTAATTCTGAAACCTTTCTTCAGTGGGACAGTCAGACAATACTTCGGAGTGAACCATTGGTTTTAGAAGGTGGTTATGAAAGCTGGCTTCTTTGTTATCCCATGTATACATCTAACGCCAAAATCAAACCTCCAAAGCAGCAGAGGACTGAAACCATAGTTGTTTCATGTAAGTATGCATACATTTTGTTATCTCTCACTGTTTTTCCCTTTGTGCAACGTTATGTGAGTTTTCTGAAATGTGTAATGCTCCCTTAACAAAACCAACTGTATTTGCTGGATAATAAAAACTTAACCACTTTTACTTCTGGAGTACTATAATAACAAAGTCAAAATTGCCTTTTTGCTGTATACAAATGCAATTTTTATTACATCAGTATTTATTTATTCAAAAGGAACCATCTACTATAGTGCTGACAAACTTAAAGTGTAGTGAAAGAAGTGAACTGCACATTACCCAGTGCATGCCACTTCATCTGAAATGTGATGGGATGAGTGTTTTGACTTGGCTGTGCATGTCTGCCTCTAAAAGTAGTTTGTATTTTTGATAAATAACTGATTGTCACGTCATGTTGAATTGTCCATATTCTCTGTATACATTGTGCACTCAAACACAATGTCGGTGCAACAAATTATTTCTTTTTTGGCTGGTATAGATTTTAGAATGGACATTTTATTGCTGTGATTTTCATAATCATATACAGTAAGTCACTTACTGACAAGGAAAATGAAGTCCCAACCTCACCAAAACCAATAGTTTAGTCCGGTGGCGGCTTTGTTATTTGATGAATTTCTGCTGTTGAGGGATTTGTAAATTCAGAGTCATCACAAAATTTTAAGAAGGAAACTGTAGACTTTCTGTTCTGAGAACTGAAGTTGAAAATGTTTTTTTCAACATAGTAATAATCATGAAATGTACAAAAGATCTACCAAAAACAGGATTAGTAGTGAACACGTTTGTGTTTTTAGAAGAATTAACTGAGTCTTGTCCCAGACAAAATATTTTAGTAAAATCTCAAGCAGGCTTCCTTTTATAAAATTGTATATTGAAGAAAAAGCATTTAAACTGTAGCTCAATAATTGATTGTTAGGAATACGTTTTGGTATAATGCCCCAAACTGACACACTACCACATTTCTGACTTTACTTTTTGGAAAGTAAATGTTCAGGCTGGACAATTGGAATATTTTCAGCATGTGTATTAGCATGACTTTTTTGGTGATGGTTTTAATTTGCAGCATAAGATGTATAAATGTATGTAATATTGGCGGTTACATTTTATTTATTTGCTTATCTATTTATGTTAGTAAATTTTAGCTACCCATCTTTAGAAGAGCCGCCTGTACAAGTTAGCATAGAACCAGAACACCCTGTGGAAGTAAATGGGAAGATTACCTGTGATGAAACTGAGCTTCAAGTAGAAGATTCAGAAGAAACTAAACAGCCTGCAAAAAATATACCTGAGCAAAACCAGGTGGAATCACCCATATCTTCTGCAAAATCAGAAAGCGAGGCAGTCAGCAAAACTGTAGTGACAACTAAGATTATTCCACAAGTGAGTAATTTAATTTCCATTAATTTTTTTAACATGTTTATCTAGTTCAGGGTTATGGGAAACAGGTGACTTTGCCTTAAGCAGTGGACATAAGACTAGCACCAACCCTTGATGAGATACCACTATTATCTGTTTCATGTTTGAGTAATATGACATACTGGATCTAACATTTTTATTGCTTACATTATTATTATATTTTATTGAAAAAGATGATCTACTGTGGCAACCCCTAACGGGAGCAGCCAAAAATAGAACAACAATAACATTTTTTTTTTTTTTATTTAAAAAAATCTCACATTATTGTTGGTGTGTTTCATATTTTCTTATTTTAAGTCTTTAAATGTTTCTCTCTCTCTCCCCTCAATAGATTGATCGTACCAAGAAGCCTTCAGTAAAAATACCAAATGGCACCAAATCTGGCACAGCTGCTGCATCCACTGATCAAAAAAATATTCACAATGGACCTGTTGTTCCTGATCGCTCGGTAAAGCCATCATTTGACATAAGCAGTTCTCTCACGGATGAAGAGAAAAATCAGATTCAACTAGAAACCGCTAGTCTTATAGAAAAGGCAAAAAAAGAGCAAGAATTGCGAAAACGAGAAAAAAATGTACAAGAAGAGCAACAAAAGGAACGAGAAAGGCAAGAACAGAAGGAGAAATTAGAGCAGGAAGAAAGAGAGATAAAGCAGAAGGAAGAGAAAGAACACAAAGAAACAATGGAGAGGAAAAGGTTAGAAAAGCTTGAAGCTGAAAAAGCAGAGCTGGAAAAAAAACTCAAGGAAGATCAAGAGAAAGGAAGAAGTAGTGAAATGGCTCAAGTAAATAAGGGCTCCAGAGAATCCTCTCCAGATATCATGGCCAGTCATGAAACTAAGGTGAGCACCCATAACATGTTATACAATGTTTAGAAGATTACTTTTGGTGAAAATGAAATATAATTAGAAACTCCTTTTGATCCTAAATTTATCAACAGATTTAAAAAATTGGACAAAAATATATTGTGTGAACTTCTCAAGCATTTGATGGATTTGAAGTGGCAAAATAATAAATCCGACCCGTTACCAGAAGTTGTTGGTTTTCTGAAGTATCACATAAACAAATAAGCTTTTAGTGGCTGACCGTATTTTTCATTGCTAATAGCACATATCTTAAATTGCATTTATTGCTGCTTGAATAATAGAGATTCGAGTCATTGGGATAGCATATTAGATTTTTTTTTTCTATAATTCAAACTTTGTGCCTTGAAGCAATGCTATAGCAGCACTAACCACTGTGTTGCTGTTCTACCTAATTTCTATTTATCCGTCCATTTTCAAACTCCTTTACCATATAACAGTTCAAGATGGACAGAATCTTTTTCTATTTCCATTATTTACCCCATGACATTTCTTTTTTTAGATTCATATTAATGTAAGCATATATTCATTTTGAAACCAACTTACTGTCAATTTAGGTTAGCTATAGCATAATGAGAAAGTATTCATTAAAAAAAAAAAAGAAACTGGATTTCAGGCTGACCTTTGTGTTCTGTGATATAGAAGCTATAATGATAGAGTTTTACTAGTTTCATGAAAATATTAAGGAACTGACTAGAATGGAAAAGATTGCTGTGACTTGATAAAACCTGAAAAACTGCTTTTGAGAACAGCAGGACATTGACCATTACAAGAGTATAACATTTGTTAACCAACTGTCTAAGGCATCACTTTTTCTTTGATGAATAAAGTACATTTTTCTATTTTGTATCTCTTCTTAAGAGAGAAACCTTGAACCGAGCCAGGAGTGAAGAAATGGGCAGAACTGTGCCTGGTTTGCCTGATGGCTGGATGAAGGTGAGATGCTGAGCACTAAATGAATTACATTTTTTAGTGCTAAAGCTATTGTTATAATAATAATAATAAAATATGGATTTACAGTAATTTACAGTGCACTGTAACATAGTGTCCAATGTACATTTATTTTTATAATTTTAAAATTTTGCATGCAATAATACTTGTTTGTACTGTAGTGAGAGGTTTTGATATGAATATTGATAGATATGAAATTAATAATAATTAATCCACTTACTAATTCCTATAAGTGAAAAATTTTAGATGTTAATTTTTTCAGTTTATTGATATTATGCATTTATATACAGTTGGGACCATGTCAATGTGGCTGTTTATTCTTTTATGCAAATCTGACACTCATTTTATTAAATGTGTTCTTTTTGGTTAGTTTTTAGATACAGTGACTGGGACTTTTCGATATTATCATTCACCCACAAATATGGTTCACCTGTACCCACCAGAGATGAGTGTATCTGCAACACCCCCTTCCACGCCCCCCACTCTTAAGCCAAAGCAGCAGCCACAGGTGGAGCTTGAAAAGGAGCACTCCAAGTTGAAGCGTTCTTACTCTTCTCCAGACATCACACAAGCCATCTTGGAGGAAGGCAAGAAGAAAGTGATTGTAACTCCCACAATTAACCGAGGAACTAAGTATGTCTGTCTTGGAATTTCTTTCACAGTATTAGGGATATTACAGTTTAATACTGGGAAAGTGATTTCTTTCCCCCCCCATGAATGTTATTTTTGGGTCATCAGATGTTTTATACCATTTTACAAAGTAGATTTACATTATATTTGCCTAATTATTTCACTAGTGTAACTAGCTGATTTCCCAGTATCAGTTGTAGGATACCTCTGTGGATGGGAGGTATTTATTCCTACCAATTTCATAAGAATGACACACTGATTGTAAAAATTATTCGCCATGAAAACTTGAAGCCAGGGGTGCCCCATGATTGAACTTAAAAAACATTGATCTAATTGTTTCATATCTGTGAGATGACAAAGTTTCAATGATGAAATGGCACATATGTCTGCCAGACGATAAACTGTAAATAGTACATTGCATTAGGAATGTATCACAGCATATATGCTGCTTTGAAATCAAGCAAGTTAATACAAGTGTGGAAATTGCTAGAAGTAAAGGCTTTTACAAATCTGTTCTCATGTGTAGTTAGTTACTCCACCCAAAAGGTGAATTTTTTTGTTACATATTGTTTTCTTTATTTACTTCAAGTGTTTTGTACTGATGGCCAAGGAAAAATTTTTATTCTAATGTTTTAATGAAGAACGGAGATAAAAAAATGTTTATAATAGAATGGCAGTGTATGGTGACCAGTGCTTTACTGTAGGTAACAATTTAAAAAATGCCCATGGAGGAAAAAAAATCTGTTACTTATGTCACATAATCCACATATCAGTTATCCTGTCTTATATTCACAATGTCCAAAGTGCATTCTCTTTTTCTTTTTCTTTTTTTTTTTTCCTTTTTCCTAAAATACTGTTAAATAAATGCATCGAGAAAAATCAGTGTCAGGCATAAATAGGAACCACAATTTGAATTGAGGTGTTGATTATGCGACATGAGTAAAGTGAAGTATTTTTTTAATGGATGTTTTTGATACAGTTTGCTGTGGTCCACCATTTGCCACCATAGGCTGCCATTGTGCAATAAATCTTTTTATCTGTGTTATCCATGAAAACATGAGATGAATCATTTTTCTCAGTCGTTGCTACAAAACAAATAGTTTAAGTAACATATAAAAAATATAATTTTGGGTGAAGTATTCCTTTAATGTCTTTAAATGTCAAGTGTTAAAATATTTTTACATTTAATTTCTTTGAAAGGCCTGCCAGCTTCACCACATACACTAAAACAGAGATCACACGGCCAACTGCTACTCAGATACGCAACCTCAACCCTGTGTTTGGTGGTCTAGGTGCTGCTCTTACAGGTCTGCGAAATCTTGGCAACACCTGTTACATGAACTCTATCCTGCAATGCTTGTGTAATACTCCACGCTTGGCAGAATATTTCAATAAGAACTACTATCAGGAAGATATCAACAGGCAAGTAGTGTGGGTAAAAGAGTCACCGAAGAATTGCATGAAAGTCTTAATATTTTGATTGCAGTGTATAATATTTTTTGATTTGATGCTTTACCCCCTTCCATTTTAGTGAGCTTTAAAATTTAAAAAATGATCAATTTCCATTTTTATTCTCAAAATTTGTATGCACGTGACATAGAATATGCTGTACTTTGATACATGGGATTGATGTGCATAATGAATTCAAATATATTTTTGATAAATAATTGAGTCTTAAGATGCAACTCCAATATCATAGCAAAAGTAATCTTGTTACATGAAAGGAGAGCAATTAATTTTTCCCTTTTCACAGATCCAACATTTTGGGACATAAAGGAGAAGTAGCTGAAGAATTTGGAGTTATTATGAAAGCACTGTGGTCGGGGCAGTACAGGTTTATTAGTCCCAGAGATTTTAAATTTACAATTGGGAAGATTAATGATCAGTTTTCAGGCTTTGATCAGCAGGACTCACAAGAGCTGTTGCTTTTCTTAATGGATGGGCTTCATGAGGATCTAAATAAAGTAAGACATCTGCTTCATGTTTTCCCCTCTGCTCTATCTTTTGATTGTGGTATTATGATACTTTTGTTACATTTACATTTGAGTAGTTTTATATTATAAATACAACAAGTACTAACCTCTTTTTTGTTATAGTAATTATCAGAAGCAAGCATCTATTAAGTGGTACCTTTTTTGGTAAATATAGCATCAGTTGTCCTTTATGTGATTTATTTAATTCAGCTTTGCCTGCAAAAATACATAGCTTTCCTCCATAAAACACATTTTTTTTTATCTGTACTAGTCTTTTACATGTTTTTATAGAATTTTTAAATATGGTGTGGATTGTGATTTTTTGCTTTCAAATTTTTGTTACAGAAAATATCAAAACATTTGAGAGAAAATAAACAAAATACAAATGATGCTGTAATAATTTTACGTCTATTGTTTATCAATAATGGTATCCATTTCTCCTTTTGTTTTTTCTTTTCTGGTTTTCATTTCGATGACAAATTAGAGAGTAAGTAACGTATGATGTGTGATTTTTATGATCATCTGTGTTTTGTGCATATGATGCTCTCTAAAGTAAATTCATAAAGTACATCTTTTTTTTCTTCCTGTGTCATGATTGTGACATATGTATTTATCCAAAAGTGAATATGTTATCATATTAACTTTTCGTTAAGTTAAATTCCTTCCCAACCCTCAGATAAAGTTAACACAAGTGGTGTAATTGTTTGTTGCCATTGTGCAGAATATCATTTCACTTGTAAAATACTTTTTTCAGTCATCATCTCAGTGTCTTTTGTTTTAGTGTATTAGAGTAATGTGCTAATTTTTCTTTCAGAATACTCCTTACACGTTTATTCAGTTGTATTGTAAACAAATCCAAATCATATTATATGATATCATTTACTGTTAATTCTACTCCGTACTCCTAAAATATTTATTTTTATACTGTGTTGAGGATTTGTTCTGTGTATTGTATTGTATTGACCCCCTTCTTTTTGACACCCACTGCACGCTCAGCCTACCTTTCCTGGATAGGGGTCTCTCTTTGAATTGCCTGTCCTGAGGTTTCTTCCATTTTTCCCTACAAGGTTTTTTTTGGGAGTTTTTCTTCTCTTCTTAGAGATTCAAGACTGGGTGGCTGTCAAGAGGCAAGGCCTGTTAAAGCCCATTGCGGCACTTCTTGTGTGATTTTGGGCTACTATGCAAAAATAAATTGTATTGTGGCTTCTGCATTTTATGGTTTTGGGTGTTGTTTTTATTTTGAAACGTGTTATTGGAATGAACAGAGTTAAAGCTGACACATTTGTTCTCAATGATGCGAAGTTAATTGGCTTAAGGTTATGTTTGAAACATCATCAGTGCACTGACTATAACTAACATACTTTTTATTTTTTAATTGGTTTTTTAGTTTAAGCATGTGTTATGCTGCCAAGATGTTTATTTACATAGCCAGATAAATCAAGTAAATCTCCAAATACATAAAACTGGGAAAACAGAAATGCAAGACACCCTGCCCTCCTGAGGCCTTCAATGAGGGCATACCTTACAGGACACTACAGACTGTTACATCTGTAAGAATGGTATCTGTTCTTGCACACGGTTTATTAGGTGCTTTGAAATAGGTACCTGTCTGCATTGCGTATACAGTGGGTAGAGATTATTACTAGAGAGAGACCATGACATTTTTATTATTAAATGTCAATAGGGAATAATAATTTTAACATTTTTACCAACTTATTACCATTTAATTTTAGGGTGATGTTACACATCTAAGCCTCCTGCATTATTTAACGTCAACAGATTTGGACAAATATCTTGTTTACTCTCTCTTCATTTGAAATAATTGTAACCAGATTACTGTTTTCATAGCTCTGAACTGGATGAAGCAAGGTGTACGCAGACCCGATCCTGGAAGAGCCACTTTAGCTTCCGCTTTTCACTTTTAAAATTATAGTCAATATGTGATCTAAACTGATCTTCCCATATTATTATAATATTCATTAAGACAAGCATGCCATTAAATTAGTAATACCTATTTTGTTCCTCAAAAGTCTAGATATTGTAAGAAAATTCATTCTATATTGAATACTTTCAGTTTAAATGTAACTCCCAAGTTATATTTTTGAAAATCGGTTTAAACAAATTGTTTTTGGTCTTCATAAACCTTGACAAGAAAAGCTAAAAAAAAAAAAAAAAAGTTAAAAATTAACACTTTGTTCTTTGGGAGAAATGAACAAGATGTTCAAAACTTCTAAAACAGAGAGTCATTTGACAGGACAAGGACACAAGTGTATGTTACACAAACCATTGGAGAGATTTTCAGATACTTCACTGATTAAACACTATAGGAAATGGATTTCTGTTATCCTTTTCAGATGAGGTTTCAGTCAAATACTAGTCGCAGAAGATCCAATCATTATTAGGTGATTTTTAATATATATGTTTTCAAATTATTGTGTTAGGATTAAATTCTATAGTTTTCCTCATTATTGGACATAAAATGTATAGTTTGTCCAGGTAGTGTGTCTTTTCTTTAATTTTTTCTATTTATCTTTATCAAGTGTGGCAATAATTCTTCTAGAATCTAACTATATCTTTAAATTCCTGTGCCACAGCATATAATTTATATTAATGAAAAAAGCCATTGCATTTCAATCACAAATTTAATTTAAGGTAAATGTTAACATCTCATTGAGTTATTGGCTAAACATTGGAAATGGTCATGCTTTACATTATTCAGCAGCATCAGCTATTAAACCTTTTTTTCTTCCCATATCTTGTGAAAGTTCAGAACAACATATTTTACAATTCAAAGTAGGCCATGCCAAACTACCTTTCTTAAAACCAACACGAGGTACTGAAGAAAAACTGTAATTGTACACTTGAAATTAGAGGATAAATATTAATGTCTTGGTTTTCTATTACTTTTTCAAGGCTGACAATAGGAAAAGGTACAAAGAAGAAACTAATGATCACCTTGATGACTACAAGGCTGCAGATTTGGCTTGGAGTAAACACAAGATGCTTAATGAATCCATTATTGTGGCCCTGTTTCAAGGCCAGTTCAAATCCACAGTGCAGTGCCTGACATGTCATAAAAAATCCAGGACATTTGAAGCTTTCATGTACTTGTCATTGCCATTAGCATCTTCAAACAAATGTTCTCTGCAGGTAAGTTCAGTAGACTTAAAGGAAGATTGCCTTTAATGGAAAAATCAACCCAAAAAATATTTTTTATTAGTTACTTATCTGTCTTGCTTTGTGACGACTGAGAAGATTTTTCAATATCACGTTTTCACAGAGAACAGATGTAACAATGTAGGTGCTGGCAGGCAGCCAGTACTGAAAAACAGCAAACAATATTTATACATCTATGAATAAAAATCAAGTTGTGTTGCATAATCCATATTTCAGTTATGTAGTCATATGTTCATCACATCTAAAGCACGTAAATAAAATATTGTTAAATGCCTGTTTCTGGAAAAATCAGTGTAGTGCATGAATATGAAACATGTTAAAATGGTTTTGATTAATTAAAGACCAGACGTGACCAGTGAATGAGAGAAGAGGCAGGTCTTCAAAAAAAAAAAAGCCCTTAGTCCGATTTAAGTCATAGTATGTGTACATAGAGAATATTAGCAGCAGTAGCGGAAAATGTTCATATATATTAAGCTAATTTTTCCCTTTCCAGTATCTGTAATCTTTGCTGGTACCAAGGCAGAGCTCTTTTGTTTATGTAGTTGAGTTATATACACAACATGTACTGTACATGAGATTAATTCATGGGTGTTTGTCCTTGTCATAGTATTTTACCACATTTGTAAGCAAACCATATCTGTCAAAATAAGCACAGTAGTATTTTCATGGAGAGAATGAAAAAAGTGAATTTTGAACCCTGTTGTTCTTATACCAAGAGTCTGATAGATGGGAACAGTGACAGTTTCACAGGAATGCACAACCCACCTAATGAAAACTTTGTCTTATTGTATACTGATAAACTTTTTGCTATGGTCTTATAAACACCCTTCAGGCTAGTGAGCACCAACAACATTCTTTATGATATGCATTTTTCTTGAACCTGTTGGGATATACATATCAAGATTTGATAATAATTAAAAAAAAATCTTGTTGGTGTAATTAAAAATAAAAATTTTAACTTTTCCATAATTTATTTAGTACTAGGATGTTGTACCGTGTTAGCCATTATGAATGTAGAGAAAAGCCAAGCAAAAGGACACCTTTTATTGGCTAACTAAAAGGATTACAATATGCAAGCTTTCAAGGAAACTCGGGCCTCTTCTACAGGCAAGATGTAATTTATTTAAATTATAATTAAATGATGATATAATTTATTTAAAAAATACACATTTTCCATATCTGGCTCTAGAGCTGGTATTGCCCCCTCATATAGATAGATGTTTCCTAAACCTATCTAGCAGTCTCTGACACTGACTTTGAGAAAGTTTTTCCCACTCCTTCATGCGGAATTCTTTCAGCTGTGCAATGTTTGAGGGGTGCGTTGTTTGCACAGCCTATTCCAAATTACCCCACATCATCTCAGTGGAATTCAGATTCAGGCTTTGATTTGGCCATTCCAGAACACTCCATTGCTTTCCTTTCAATATTTTGTGAATTTACTGGGATGTCTAATGTCTTTGTCATATTATAAAGTCCACCTTCTGTTGAGCTTCAGTCTTGGACAGCAGATGGTTTCACATTATCCTCAAGCACCCTGTGGTACAATAAAGAATTCATAGTGGATTCCATGATGTTGAACTGCCTAATTCCTGAGACACAAAAGCACCCCCAAACCATAACATTTCCCCCACTCTGCTTCATAGTTGTAATCATTGTCTTCTGGTAAAATGGTGTCTTTGGTTTTCACCAAACTTGTCCTTTGCTGCTGTAACCAAATACTGTAACTCTATTGTTCTTTGCATCACCTGTCCAGAGCACATCGTTACCAAAGTCCTTGTCATTGTCTAGGTGTTCATGGACAAACTTTAGATTTACTCTGATTTTCTTTCTGGACAGCCAAGGTTTCTTCTGGCACACCTCCCATAGAAACTTAATTTGTGCAGCCTATTTCTAATGGTGGACTCATGAACTTTGACAAGATCTGTGCCAAGACCTACCTGTAGGTTCTGTGGTGAAATTCTGTGTTTCTTTGAGACTCCTTACAGTATCTTGTTTTCAGCTATCAGGATGGACTGGCCTTTTAAATCCCTTCCTAGACTCATAGGCCTCTATTACTGTCTTTCTGAAGGCCTCATAGATTTTTTCACGCACTTCAGAAACAATGAGCCAATGAAAGTAAATGTCTGAGGTTTAAATATAACGACATCTTCTCTCATGAGGTTCTAATCATGTGCACCTGATTCTAATTTGAGGTAGTGAACTTCATTCTTCCACTTTTAAAAATTAAAATAATTTTGCATTTATGCTTGTTTAAACTATTCAATGGACTACAAAATGTAAATGTAGCATTGTGTTTGTTAATATCATTTTTATCTATAGATATTAATTAAATGAAATACAAATCCTGATTTTTCCACATATGTTACAAAAGAAACAATATTTCATGAGGCTGGCTTACTTTTTCAATTGACTGTAATGCAATGTCTGTTGAAATTCTGCCACGGAGACTCCCAGATTTTTCCCTGGAGTTTGATGTTGCCTTAAAGTGATTCGCATCTGTCTTTGTTGTTTTTATGTTGTATTTTGTTACATTTACCTTGTTGACTGAGCTAACGCAGTTTAGGGTTCACTTCATATTGCACTTTATATTTATATCTATTAAAGGCACAAATTCCTAATCTAATCACTATTCATAGATTTTGTTTTAGATCCAAAGTGTTTCCTTGAGAGAAGAAAGGGCTAAACTTTATTAAGCAAAAATTTATTTGTAATGTTAAATAACAGGAGCTCAAAAAACGGACTTTCAAACATGTCTATATCTAATATTTTTTGCATTCGCATTAATTGATTCCTCTGATTTAGTATTAAAAAAATTAGCAAATTTATTGGCATTTCCTGAAATGCCCAACCATAAAAAGTGTTGGTCTTAGATTGGATGTCAAGAGCCCTTTCATCATGGAAACAGAACAGTTATGAAAGAGCATGAAAACACCAATAAAAATACAGACTTCATATTTTTGGAAAACATGTCATCTTTAAACTCATTATTATAGCTAACTTTTTTATTGCAGTGCATTTTTTTCATTATTGGTTATCCTCCCAAGGTAACAGAATCATATACTTTTCCATTTTTGAAGAAGAATTATATGCCTTGTTTGTTTTTCTTAGGAATGTCTGAAGTTATTTTCTAAAGAAGAAAAACTAACTGACAACAATAAAGTGTTATGCAGCCATTGCAAAACCCGAAGAGATTCAACCAAAAAGATTGAAATCTGGAAGCTCCCACCTATACTGCTTGTGCACTTAAAAAGGTACCACTATACAGAAGATTTAGACAAACATTTACAGCATGTATGAGATTTCTAAAAGGTGAAAGTCATTCAGAGAGCCTCTCCAGAAGCATACTGATTAATGCTGCCTCTGTGTAGTACACAGGAAGGTGATACAACCCAACAGCTATCAGTATTCTGGCTGGCTAAAAGTTAGAAGTTAACAACAGATAGCTTATTCTGAAATGTGAATTGCATTATTTACTATCAGTGTGAATTAGTTATTGATTGCTTTGGATCAGAATTATTATCTGTGATGAAAATTGGCAGCCGCTCTTAAGAAAAGTCTTTTCTGATGTAAAGACCTGTGCACGTACCTCAGACTTGAGTTTCACCATATTGGTGTTATTTTTTGAGTGAGTGATTTGGGAAAAGAGTAATATCTTAAAATATCTCCATTTTATGTTTGTTAGGTTTTCTTATGACGGCAGATGGAAACAGAAGCTTCAGACCTCTGTGGATTTCCCTTTGGAAAATCTGGATTTGTCCCAGTATGTGATTGGTCCAAAGAGTAATTTAAAGAAATACAGCTTGTATGGAGTATCTGTAAGTAGTACATAGAATATTTTAAACTAATCTACATCTTTTCATTGTAATATTTTGCTGGGCTAATGAAGTAACTTCTTATAAGTGTGAAGGCAGAGTTTATTACAGTAATAACTTGGAAATTAAGCACTTTGGCAATTTTAAGATAAGGACTGTAGAAACTTAATTTTAAGATGCTTATTTTTATTTTAAACAGAATCACTATGGAGGACTGGATGGAGGTCATTATACAGCTTACTGCAAAAATGCTATAAAGCAACGATGGCACAAGTTTGATGATCACGAGGTGTCTGATATTTCAACATCATCAGTCAAGTCTTCTGCTGCTTATATTCTATTTTACACCTCCTTGGATTTCCGAGTGTCAGAAATTGCCACTTAATAAAACTGCTCTTCGTCAAACAGCATTCTGGTTATCATTACGGTACAGAGAACATTATAAAAATAACTTCCTAATTGAAGGAAAGTAATCAGTACAGGTCTGTGGGTGCCTGAATTTACACTCTTTTAGCATTTACATAAATATAAAACAACTGTAACTCTTCTTTTAGTGAGGCTAAAAAGCATATCTTCCTGTCCTTTACAATACTACACTACTGCCTGTAGGAAAAAGTCCAGTTTAGCACGATTTAAAATGTGTATTACACAATGACCTTATTATACTGTAGTCAAAATGGAACTATGTAAAAATTCATTAAATGTTATAAACCTTGTCTCTAGATTTTCATATTTATGGCCTTTTCACATAACTGAAATTCAGCTTCCCTGTACTGTGAATTTATTAGAAGAATTATATAGAATTGTATATGTATATAAAACTGCTGATATTGCACATGAAATCTTATGTATATAGCTTTGAAAATAAATATTCATTTATTTAATCAACCAGTTACATTTATTGTGAGAGACATGCATGCACATATATACTAAGAATTACTACTTCAGACCTTACTAACCACAGTTTTTGCTAACCAGCATTCACAAAATTTGTGGAGAATAAATTTTTACACAAACACTAATTGCGTTGACATTTCATTTCTTGAAAAGCATTGTTAGCTCTGTGAAAAGTACACTTGAAATCACTGCTGTCACTGGAAAGAAATATTTGTATATCCATGTCACATTTTAAATATAAAATGACATTTTCCTAGAAATGTATGTAAAATTAAAATTTATTTTTGCACTGTTAAGATATTATAAACCCTGATACATGTGGATGTCTCCAAAAGAGTCTGTTTTCTTAGTTTATGTGTTTGTGAATGTGTGTTTTAGATATTGTGCAGGAACAGGGAGCATTTTAGAAATCCAAACTATAAAATTCTATATTGGGGTTGGCAGAGTTTCACTTCATTTTAGACTCTTAATTAAGTCTGACTGTTCTCATAATTATTTGTACAATTTAAAATTTTTCAGGACTAACTCTAGATGAAGCTGTAAGCGGCGCCCCCGAAAATCCTATGATCCTTTCTATGATGCAACTTTAATAAATGTAGGCTTATTTCTATTTTACCCTTTGATATAATGTTTTGTATATGTTTTGTTTGTAATCTGGTAGTTGAAATGGATTATGAACTGATACTCACTTTTATGTGTGCATTTCATATGGACTATAAAGTACTTTAGTAATTTGTTTTGATGAATTTCATACTTGAATTGGTATTAACACTACCAGTTTACTACAGATAATAATAATCAAATGTAAATTTGACTTTACATTTTAAAATGGAGTATATTTTTATACAAAATGTATAAATGCACACATATAAATATAACAATATATTAATAATAAATAGGGTAAATCTTTGGTGATAGTTTCATTTAACAAACAGAGTACTAGTTTTGAAAAGTAAATAATAATATGTCTAAAGTTCTGTGGAAACATAAAAAGCCCTGGAAGTCAAAACTGCTGCTTTATTGACTTCAGCTTTGCAAACTTACAAACCGTTCTTATATATCCATTCTCTGGGCTAGTTGCAGAGAATTATATAAATCACGAGGATATATAATATATACAAGGGAGGACCCAAAAATAACTGGAATCTGTACGTGGGGTGTAATCTCGACTTAGTTGTGAATTACGCTGCTAGGTGTAGCATACTTATGTATTCTGTGGTAGTCTGCCAAGTGGCGTTGCTGTGTATTGTTCAGTTTTTCTTGGTGCCTATTAAACATGTTCTGCGATTTTTGTGATGGGTGATCATAAACAACAGTGAGCCTGCGTTTAAATTTTGTTTTCTCTTGGGGAAAACAGCTGCTGAAACTATAGTGATGCTTGAAACTGCTTTTAAAGAGGAAGCTTTAAGTAAAACACAGGTCAACAAGTGGTTTTCGCGTTTCATAAGAGGAGAAATGTCACTTGAAGACCAACCAAGATCTGGCCAGCCTTCTACAGTTAGGAATGATAAAAAAAATTTGAAAATGTTTGCAATGCAATTTATGAAGATCACCGTCGGACTATTGAAGAGATTTCTGAACTGACTTGTGAGTCTTGGAGTTCTTACAACCTTCCCTACTCACCTGGTCTTGCTCCGTTCGACATTTTCTTTATCCTGCGTATGAAAAAAGAACTCAAAGGAAAGCATTTTTGCACCATGAAGGAAGTCAGGCATTGGACAATGTTCCTCTTCAGCAATTCTGAAAATGTTCCCACCAGTGGGAAAACCATTGGGACAAGTGCATTCATTCACATGGAGAGTACTTTAAAGAAGACTAATGTTTCAGTAAGTAAAAATGATTAAAACTTTTTTTTTTTTTTTCTTCAATTCCGGTTATTTTTGGCTACTCCCTTGTACAGCTAGAAGTTTCTGATGCAATAGAATAGAAAGAACATAAAACGTAAAGAGCTACATGAATTACGCTTTGCATTAACAAGAAGGATCAAAATGAAGACAATACTTTGGAATTTGTATTTATACGAGTAGAGTGGTTTTGCTACTGTGTTTACAAATAAAGGAAAGCATTTTTGAGTTATTACTCTATAATTATTTTATAGTAGGCATAGACCTGGCAGAAGGGATTTTAACTTCTAAGTTTATAATCCAAATACTAGCTAGTTGATGGTGTTCTTTCATTATAGCTCACACTGTTAAGGAAATGTATTCTTTGAAATTTGGCTCATGCTTGCAGGGTCTGAGGCATCTGCCAAGTGGGATCAAGTAGAAGTGCGGTCATCACAGAGCTCCCATGACACAACTTTTAAAATTGACAATCAGTAAGCTTAACATGTATGCCTTTGAGATGTGCAGGGAAGTGAACTGGGTTGACTTTTCAATAAAAATAAAACCAAGTACATGCTGGAAAGTTTGATTTTTTATATACAGTAATGTGCACTAACAGTAGTCTGTCGTGTATCAAAAATGAAGACAAGGAATTGGCAGGTTTTCTTTGCTATAGAAAAGCAAGTAAGCATTGGGAGACTGTACAAAGTCTTCTTTGATGTCTGATTCAATTTCGTCATCATACTGATGCCAGTTTTTGGTGAAAGGGTCTCTGCAATAGGCTGTATAGTGTCCTTTATCCAAATCACCAGTGTGGTTCTGAAAAACATGGATGAACAAAAGTAAATCAGACTTTTGCTTCATAAAATCATTAACTGTTTGATATGTATGTGTATAAACCTAATGTGCACCAAAAGAAAAACGTAGAATTGCAGTTGGTATCACAGATATGTTTGTTCATCCCCAGGAGTCTTCACCACTGTCGTCCTTTTTTGTGATACTTTAGCAAAGAGTGCGCCTTACAAGCAATCCTACTGTTGGCATCAGAAGCTTTGGGGAGTTCAACGCAGCTAAGCTGGGGCACATCACATAACTTATAGTTGTAAAGGATGTCAAACTTAATGACTACAATTGCTGATCTTGTTGCCTTGAAGATGTCAGATTACTTGGTAAGAACCACATAAGTTGACAAATTATGTGACTTCTTGCAGTTTTTTCAGCAGTTTCACATTTTCAAAGTATCAGAAGCTCAACACATTCTGATGTCCAATAGCCTGCTACCTGATGATGCCAGTGCTGTACGAAGACTTTCCAGGTATGGCAAGGTGTATGCTGCAATCTCCACCATTTTATTTTCCTTTTTCAAGTCTATAATGATATGACAAACACTATATATCAGACAGAGAAGCCTTTAGTTTGACTCGTCCAAAATCGCTGCTTTCATTCTTTCCTTGTTGCTGAGCCATATGCATTGCTCCCCCGCACTTACATACACGTAAGCCCGTCCTTACGACCTAAACAAAGTTTGACTTTGTTGGGGCGAGTCACAGACTGGCCAAACTGATTTGCAGGGACTTTCAAACTACACGGTCAAGGGAGTGTGTGATGACTTCCCTAGACATTCTAGAATTATGTAAATGAAGTCTACAACTGAAAATCTCAGGAAAAGCAGTGTAGTGTGACGGGCCTTGGAGCAATTTGTCCTGATTTGTTCTCATCACCTGAAGATGTTGGATTACACAGGTAGCATTTGCTGCGATTGGCAAATTACATGACTTTCCAGCATAGTGTCAAATTTCCAAAGTATTGTGAACTCAACAGCTAATAACTTGCTGCCTGACAGTCAGTGTTATTCAAATGCTTTTCAGGTCTGTCAGCTAAGTCCAAAATACCTGCTTTTATTCCTTAATCCTCTTGACTGCATATGAGGCAGTGTACAGCCGGGGAGTGCTAACTGGCTTCAACTCTCACGCATACTTAAGAAATAACCAGACCTGTTTGATTTTTTTTGGTGCACATCACAGGATGTTTGAACTGAGTTGCAGGGTATGTCAGATTACAAGAGTGTGCCATGTCTGCATCCATCTCCCTAGATTATGTAAATGAAATCTGCATCTGAAAATTGCAGGAACGGTTATGTAATATGACAGGGCATTTACCTAGCCATGCTATCACATCTCTGTGCCTTTACATTGATCCACTTGGACAAAGTACAGATACTGGCACATTGTATAATGGCTGTCATTCAATGAATGGATTGGGGTAAGTCTGTATGGGCTTCAGAGTTGATATTTTTTTCTTAGTCCCAGTTTACACTTTTCTCTGAATGTGAAATTTTATATGAAACAACTGTCTAAAACCAACTTTCTTTAAATTTGTTCTTGGACACTATATATTAAATTACTTTTTCAATCTTGTTAATAACATTTGCAATACTAAATGTTTTAAGTATGATCTACTCACCACTACAGCATATAAGAAGTATTGCGAGTTGGTCCTGGTAGTTAAATAGGGGGACAGATCCAGAGTCTCCACCACAAACTTGACGCAAGTATTCAGTTTTTGCTTCTTTTTACCCCTGTATTGAAAACTACAGATGGTATGTGGTTAATCTTAGGGTACATATGTGTGCCTCTAGTCAACTTTTCAATTTCAACATATTCTCATTTTTTAACTTATTTGTGGGTATTTGAATCAGGATTGGATTAAATTTATCCAGAGACATTGGCCTTGGAAAACAAACGTGTAAAAACAACCTTTCTGATTAATTATCTGTATAACTGCTGGTTATATATTTTTTGAAGAACATGACATTATATTTAGAGGTGTGAAAAATACACAAAGACACAGTGGTAAGAAATGTTTAGAAAGAAAATCTTTTTGAGAAATCGCTGGTCCTACATTACAATTAAAAATGTGCACAAAAAGTAAATATATATATATATTTATATTTATATATATATATATATTTATATTTATATATATATATATTTATATATTTATATATATATATATTTATATATTTATATATATATATATATTTATATATTTATATATATATATATATTTATATATATATATTTATATATTATTATATTATATTATATTATATTATATATATATATATATATATTGCAAGTCTTCATAAATCTATCACTACTATACATAAACTAATCCTTTTTACACGTTTGAAATATAACTTTTAAAGCAGATGAGAGGACCAGATTACTAACCACTTTTTTATTGCACCACTAGGTGGCAGTAATGCTATATGCTGTAACGTATTATAGAACTGAGCATTAGGATTTGTACCCTTCGGTTACTTTGAGTAGATCTTCTGTAAGGTTAGCATGTTCTCTCCTTGCCTTTAGTGGGGTTTTCTCCAGGGTTCCCTCAGCATTCGGTTAAGTGGTGACACAAAGACTTGTGCTTGTGTGCAGCTACAGTTTCTTCCTGCCTTGTGCCTAGTGCTGTCAGCATGGGCACTGGCTACCAAGATGTGTAACTGTATTAAGCAACTATTGAAACACTGGACAATATTTTTTTTTTCAAAAGTTATGGTTCCAGAAAGATTTTTCGTGAATATGAAGCACAGCTCCAAGCTGAACACAAATATGATTTCTGACTGTATCATATAAGAATTTATAGAAACACATGATTAACTTTTAGTGAATTTAGTGAATGACATATTGCATTGGTTCAGTTGCACTAAAATGTTTTGCTGCTGATTTCTGTTTGTACTTAGCCCCTGATGTTGGTCTGACTGAGCAACTCCTCCAGTTTGAAGGGCTGGCTCACAATACTCAGAAAGAAGTCCTGCTAATAACAGGAATAAATACAGAAGAATGTAATATAGAAAATACAGAAGATCCAGCCATTCATTCTCTTATTTTTGCACCAAATCTGGGATAAGGATAACAGAATATCAGGTTACAAGAAAAAGTATTCACGTGTCAAAAGGCAAACCATTTAAAGAATAACGAATTGAACACAGTTACCGTTTCAAATGCAAGATGAGAATTTGAGGAGGTTTTGAGAGAGTTGTCAGAACTGCTGCATCCTGTTTCTGTTCACACTGAGGACAAAAGATTTGGTTACCTTGCAGCAAAGCGTTTGGTTGAAAGAAGAGCTCCAGACAATCCTATTTTGGAGACAAATCAATTGAAAAGCATATTTTAAAATATTCTGAATGATTACAACTAATTTTTTAGTATTACTGGCTCCCAGAAAGTTGGTTATGTCCTTTGAAAGGCACAGAAGCAAGAGAAATGGGAAAGTGTGACCCCTTCATAGTTGACTAGAAAAAAAAATGAACCAGTACATAAACCAGAAATACATTGCTGAATTTACACTAGTACAGCATGACGTTATGAGAAAGTGAAAATTAAATATTTCTCAAAAGAAAATTCATTTAATGGGTTTTGCAAAGTTGTCCGGGATACCCCCTGTGATTTGTTAGCATTGTTAATATTCTTAAGGCCACTAGGTGACGCTGTGGGTTAGACTTGCAAGAATTGTGGGAAAAATAACACTCTAGTAGTGTCCAGTGGGGAGCCTCCTGGGGTTGCTGGGGGACTTCCTCTAAATGACCAGCAAACTTTGAATGGTGGCTGAATAGATTTGAATGGTTTGCTGGAAGTGTTCCTAGACCCAAGCTTTAAAGCCCTTTCAACCAGTACCTTGGGCGGCCTTCTGCTGCTATGCACCTAAAATCTGGAATAGCCTGCCAATAGGAATTCGCCAGGCTGATACAGTGGAGCAGTTTAAAACACTGCTGAAAACACATTACTTTAACATGGCCTTCTCATAACTTCACTTTAACTTAATCCTGATACTCTGTATGTTCAATTCATCACAATAACTATTCATAGTGGCTCTAAAATCCGTACTGACCCCTACTCTCTCTTCTGTTTCTTTTTCCCGTTTCTCTGTGGTGGTGGTGGCGCAATGATGGATGGATTAAAAGGCAGAAGTCTACGTGACCATCATCATCAAGTTCTTCCGTGAGAACCCTAAATCCAAAGAGGACTGTTTCATTTATGTGAGGTAGATTGCCCAGAGGGGACTGGGTGGTCTCATGGTCTGGAATCCCTACAGATTTTATTTTTTTCTCCACCCGTCTGGAGATTTTTTTTTTTTTTCTGTCCCCCCTGGCCATTGGACCTTACTCTTATTCGATGTTAATTAATGTTGACTTATTTTATTTTCTTTCTGTGCCTTTTATTTTTCTATTCTTCATTATGTAAAGCACTTTGAGCTACTGTTTGTATGAAAATGTGCTATAGAAATAAATGTTGTTGTTGTTAGGAGCTTAGTGTTAGCAGGTGACAAACATTAAAATGGCAGAAGGAAAGTCAAGAGAGGACTGGAGAGAAGGGAGTTCTGTAGAGTGAGCTGGGAAAGGTGTTTGTTTACTGACTCTGGGTGATAAGGATTGGAAGATGAACATATTTAGGAACAAACCAGGGTCTAATCTGAAAATCAAACTGATCTGTCAGTAAAAATGAAATCATTAACAAGAACTTGAAGACCTCAAAAAATCTAAAACTACTAAACTAGGAGGATAAAGATAAAAAAAAAATGTTACTTTGCACACTACACAGGAGTTTTCGGACAATCTTGTATACTATGGGAATGCGCGCTTCTATATGGTGTCACTCTGGTGACATCATGTGTCACACATTCTGGCATTGTCAGTAGATTGTTGTATAAATACACCTTATCTGGAAGGACAATTTGTGCTGAGTCGGTATTTTGGAATCACTTACACAATGAAGACAAAAGAACACCTCAAGCAAATCCAAGAAAAGCACAGTTCAGGATGGACACAGAAAATATCAAAATCACCATGTGTCCAGTTAAATCAATTACTCAATGGAAAAAGTATGGCACAGCTGTAAATCTACCTAGAACAAGATCATAGAATTTGTTCTACTTTTTATTGCATTAGTTTACAAATGTTCTATTTTTATAAACTGTTTCCTAATCTAAATTTGTTACATAAATAGTACAGTTTACAAATTTCCAGTTGTTAAAGCCTAAATTAAATAAAACTTTTAAAAGAAAGCTTAACAAGACTTGACAGCATGCAGGCAATTAAACATGGCTCTGCAATAACTAAACCCCAAATGACTCACCTGAACAGAGCACTCCTTGGTGTTAGCTGGAATAGGCAGTGAAAGAATTGTGAAAACTTCATTTGTCTGGGTTTGATGGTCACATATAAAGCATATCATATCATAGCTTAGCAGGCCCTCAAAGAGTTGAGTAATGATGGAAAACTCTTTTGGTTCCTCGGTGGATGATTTCCCACTTTCAAATCGTGAGTGGCTCCTTGATCTTGTCTGAAATTAAGTTGAAATGGAGAGATAAACTTCTGTTTCTATGCTACAGGGTATGTCTTACTCTGGCCATGGTCAAACCTAAGTCATGGTGAGCTATCAGCCGCTGATAGGAGCACCATTATGGTGGCAGGTTTTCTTACTTGCTGCTCACTTAAATATTTTTTTTTTATTTTGCATTTCTCCTGCAGCCTTTTGATTACGTTTTAATGTCTCTCTATTATAATAAAAAAATCTTGGGGTGAGATGAGACAAATCTGCTACGAGACTTGACTTTTTGAAGAGATTTTTTGGAATGAAGTTTTGCGATGTGGAGACTTTTGCCATGAGATTCACACCCTACTTACAACTATTTTCAAACAAGACCCAGGTCATCAGGAGCATACTGGCATTTCACAGGAGAGACACCAATCCATTAAAAGGCATACTTATGAATATACACACACACACACTTACGAAGAGCCAGTTTAGAATCACCCATTCATCTAAATATGGCAGCGAGAAATTAAGTCAAATGAATTAACCATGAAAATTTTCGATCGGTTACACTGCAAATTGATTAAATGCGTATCAATAGACTCTGCTGAAGCAGTTGGCGGTGATGGTGTGGAAGATGAAAATATCAACTTACAATATCGCAAAGAATATCTACAACCGTTAACACCGTCTGGTCTTCCACCGACCGAATTACTGTTGAAAGAAGGATGTATCGTAATGTTATTGCGTAATTTATGTATGAGTGATGGGCTATGCAATGGAACAAGATTAGTCGTATTAAAAATTGGTTGAACAATTCTAACATGTAAAATTTTAACAGGTGACAAGAAAGGTAATGTAGTACATCTTCCGTGGATAACATTAGACACCAAAGGAGATCTTGATATGCCATTCATATTAAAATGTTTACAGTTTCCCGTGAGAATAGCTTTTGCTATGACAATTAACAAATCACAGAGACAAACATTAGAAAAAGTCGGTTTATTTATTAAAGAGAAAGAAACGATATTCGCTCACTTTGCGCTGTCACAATGTAAATCCAAACACAGACTCAAAATTCAATGCGATCTTGAAGAAAAGTTAATTCCAAATATTGTTTTAACTGAACTTTTAAAGTAAAAGTGAAAATAATGCATATGTAACAATTCCCATGAAAATAACAATCTCTTTAAATTGTACATCCGGTTAACCAAACCCAGGGGTTGGCAAGCAAAGCGAGCAGGGGGCTGAGCCCCCTGCTTTTCTTTATTTAAATATGATTGAGGCACAAAGATGTGTTAAATTAATCAGGGACAACAGCACATTGGGTCAGCAGTTCTTGAAACTGATATTTTAATACAGCTTGTACAAATATACCCATTTTTTTCATAAATTCTCAGTTAAGTAGATTAAGCGACTGTTCACCCTCAACTCTTAGGCCGGGTTTATACTTCACGTGACGTGACGCATGCTGCAGCAGACGCTCCTGCTACACAAGTGTTGTACTGTTTATACTTGCACGCGTCCATCCATCCATTGTCCAACTATATCGTACTTTACGTAAATCTGGAGGAAAACACCAGGTGGCAATGCGAGATATTATCACGGTGAGAACAGGTTCGGCTTCGCTGTGTTGTGCATTGCCTGGAACACCCATTAAATTCCAATGACACCTTACCGCAGTATCTCTGAAAAGGATGTTTAATGATTAAATCCATCAATCCAGAGATTTGTCCATTCCAGCTAGCATTGGGCACGAGGCAGAAACAATCCCTACATGGGGCATCAGCTCATCGCAAGGTGAATACAAGCACTCACATACACTGCCGTCATTTTAGTGTCACCAAATCTGCATATCTTTGGAAGGAAACCGCAGCACACGGTGGAAACCCAGCAGGAAAACATGCAAACTCCAGGAAGAGAATACCAGCGATGCGAGACAGCAGTGCTACCGCTCCGCCACCATATCACCCCCATGTGTGTAATTATTAACAGTATTCATTATTTAAATAAAATTAACGATTTATCTGTAAAATGTAACATACACACTTTAATGCATGCATTTCATCATGAAAGTGATATCAAGTATAAATCTTAGGATTCTAAATATGCAGAGAGTTGGAATATCATACATTTAATGTGTTCTGTGTGGTGATCTATTGCTGTTTGCCGCTGCTGTCAGGTCCAGAGGAACCTTTTAGTTTATTCAGTTTGTTTTAACTGATACTGTCATGCAAAAGGCAGAGCAATATTTAAAGTGAATAATATGTTGTTTTTTCCTAAATAAAGACTAGGGGGCTCTGCCCCCTGCTTGCTTTGCTCGCCAACCCCCGGGTCGGCACTATGCGCTAGCCACTTCGTGGATCTGCCGCTCTTGTAGGGTGAAGCGGATGTAAAATACATTGGGACGTATTGCTAATTTTGACCTGAAATATTGTGTGGGTGTTATTCATTTATCCGAATTCGTGTGTTTCATATTATACGACCATCCTGTTTCAACAGGGAAAAGCAAAGGAAAGAGTAAATGATCAGAATGAGTTGAATTATTAGACAAATGACGGACTGTGCTGTGCTTTGGATAAACACGAATATCAATTCAAAACTATTATTTGGTGACAATTCGTCACATGTTGGTTTATTATAAATACGATCGTGATCTTTCGGATTCATATAGAAATCCAAGAAAACTTCTTTGTCTGTGTTTTGCAGATAAATTCCATGAAAAGTGTGACACTATTGGACGTATGGATTTGTATCCATTATTGCCTGTAGAATTTCTAATATGTCCGATCATTTAACTCTTTCAAATCTATCACTCCTCCATGATCATAAATATAAACCTGACTGAATTTTGGTTTCTTCAAAATCTCTTGGCAATAGTCTCGTCTCGCGGGACTTGAAAAACCTCTTGGCAAAAGTCTCATCTCAAGATTTTCTTTTATAATACAGAGATATATTTCATTCAGCCCAATTGTACACTGCATGTGTCATGTTACATAAGATATAAAAATAATACTCTGCTGGACCAGTCTCATAAGGCTGAAAAACTATATGTAGTTGCTGTATGCTGGTACAGTAGGTGGTGAAGACGATGCAAAAGTGTAAGCCTGGTAGTGAGAAAAGACTGACAAAAGAGTGTATGGTTCCTGCCTCACAGTTCCTTATATAGCAGTGACAGATAGATAGATACTTTATTTATCCCAAAGGGGAAATTCACATACTCCAGCAGCAGCATACTGATAAAGAACAATATTAATTAAAGAGCAATAAAAAAAAAGGAGTGCAAGTTAAAAAATGCAAGGTGGAGAGTGAGAGGCAGGTATAACAGACAATAACTTTGTATAATGTTAACGTTTACCCCCCCGGGTGGAATTGAAGAGTCGCATAGTGTGAGGGAGGAGCGATCTCCTCAGTCCGTCAGTGGAGCAGGACAGTGACAGCAGTCTGTCTCTGAAGCTGCTCCTTTGTCTGGAGATGATCCTGTTCAGTGGATGCAGTGGATTCTCCATGATTGACAGGAGTCTGCTCAGCGCCCGTCGCTCTGCCACGGATGTCAAACTGTCCAGCTCCCTGTCTACAATAGAGCCTGCCTTAGTCACCAGTTACCACCAAGTGTCAAAATCAGTTGGCAGGCAGTGATTTCTAGGGCAGCACCCACTTTGTAAGAACATCCACCAAACTCATTAATCATGGCGACAATGCTGCAGAGGCAACTGATGTCAAAGTTTTAAAAACTAATTCAATGAAAGGTACAGTAGTAGGGAATAATTGTGATATAAATTATTTTTTTTGACCCTTCACTTTGGCCAGACTTAGTAACCAACAACATCACAATGGACATAGTGAAAAGCAAACCCTTGCAAATCAAAGGTATTTCATTCTTGAAAGCCAATGGACATCATTTGTCAAGGTGGGCTGTCACCTTGGGCCTAGGCCAGGGGTCCTCAATCACGGTCCTGGAGAGCCGCAGTGGCTGCAGGTTTTTGCTCCAACCCAGTTGCTTAATAAAAAGCACTTATTGCTAAAGTAACACTTCTGCTTCACTTTAGTGATTTTGAGCCCTTATTGCTTAATTTTGTCTTAAACAGCTATTTTAATTGCTCCTTATTATCAATAACATGCAAATGACAAGAGAGAGCAGCATTTCTCCATTTAGCTTATTTACATTTACACCCGTGTGTATTTATCTGCACTATTGGGTTTAATTAAATACTTGGAAGAAAAAGGAAGAGAAAAAAGTGAAGGACTGAGAATTACTCGTCCATTTTAGCCTTCAAATCATTTGCATGATAGAAAGGGAAAGAAAATCTAGGATATGAGAATGACCTGACATAGCAGAGTTAATTTAATTTCATAGCTTGTTAGTGCTTTATTGGCAAGAATTGCTTTCTAATTAAGCAACCAGGTCAGAACAAAAACCTGCAGCCACTGCGGCTCTCCAGGACTGGGATTGAGGACCCCTGGCCTAGGCCAAAGACCTTTGCGACAAAAAGGGTCTCTAGTCAGGGTTATTCTACATCCATCCATCCATCCATCCTCTTCCACTTATCCAAGGTCGGGTCGCGGGGGTAGCAGCTTAAGCAGAGAAGCCCAGACTTCCCTCTCTTCTTCCAGCTCTTCCGGGAGAATCCCAAGGCATTCCCAGGCCAGCCGGGAGACATAGTCCCTCCAGCGTGTCCTGGGTCTTCCCTGGGGCCTCCTCCCGGTTGGACGTGCCCGGAACACCTTACCAGGGAGGCGTCCAGGAGGCATCCTGATCAGATGCCCGAGCCACCTCATCTCTCCTCTCGATGTGGAGGAGTAGCAGCTCTACTCTGAGCCCCTCACCCTATCCTTAAGGGAAAGCCCAGACACCCTGCGAAGGAAACTCATTTCAGCCGCTTGTATTCGCGATCTCGTTCTTTCGGTCACTACCCATAGCTCATGACCATAGGTGAGGGTAGGAGCGTAGATCGACTGGTAAATTGAGAGCTTTGTCTTACGGCTCAGCTCTTTTTTCACCACGACAGACCGATGCAGAGCCCGCATCACTGCGGATGCCGCACCGATCTGCCTGTCAATCTCACGATCCATTCTTCCCTCACTCGTGAACAAGACCCGAGATACTTGAACTCCTCCACTTGGGGCAGGATCTCCCCCCCAACCCTGAGAGGGCACTCCACCCTTTTCCGGCTGAGGACCATGCTCTCGGATTTGGAGGTGCTGATTCTCATCCCAGCCGCTTCACACTCAGCTGCAAACCAATCCAGTGAGAGCTGAAGATCACGGCCTGATGAAGCAAACAGGAAACAGTGACCCAATCCTGAGTCCACCAAACCGGACCCCTTCAACACCCTGGCTGCGCCTAGAAATTCTGTCCATAAAAGTTATGAACAGAATCGTTGACAAAGGGCAGCCCTGGCGGAGTCCAACTCTCACTGGAAACGGGCTCGACTTACTGCCGGCAATGCGGACCAAGCTCTGACACCAGTTGTACAGGAACCGAACAGCTCTTATCAGGGGGTCCGGTACCCCATACTCCCGGAGCACCGCCCACAGGATTCCCCGAGGGACACGGTCGGGTGCAGTGTGAGTTGGATGGTGGCCGGAGGCGGGTTTTTCTACAAGTGCGATGATTCAAGTTGTGAGGCAAATCCAAGTTTTTTTTTTTAAATAAGTGGTAGCCTTATAAGTATTAAATTCAGGTATTATCCAACATACCAACATTTTTCCCTGTTACTCCATGTCTGTACTTGCACATTGGAAGGAGGATGTAGAATGGGATCTCTTTGCTTACTTGCACCCAGGTCCATGTAGAGGTTACACTGGCCTTGATGTTAAGCCTTGTAAAGTAAAATTTTGCATGGTATAGAAAGCCCGGCACTTCCTCCAAATATGTGGAATTTTGCTGTTTATAATGAGAGTTCTTAAACAGTGCCCTTTAAATGAAAGAGAAGCAACTGTGGCTTAGAAGCCTTGAGACTTTGTATATCGCAAATAATCCCAAACAATAATTTATAATTATTGTTATATTATAGGGGCCTGAGTTGCCTCGAAAAGCTTGCATATTGTAATCTTTTTAGTTAGCCAATAAAAGGTGTCATTTTTCTTCACTTTCCAATATATTAGAAAGTCAAAGATATTTCCAATGAATTTACAATTTCATTTCGAATAATGTGCAAGTATTTGTTTTCTGAATAAATGTATTCCATTATGAGGCTGGAGGGAGCTGGAGCCTATTCCCGGCTATTGGGTCTAAGGCAGGAACCAACCATGGATAGGAAGCACATTGTCATAAGCACTTGACTCACAACGTGCCTACTTAGTACTGCCAGTAATTTACATGTCTTTGTGATGAGAGAGAAATCCCACTAGGTGTCACTGTACAACTGTAAAAATGTAACAAACATTTTTGTTTGTGTTTTTGTTTTTCAGAAGTACTTCAACAAAACATTTTTGGTTATGGCTGTTATGAAATCTGGTTGGTTCAAGCACCCTCTGACAAAGTTCTAGTCACTAAAATGTTAAAATATATAGACTGATGGTATCAATTAAGTAGCCTTTCAGAGCACACAAGATTTGAAGACTGACATGCTGGAACTGACATCCACTTGTAAGCGCAGATCAAGTACAGCTTCTTACTTTTTTTAAGTCTTCATGAAGTACATTCATAAGACACAGAAGCAATTCCTGTGCATCTTGCTGTCTACTGTTGGTGAACTGAGGGTGCATCTGCTTGATAAAAGACACAGTTTCATGTAAAGTCCTTTGCTCCAAGTGGCCATTCCACATGTCTGCTAGAAGTGTGACAACAGCACGGGTCACATCAGTTCTCTGGCTGAAAATAAAGTGAAATTTATTGTTCTACTAAACATGCCGAGATTGCTTGCAAGGATCTGGCAAGTGAGAGATTTATCTGTGCAAGAACGTTTAGCTTCACCTTAGCACAGTGAAATACAAAATCTTATTCTAAACAACTACAAATTTAAAAAAAAAAAAAAACTTCATCAGGTTCCAAAAGTATTATAATTGGGTTCAGAAGGAAGCAAAACTAAATCCTACTCAAGATGCTAGAAACCTCTTGTGCATAGCTGAAGTTTCTGGAAAATCTTAACTTCTGTGAAGCACATCTGCGCAGAAATCTAGCTTTAAAAGTCGCACTGTAACCCAACACACTGTATACCGTAGACTTTGAACTACAATAGATGCAAACAAGCAATCTAAATTAAAGGAAATGTTCAACACATCTTAGCACAGGACTGGTCACTCACCTTGGCTGATCTGGCCATTTTTCTTCACGGAGAAATTCTTGCAAAAGTGGAGTGGTGCGGCTCAAACACTGCAGCACAGCGTTAATGTAACAGGAATTCCCCAAATTGGTTAAACCTACAGAACCATGAGGTGCTCCTTTTCCAGCTGTCCCATGCGTGCCTGCTTCTTCTTTATCACCCCAATAGTAGGAGCCATGGTTTCTTACCTCCAGCTTCTCCCTGAGGAAATGACATTATCACAGTCCTGTTAAGACGAGAATCATTTAAGAAAGATGTCCATTAACTTCTGCAAATAAAAATTTGAAACGCATGGAAGAGAATTAGCAGGATAGCATTATATAGCGTGGTCCAGATCTAATTATGCAATTTTCATTACGCTATAACTTATTAAGTTTATTACATAGAAAATCACCCGAAAAATCCCGGACCATCAAGAAGTGTGCGAACTGACGACATGAAAAATAATCTTCACATAAATCAAAATCATCCAGACGATCTGGATCTGCATAACTAGATCTGGACCACCCTGTAGTTAGATTCCGTTAAAAAATATTTCTTCTCCTTCAGTACTTTTTTCAGAACTTAAAATAAGGATTATTCTTTCTCTGAATTATTAAGGGACATTCTGCACTGGTGATTTTCTGTATAGTTTGTTTCTGAAGAAGTCTGTTTATTAACATTCTAGTTGGAATGTTGCTGGGACGCCATTTTGCTTTGTTTTTTATGCCACCATTTTGAGCAACCGTAACTATGTGGGTTGCTACAGGCATGTCTTCGGATGTTACTTGACGTGACCTCATGACTGCAACATCATATAAACCGGCACTTTAGTCTTCTGATTGTTATGCAAGAAAACTAGAAAGAAGAATTGACACGATGAAGTCAAAGACAGAAAAATGTCAAAATCTTCTGCTCTAAATACCAAAATCAAAAACACAAGATGAAAAGCAGAATAAAACAGTCAGGCACAAATAAAAAAAAAAAAAAAAAACAAAACAGAAGAGAAAGATTCTGAAAAGGATGTTTATAGAACCTGGTGCTCTGGGTATCACTGATAACTGGACTCCATTGGTTAATACTGTTCCTTCGTAAATGACTTGCATTCAGGTTTCTTGTGTACAAATTTGATTTCAATAACAAAAAAAGGTGTTCAGAATAGAATTTTGAATATTCTGCTCAAATACAGAAGTAATCCCAACTATGACCTTTTTATTTGGCACGTCGTAATTCAAAGCTCTCACAATGCAGAATGCAGAAGCTGCCCTAACGACAAGAAGACAAAATGGTGGTAATCGTAAATAACCAAAATGTAATGACACAAAATATTTAACCCCACTAAAAGTTCAAAATCAAAGTCAAAGTGAACTTTATTGTCATCTCAACCATATACAAGTATACAGATAGACGAAATTGCGAAGCTCAGGGTCCACAGTGTAACAACATGATGTGCAAATAATAAATTAAAAATAGAATTAAAACACAAACTAGACAAGACATTGTGCAAAGATTGGACAAAGAAGTAGCAGCAATATTGATGTGTAAGATATGTAATATAATAAATAAATAATAGATATAGATAATACAGAAATTATCAGTGTATGATATTAGCTGTTTAAGACATTTTAAGACAGAAGGAGTGACAAAATCCTTAAAGCTTAGCTTCAAATCAGAAAACTGATGTTAAATTTGAATTCTAGTGGTAAGAAAACCCCACATGAAGTGTTAGAACTCGAAAAATGACAGAAAAAGTGCAAAAAAATGAAATAATGAATCCACTCATAATACTGAGTTTGTGGAGAAAACTTTGAAAACAAAAAAGCATTTTAAGGTTTCAGACTTTGGCTTATGTTAACATTCTGGTTTACACCGGACTGTGCATTTTAGATGTAGCTGTTCCCAAAATGCTCCGCAAAGCAGGCAAAGGCCTTAATCAGCCTGCCCAGATAAACCTCAGTCCAAGTCAGACAGTCTTCAATTACCAGCAGTAGACTTAAAACTAAGCAGGTCCAAAAGGGAGGAGCTGGCTTTTAAAGTTCAAAATATCAAAAATGTCCCAGAATATATCAAGACGTCTCACAAAGGTGAGAGAAACTGTTAGACTCTGGCTTGTTGAGCCACGCATCAAAAAGAACTTTTATAAATGACAACATTTCTCTCTATTTAAAAAAAAAAAACTTGCAACGAGACGAGACTTTTTCCCGGGGACAAGACGTGATCTTTTGAAGAGAGACAGAGACACTTTCACTTCTCACGAGACGGTCAAGTCACGTCATACTTAACAACCGTCAGACGCAAGACCCGCGATACACATGCAGAGCAGGTTAGAGATGAAGGAAGTAGGAAAATTCGAAAGTCTCCAAAAATGAGAGTGAAGATCGCATTAGTGCAACCAATCTGAAAATATTACTCGGGAAAATAATGAAACGGTGAAAAGAGATTGAATATTTAGGTGCTGTACAGGCTTTTAAATGTTCACAGCTCCGCACGAAATACAGATCACGCGGGACGCAGCAGCAGCAGCAAGCCAACAGCTTCTCGATCAAAGAGGGGGTGAAAAAACACCTGTTACTTGTTTCCCAATGTATCACCGTCTAAGAGGGGTTTTGGAGGAGTCGATGCATCTCCTTGGGGTGTCCTCTGCTGGCTTGAGGATAGGCGAGCAAATTGCAGATCACGTGTGAGGGCAGCAGCAGTTCAAGCAAAAAGGAGTTAAAAAAAAAAAATTGATTCCCATTGTATCACCGTTTAAAAAAAATGTACTTCTTTCCCATTGTCTCACCGTTTAAGAGGGGTTTCGGAGAGGTGGGCAAAGCCCCCTAGTATTGAAAAAGAACAAAACATAACAAAAGTACAAAAATAGGGCCAAAAGGATTTGCCTACAAAGGCAAACTAGTCCAAATACACAATCCAATAGCAAAAGCCAAACAAAAGCCACAAACTCAGTAATGCACTGCCAGAGCTCTCTTTCTAGCTCCAATATGAAGACAGAAAGACAACCAGGCAGCAGAAACATCAGGGTGGCCCTGCCTCCTGTGGGCTCCCCCCAGTAAAGCATAAGAAATGGCAGCACATTTAAAGGTAGAGAGAACAAATATTAAATAACACAATAATGTTTTGTGCATATGACTGGTTAACTGGCATGTACAACACAAGCAATGGGAGATTTTTTGTTCTTTGTTTCCATCAACATTTTTCACATTGCTTGCAGTTGCACAGCATTGGTCACTATTGACTTGTATTTCATCATAACATTTGTTCTTTCCGTTTTGCATGAAAACATGACATTCAAATTTTTTCTCTGCCACCACTTAAACGTACATGGGGTAAGTAACATATAAAGAAATATCATTTTTGCCTGGAGTATTTCTTTAAAGCAAGGATCCACAATCATGGTTCTGAAGGATCGCAGTGGCTTTCATTCCAACTAGTTTCCTAATTAGAACTCAGTCCTTTCTGATAATGAACCTTGATATTTAACTATATGCCTTGTTAGCATTTTCATTCATTAAAGACAAATTTTTTGTTAAATTATAGATTAGAGATTTACAGTCCTGGAGGTCCACAGCGGGTGCAGGTTTTCATTTCAACCAATTTCTTAATTAGAACCCATTTATTTACTACTAAAGCAATACATTTTTTGGGGCTTCATTTTAGTTACCTTGCCTATTACAATTCAAAACACTTATTTGCCAATTTTAGTTTTTAGCAGCTGCATTTAAGTTTTAATCATTGCCTGTTTTCTTAACCAGACTTTATTTAAAAATGTAATGCAGATAACTAATAAAGCTAGCAGCTCTCCATCTAATGTGCTTCCCTGTAATCCTGTGCATGTGCACCCTGAAGTATCTGTGTTAAAGATGTTTAGAAATAAATGAGAGGGGAATTGGAAGGAGCTTTAAATTCAATCTGTTCTGGTCCTCAAAACACATGAATAATGTTCTCAGAGAAGGAAACTCTACAATAAATTAAAATTTCTATTGGATGAATGAAATCACTAACAAGCCAAATAGTTAAATACCAATTTTCATTATCAGCAAGGACTGTCGTCTAATTAGGAAACTAGTTGGAATGAAAACCTGTAGCCACTGCAGCCCATCAGGACCATGATGGAGGACCCCTGCTTTAAAGTAGCAGCAATTCACTTTTTGAATTGAAGACTAACAAATGGGGGGTGGAGATGTGAGTCTTCAATTCAAAAAGTCAATCCCATGAGGCGTTAGTTTTGTGTTTGCGATGTGTGTTTATTATTCTGGAAGTAAACGTTTAACAGTAATTTACCAAAAAGCATGGATTTTGCATGTGTTGTGTATATGCCTGGGTCATTTTGGGTTTCTGTTATATCATACATTTTTCTCACCATTCTGCATGGAAACATGAGAGTGCATTTTTTTCTCAGCCATCTCTGCAATCTACATGAAGTAAGAAACCTGTACAAATGTTGGGGTGGAGTAGTCCATTAAGACACAGGCGTCGAACTCCGGTCCTGGGGGGCCACAGTGGTTGCAAGTTTTCATTCTAACCATCTTCTTCATTAGTGACAAGTTTTTGCGGCTAATTAAATTCTTCTGCCTTAGTTTTAATTAACTCAACTCAGGCCCCTTAGTTGTCTCTTTTCCTTTAACTAGCAGCCAAATAATAGCGAGACACAAAACAAGCTGCCACATGAGCAGCTCACCTGTGTCCATTACACAGTATCTGAAAATAAAGAAAGGTGATGGTCAGTAAGTAAGTCAGTAAGGTTGATCTCTCAGGTCACTAAAACATTTTGACGGTGTTGTTAGAAAAAACAGAAAAATCAACAGTATTGGAAATATCTGCTGTGTCAGAATGAGACCAGCAACAAGCCATAGAATTAAGGCCTTGTTCACACGGGCGTTAAGTTGTTGGATAAACGAACTTGCTCTGAACGTCCTAGACGTTTATGTTGCATTTTGTGGTGGCGATCGATTGACTTCTACACCGGCGTCCGTTTGTCTCTGTCTAACGCCAGCCTGCAGCCTAAATTGTAGTTTGTGTGTTAACCTGTGGAGGCAGTGTCGGGAACTGGATATGAAAGCCCTTGTCGTTTTATTTGAGGTGCCTCCTTTCAATATGGACCATTTTGCTATGTTAGATATTAATCTTCTTGTTTTAAAAATACTCGTAATACGGCGACGTAGGTAGAGAAAAAATCGCCGCCGCTACTGGGTTCATCCTCTGACTGCACAACGTCGGGTTAAAGGAAGTTTTTTTGTGCTTTATGAAGAAATGCGAAAATTTCCGCGCAAGTTTTTTAATTACTGTCGGATGTCGGTTTCCACTTTTGATTGTCTGCTGCAGCTGGTGCAATGCCACATTGCACGCCGATCAACCAATATGCGACTTGGTGTTAGCCCCGAAGAGAGACTACTTGTCACTTTGAGGTAAGGAAACAGTAGTCGAGCGTGCGCTTACACCGGTGTTATGCACTGAAATGCACCCCCCCCAAGCGTAAAATAAACGCGCAGAAAACGAACTAGAAACGGTTTCCTTGCGTTCGTTGAGTTTTGAACGCCAAGAAAAAGCTGCATGCAACGTTTTTTGATGCCGTATAAACACGCAGCCGGACAAACGCACGTCACCAAAGCCCGTGTAGAAAACACTCGGCGCTTGATCCGCGCTCACCGGACGCTACGAACGCAAAAAAAAAAACGCTCGATTTTAACGCCCGTGTGAACAAGGCCTAAATAACGGATTTAATTAACAGCAAGAATCAGCTTCTCATTAAGAGATTGTTTGGAGTGAAATTGGCTGGAGTTTGAAATCCCAGTTTAGCTGGTCATCTGTTGGCTCGTTTCACATCTCATTTCTGTTTGGCTATCGTTAAACGAAGACAGGAATAAATTCAGCGGACTGAATCCTTAAAAACAGGGTTATTAAAATGAAGGAAAGGATTAGAATGAAAACCTGCAGGAACTGCAGCCCTCCAGGCCCGGAGTTCAACACCCCTGGTTTAAGATATGGTGTGTGCAAACGATCTTGATCATGTCATGTGGGGTTATTTCAAACTTTTGTATAATACACTGCAATTAAAATGCATTTAGTGTAATCATATTATTCTTAGACGTTATCCAATGTGGCCACTGTGCCAAACCATCACTTATATTTTATGATCTAAATGATGAAATAAATTCAGCAGATTTTCCATTTTTTTAGCCAAGTACAAAACTGTGCCTATTATCTAAAATAGGCTAATGCTGGTGTGCTATTCCTCTCATTTCTAAAGGTCTGTGGCACTGGTTTTGAACCCTGAATCTCATCTAGTCAACAACACTAGTCACTGTTTTATTAACCAGCAGGTGTCGCTGTAAAATCAGGGTTTCCGTGTCGAGGAATACGCAGCGAAAGACTTTCTGTTTATCATAAGATTCTCAGATGGTTTAATTGCTTGTGTATCAGACCAGGTCCTCCCCAGGGCTCAATTCTTCCACCCATCTTGTTCTCAATTTACATTTATATTTGTACCTCCTTTGATAATTCCAGAACCAAATTGTGAAGCTTGCTGATGATATGACATGCATGGGCGCCGGCAGGGGGGTGCAAGTAGGTGCACGTGCACCCCCCTAGCTTTTGAAAAAAAAGGAAATGGAGAAAAAAAATAAATCTTTCAATAATAAGAAAAAACGCGAAAAAATAGTTTTTATTTTAAATTTTTAAATTACAATTAGACGTTTACATTTTACAACTATACATAAACAATCATTCACTTTGTTTCTAAAAGAGCATCTCAAGCCTTCTTTTTTGTTGTCCAAACTTGTCTACAACTTTGTCGATAAATTTTGGACAATTATTTATTCTTTTTTTGTGTACACTAAGCATACATAATCCACTTAATCTATCGTCACTCATTGTAGATCGGTTCCAAGTTTTGACGCGCCGTAATGTGCTAAAAGATCTTTCAATACTGCAGGTTGTTGCAGGAAGTGTCATGCCAATCTTGAGTGCCTCGGAAACAGCCGGATAAAACTTCGTAGCCTCTTATAGTGTACAGCTAGATCTCTTTTACGCCGGTGTATAGTTCCGATTTATGGGAGAACAGTACGCTTTAGAGAAAAATATTTATCATAAAAGTTGTAGAACTTATCAATGTCTACAATTTTTATTTGAAATATTTTTCTCTAAAGTGTACTGTTCTCCCAGAAATCGGAACTATTAACCGGCGTAAAAAGAGGTCTAGCTGTATGTAAGTGCTTACAAAATTACATTAAAAACTTAAGGAAAAAAGCACTACCTATGCCACTGAATACATCAATAACATTTTTAACTATATTCCAGTGATCATATGATAACAAAAAAAAGTCGATGATTTTTGTCAGAAAATTAAAAATTAGGTCATGCCTTAAGTGGTTAATCTATCTATGCAAAAACTGACTGCTCTGTACTGTTCAGAGATAGCGACTGTATTGGCAGGTATTTAATGGGCACATATATACAAAAAAAGTTTTTGTTGCGGGGGGGAGCGTAGAAAGAAAAAAATCTCTTTATGCACCCCCCTGAATTAAATCCTGGCGGCGGTAATGATGACATGTGTGGGTCTCCTCACTACTAATGACGAAACATTCTATCAAAGAGAGGTGGGCAGCCCTGTTAAATAGTGAGCTTGTAACAATCTAGGACTCTACACCATCAGAACAGTAGAAATGGTGAATGGCTTCTGCAGACTCCCTCCTGCCTGCCCAAAATGATATATGTCGCCTCGTTGTGTCCTTGGTGGACCTAGTTACGTTTTTTTTTTTTATAACCACCATTAATTTAGTCTTTTTTGCAGAGATATGTGCAAAGTTTAACATTAAAGAGTATCTTTCTGATGATCAGTTTAAATAAAAAGCCTGATTAAATGATCCACTGTTATTCAAAATTGCACGGTAAGAAAAAGTGAAAACATCCAAAGTACTTTTTATAGGCACTGTAACCTACCCATTTTTGGGATGAAGATTTAAATGTAAACACCTGGAAAAACTACACCCCGAAAGAGACAGAACATGAGGAGAGTCTCTAGCTTGGGATTCTGTCTCAGGTTCTTATCAGAGGTACAAGGAAGCAGTAACATTACAACCCAAAACGACAAAGGTCATTCACGCCATTAAGAGATTTTTTTATTTTTTTTTTAATTGACAGACGAGATTAGACAGGAGTCCCTGTGGACTGTGATGTTCGCTGATGACATTGTGATCTGTAGTGAGAGTAGGGAGCAGGTTGAGTAGACCCTGGAGAGGTGGAGATATGAGAGGAGAGAAATGAAGGTCAGTAGGACCACCAAGACAGAATACACGTGTGTGAATGAGAGGGAGGTCAGAGGAGAGGTGAGGATGAGGGAGTAGAGTTGGCGAAGGTGGATGAGTTTAAATACTTGGGATCAACAGGACAGAGTAATGGGGATTGTGGAAGAGAAGTGAAAAAGAGAGTGCAGGCAGGGTGGAGTGGGTGGAGAAGAGTGTCAGGAGTGATTTGTGACAGACGGGTATCAGCAAGAGTGAAAGGGAAGGTCAACAAGATGGTAGTGAGACCAGCTATGTTATATGGGCTGGAGACGGTGGCACAGGAGAAAGAGCTGGAGGTGGCAGAGTTAAAGATGCTAAGATTTCCATTGGGTGTGACGAGGATGGACAGGATTAGAAATGAGGACACTAGAGGGTCAGCTCAGGTTGGAAGACAAAGTCAGAGAGGTGAGATTGCGTTGGTTTGGACATGTGCAGAGGAGAGATGCTGAGTATATTGGGAGAAACGTGCTAAGGATAGAGCTGCCAGGTAAGAGGAGAAGAGGAAGGCCTAAGAGAAGGTTTATGGATGTGGTGAGAGAGGACATGCAGGTGATGGGTGTGACAGAGCAAAAAGACGAGGACAGGAAAATATGGAAGAAGATGATCCACTGTGGCAACACCTAACAGGAGCAGCAGCAGAAGAAGAAGAACAATAAAATGTATTACTGACAATTCATTTTTGGATACTTCTGACTGGTGAGAAGTCTTAACTGTAGCACCGTGAAGCTCAAGCAGTTGTCTGTTTCTGTGAAAAAAACAAAGAAAATAAAACATTCGACCTGATGCTGCCTCTGTTTCTTCCAGAGCTGATCTTTAGGTTGTGTAACGTTAACCCTGCTATAAAGGGCTCCTCTGAAACACACTCATTTGCCAGCTGTGCAGAAAGAGAATGGCTGAAATCGCAGAGGGACATCTCACCAATGGTGCCATGCTGTGTTACTGATCCGAGGACAAACGCATCCACGCACACTAAGTGCACTCCTAACCATAACATTAAGAATGGGTCCAAATGTGTCTCTGGAGAAGGCGGCACGAGAGCAGGCCATACCCATCCTTCCAGAAATGGACACCATAGTGCAGTCTGGCTGTATGTGAAGGATGGCTTCACTTCTTCAGGAGTTTTTTCTAGTCGGGGACAGAAGCTTGTAAAGCTTAATGTTATTCCCAAACGGGCAAAAGAATCCGCTAAACGACCGTCTGAGTATGCGGAGTGGTCCAGCTGCACATGATATGCCTTGTTGTAGTATGGCTGTAAAAGTTCACACAGGATGTGCAACACTGGAGGACTGTTAGTGCTTCTCCGCAAGCATGAAGCTGAGTAGAAGAAGAAATTGCACACAAAGCCATGTGCCGTCTCGAAGAGCACAGCCACTCTGAGTTCACTCATGGTGTGTTGGCCTTTGGAGCGCAGCTCAAACTTTTTGATGCTAAGGTTCTGTCCTGGGGTGCAAGCCTTTTGGAAATTTTTCCTCATCGTTTCAAGTAAATTCCGCACTGCCGCCTGGAACACCGCTTCATCCTTTAAGTCATCTAGTAGTAGAGGAAAACCTTGCACCTGGGGTAAGGAATGTCGCAGCTTTTCCATCTGGTTAACAGAGTCTGTAAGGCCATAGAGTCGCAGCCCCTTGTGGAAGCCACCCTGAAGGGCCACGGCAATCAACGCTAGAAAGTCCTGACATGTAACCCTCTTATTTTGCCACCTTTTCCAGCCTTGAGCGTTCAGTTGCTTGCAGAAAGTGTCGAGAGTTTCTGTGTCCAACAGCTCCAAGAAAATGGCTTTTGCCGAAGATGATGTACGGGAACACTGGGGTCCAAGATGAATGTGGAAATCTTCCTGTACAGCAGATGCCGAACAAACCTTTCTGGACCTGAGGAAACCCTGGCAGCAAAATGTGTTTTCTGCGTGCACGGGTACTGGTCCACACTCCTCCGGAGTCCACTGGACTTCAGCTAGCGTGACAAATTGGCTCTCCATTCCCTTCCTGAGTTTGTTGTTGTAGAGGTATGTAGCCTTTCACTAAATGAGCAACCTGATGGAACAGACCAGCATTGCAGCTGTGGACAGGCAGGTCACTCCCACAAGACTTGTTTAGGCTTGTTAGGGAGGCCCTTTATTCAATAGCACATGATCAGACTTCATTTCCTTGTTGTCACGGCAAGAAAACAGGACAAACACATAACACTGCCATCGCACAGTATCCCACTCAACTGGAATGTCCTGATCCAATAACCCTTGTGTAGACAGACACCTTCAAGAGGACCTTCAACTCATTCACCTGATAACACTTGAGGAGTATGCATTAAACTTGTATACTGTATATCATCTGAAATATTCACACCTAGGTGTAGCACCTTTCAAGAAGAGCATGTTCATGTGTCCATCCTCAGTCTTCATAAACCTTCACTTTGTAGGTCCCTTCAAGGTGGCATCATGTACAGGAGTTTGACATTTAGGCTTGGGGGGGCTAGGCGAAGCATAAAAAATTACATTTTTGTGGAGTCTCAATTATATGTTACATATTTACATTAGGGTGGCACAGTGGGTAGTGCTGCTGCCTCACAGTTAGACTCTCTTCCTGTGTAGTTCCTAGTTGGTGGAATGAGCTGCTCACCACCATCTGACCTGCTGACTCCGTCAATGTATTTAAGAAGCAATTGAAAGCCAATCTGTTCTGTAAATATCTGTCTAACTTTATGATATTTCATATTGTTAGTTGATTTTATGTCACATTAAGTTTAACTGCTTTATCGATTCTTAATATAGCATTGCAAATTATTAGTTATTACATCTCTTCACTTGTGGCAGTCAACCTTTGTAACCTGTCCTACTACACTTGCTCAACAAACAGGCCGTAGCCTAATGTTACTCCATTATGTTTACCTCTTTTATAAGTTCCTTTGGATAAAAGCATCTGCCAAGCAAATAAATGTAAATGAATGAGGGTGGTGGCACAGTGGTGGCGCAGCTGCCTCGCAGTTAGGAGACCCGGGTTTGCTTCTCAGGTCCTCCCTGCGTGGAGTTTGCATGTTCTCCCCGTGTCTGCGTGGGTTTCCTCCCACCGTCCAAAGACATGCAGGTTAGGTGGATTGGCGATCCTAAATTGTCCCTAGTGTGTGTGCTTGGTGTGTAGGTGTGCCCTGCGGTGGGCTGGCACCCTGCCCAGGGTTTGTTTCCTGCCTTGCGCCCTGTGTTGGCTGGGATTGGCTTCAGCAGACCCCCGTGACCCTGTAGTTAGGATGTAGCGGGTTGGATAATGGATGGATGGACTTATAGCCTGGGCTTCACTGTGGTGCAGTGATTAGCACTGCTGCCTTGGAGTTAGGAGACCCGGGTTTGCTTCTCAGGTCCTCCCTGCGTGGAGTTTGCGTGTTCTCCCCGTGTCTGCGTGGGTTTCCTCCCACAGTCCAAAGACATGCAGGTTAGGTGAGCTGGCGATCCTAAATTGTTTTCTTGAAAGGAAATAAGTGGATAGGACTGGCTAGCTTTGATGGGCTGAATGGCCTGTTCTCGTCTAGAGTGTTCTAGTGTTTTAATGTTCTAATGTGTGTGCTTGGTGTGTGTGTGTGTGTGTGTGCCCTGCGGTAGGCTGGCACCCTGTCCGGGGTTTATTTCCTGCCTTGCACCCTGTGTTGGCTGGGATTGGCTCCAGCAGACCCCTGTGACCCTGTGTTAGGATATAGAGGGTTGGATAATGGATGGATGGATATTTACATTATATTACAAGTCACGTATCATAAATTGTCTGTAATATAAAATTACATTATAACCTAAATCTCACATAAAATGACACATTTAAAACTTTGAAATTCTGAAAGGTACACAAGTTCTGTTAACTATACTGAAATGACAGAAAACTTTTTTTTGTCTGCTTATTATACTTGTGGCCAAACAAACACATCCTTGATTTTTAATCATGTGAGAAAATGCATGCATGGCGTTGAGTGTTCTGGGATTGGGTTTACTGCTTTGAAAAACACGCAGTCTACGTGAGATGATGAGATGGGAGATATTAAGGTTACTGTGGCAAGTTGATTATTGTTTTCTATTGAATAAAATTACAGCAAGTTATGTATTTTATTGCATTCTTGTTTATCGTGAAGCTGGAGAATGGTGATGTGTTTCATGTTGGTTGGACATACAAGTAAGAATGTGACAACGCTACTACTAATTCTACTACCATTATTACAACTATTACTACAACATAGCATATTTCTAGTCACAGCTATCCAAAAGATACAATGCTTATTTTCCATTTTTTCTACAACACACTCCTTGGCAAGTCAATGGCATACTTGACCTAAAATGTATCTATTTTATATGTTACTTAGCCCATGTAACTTGTAGTGATGCCCAAGAAAAAAATTTAATCTCATGTTTTTGTGACGACAGAACACCTATGGAGACCAACGCTTTACCACAGTAAACAATATAAGGATTTCTATGAAACAAAATCACACTTTACTCATTTCCCATAATCCACATGTGTGACGATGCGGGTTTGGCTCCACGCTCCCATCGCTATTCGGCAGCCCTTCAACCCAACACTGTCAGTAATGTCACCGAGTGAGCTAGACAGTGGAGGCAACAACATAGCAACATAGCAAGGGGATGGATGGTATAAAAAGGTGCATAGTGCTTTTATTTAAAAACAGTCCATCAATCAAAAACAAAGTGTTCAATAAATAAAGTGCAGTGCTTCAAAAATAGTTCAATAAATAAATAATCCATAAAAAATGTGGAGGTTAAAAAACAATAGAAAAAAAAAACAATCCTTTTAAAAACTAGGTTAAAATGTTCTACAGGAAGCAGTCTTTAAAAAAAAACAACAACAATCCCGGTGCCTTCTTTCATGCTGGCGCCTCACCTGTTTCTCCCATACGGGCCCATGCAACAGGCGAGACGCTCCCTGTAGCTTCCCTTTTCTCACCCGAACACGAGACTGGAGACCTCCCGATCCCTGGCTTTGGTCTGGCACTCATCCCAGTCCCGAGACTTGGTTTCCACCAACGGCCAGGTCGCTCACGTTGGGGACTCCACCACCAAGCCTCCCAACTCCCGCTGCCTTTCCCCGGTCACTCCCGCTACCTGTTCGCTCAGGTACATCCAACATCAACACCTGGGTGTAGGCCTAACACCCAGACTTCTCGCAGCTGCCCACGAGCGCTCGGTCGCTCGTCCACGCACACGCACCGCGTGTCCCTCTCTCTTGCACCGACCTGCTTCCTCTCTCGCTCCCATGTAGCCCCCGTCCTCTCCTTTTCTTTTTTCTCTGATCTCTTTCCCAACCGACTCGCGCTTCTTTCATACAGCGAGGGGCCATAGCAGCTGCAGCACATTAGCCACGGGAACGATCACAGATGTGGGCAATTCCACACCTGTGCACTCGGTGAGAAACGCCCACACCGCAGATCGCCCGCGGCTTGCTACAACCACTACGCCCCCTCACGAAACCGCCAGCGCGGTGATCATTTATTTAAATGGCCTTTACTAAGCGAGCTGTGGACCCATAATACCACAACATGTCAAGTCATCCAGCAGTATGGTCACAACTAGAAAAAAGATGGATTTTTTGCTACAATATTGTTATATAAATATTTCCAGAAAATCAAAGCAGTAACACATTCACATAAGAACGACCTTTTGAACTGAAGACAAGACTGACCAATGAATGAGGAGGAGAGGTGGCTCTTCAATGTAAAAGCTTGAGTCAGTGTGAACATGTTTTCATGAATCCGAACACAGGGTCACGGGGGTCTGCTGGAGCCAATCCCAGCCAACACAGGGCGCAAGGCAGGAAACAAACCTTGGGCAGGGCGCCAGCCCACCGCAGAACATGTTTTCTCAGAAAGTATTTATTCAACAATATTTTAGCAAAAAATGCATGTGTTTTGCTTATGCAAGCATATAGCTGGATGACATGATGCACGGATTATGAGACATGAATATTGTAAGATTGTTTTCGTGGTTGTTTTTATATTGTTTGCTGTAGTCCTCAGCTCATTCACAGATGCACATTCTATTCCTATTCTTCATGAAAACGTGAAATGAAATATTTTTCTCAGCCGTCACTACACACCACAC